>NC_134050.1:14824874-15424874 GCF_965140245.1 Athene noctua
TCCAGAAGAGAACTTCTTATATCTCTGGAGAGACAGAAGATAGATCTGTGAACTGAGCCTAATGTGGAGGTGGATTTATACACAAACGTGTGTGTGTGTGTACATATATAAATGCATATATGTTTTTTTGTGTATGCCTATATTTACTACATATGAGATTATGAGAATATGTGCTCTATCCTTGTGGCTTTTTTCCCTGTACCCTGTTGTCCAGATGTAAGCTGTGAAACACATCCAAGTTCCTTAGAAAGGGAAGTGTCGAGCCAGGCAGTTCAGGCTGAGCTGTTGCAGTTATCACTCCATTGAAAATTAACAACAAATTCAAATAACAGAGGCCGTGTTTGATTCTGGATCTTTCTGGGTTTACTTCCTTTGGTTCCCACCCACACAGTCTCACCTCTCTCCCACCCTTCCCTACTTACCATAAAGTTATGATGCCCTTTACTATAATAATGAATAGAATTCCTAGATTATTATTTTAGAGACTTAACCAATTCTCAGTGCTTTTTATGTGCTTAGCACTTATACAAAGAGGCTTTTTCATACATCTTTCAGCAAATATAGAAATAGGCTTGGAGTCAGTATTCATTTTAATAGTTTCAACAGATAGTCACATTTATTTCCAAAGATTTTTTTTTTCCTAATTGCACTTTTATATCTCCTTGCATGCAGTTGCACTACACACCCATCTATAAACTTGGACCTATCACCAGCGAGTAGAATATCTCCACCCTTAAAGTAATTTTTATAAAAATGTATATACCTGCACAATGCTTAATGTACAAAACTCTAAATACATATAAGAGTGAGACTGTTGGAACCTCACTTCCCCTTCTGCATGTAATTTATTTCCGGGTAATCTCTGGTGAGAGCTTTCTAGGGCTGTCACTATGGCCAATTTTATACTGGATATTTTTCTCAATACAGATGTGCAGCTATTTGCCTTTTCTTTACTTCTCTGTAAATGCCATGTGGACAGAAATCATTGAGTTACCAGATCGTACATTTATTTTTATGATATATTATGCTGTTTGATGTCATGTTGACATCTAATTGATGTTGGTTTTGCTTTTTTTTTGTCTTTGTTTTGTTTCTTGGTTTCAATAAAAAGAGAATTTAAAGAAGGCTGTAGAGTGATGACTTAAGGCAGTGACAGACATGAACATAGTATGCATCTCTTTTATGATGTGCTGCTGAGTAATTGGGTATATTTCTAGCTTTAGATAACATATAGGAGACCTCTGAATTTTTACTGTATAGTGAAGTATTTGTGTAAGCCTAGCCTACAACCTCAAAAGAACTTTTTTCTCTAGCAAAAAGTATATACAGAATATGTTTTCAATAAGGGCTTTACCCGTGATTTAAGAGTCAAGAAAGAAAGGTTTTCCATAAAGAAATGAGAAAGCAACAATAGAACTAAAATACAACATACTGAAGATTAAATATCTTCCATCAGCACAACAGTGTCTTTGTACAGTAAAGAGCAGAACAGGATGATTAATAGTAAAATGGTATGTATGTCAAAAGAAAAATAAATGCAATTTAGACAAAGTACACACTTATTAACAGAGAACATCATTTACAGTTATTCAGATGGGAGGAAGGCAAGGATGATACTAGCAGAGAATGTATTTCACAATGTGAAGTCACATTCATCTTGGTTCAGGGTTCCCCCCCCCCCCTCCCCCGCCCACTACAGCTGCAAAATAAAAATACTGGTGAAATCCTTGCTGGAATAAAATTAATGCCTAAGTGCCCAGTGACTTCAGAGCAGAATCAGGATTTCATTCAAGGTATTTTAAGGTGCAGCTTTACTAGGCAGACCTCCTGGATCACCAGTGGGAATGGGTCCACACTTCTCCCCAGGTTCCTGCAGGGCACACCCTCCAGACACCACCAGCTCTAACAGCCCTGACACCAACCAGCTTTTTGAAAGAGGGGCTGAGGATACAAACCCACTCTCACTCCTCCTCCTTCTGAATGCCTAGTGACAGGGTCCAAAATGCCTGGGGCTCTTCCAGGAGGATTTACCAGGCACTGGGGTTTGGGGCACAAAGGGTGGGGGGGGGGGAAGGGAGGGAGTTGGAGTTGGCACATTGAAACAAGTGCAGAGACCAGGTTAAGCTTAGACCAGTGAAAGACAGTTTAACGTGCCTGACAGTCTGAATATCTGCCCAGCACCTACCAGAAATCTATCATTTGAAACCAACTGAAAGGCTGCAGAGAAATTATTTCTGCATGGTCATACACTATGAGCAGATTTTGGATGAACTTCCTCTATATTTGCCAGAACTGTTATTAAAATGACCAGATGTAAGAGTCTAAGTTTTGGAATATAACAAATATGTTATCAGATAACAAATATGTTATCAGATTATATCACTCCCTGCAGAACCACAGGGCTCCCCAGAGGTGCCCCAGCACTTTGCCAGTCCAGCCTGTTTGTGAAAACTGGTTATACACGTTCCACAAAGAAATACAACTACAACCAAATATATATAAAACAAGGGAAAATACATGACAGAAAGAAAATTACCATTTCATTCTGCATACAAGAAACACTTTATAAGATAGCTCCATAAACACTGCCCACAATGCTCTAATATTCCCTAATAAGCCAACACAAAACAAAGATAGATTTATAAGAAAGGCAAGAAAAGTAAATTTTAAGAGAAAAGAGTTTGGAGAAGTTATAAATTAAGGGGAAACAAATTAAATATAAATATTTGTTCAATATTAATTCTAGAAATTGCTACCAGTCTTACAATGCATACATAATTACACACAAAATGGGAAAGAGGAACAGAAAGAAAACAAGAGTTACAATTCCACCAATAATTACCTGGAGAAGATGAAAATTTTTTGAGTTTCACTGTCCTGACATATGGTATCAGTAGAAACCAGACAGGGAATTAAAGCCTATAATTCACAATATGCATGTTTTTACTGCACATGAGATATAAATCAAAGACAAAGTAGTAGATCTGAAATATACATCTCAAAACACCCATCCTCAATGCTCCTTCTTAACTATGTCTCAAAATCCCAAGCTGTCCAAAAAATATTTTGATTATGGTCTAATCTACTCTACATGACCTTTACAGAAATGATTCTTTGCAACTCTGGCAAGTTTCTTTCTCTACCAGTTTTGTTAGATGAATGACTCCTTCCATTTGCAAGGAAGTTCTCAGAATCTCTGCATTATAGGACCATTATTGCCAGAACTCATAGAGCTCTTTCTGTGTTCACAGATTTAAATCTGAAAGGCAGAAATTATAAACATATACCTCATTCAAGACAGTACACACAAGCATAGAAGTATACAGATTATTTCAGTAATGTACATTATAGTTACAAAAGGAATGACCTTTACTAGCATGAGACAAGTGCCTCAATTCTTAAATCACCAACTCACACAATTTCTCTTTTTCTAAATTCCCTTTGCTTTCTTCGCCTGTTAAATACAATGGCTAGGCAAGATGTTCTTAGATGCTCTTGAAGTCACACAAAAATTTACCCATCCAGTTTAAACCATATTACCCTGACATAGGATCCATACTATATGGCCAATACAGTGAAACACCAGAGAGACCTATGCCTTGCTCAAATGACTTGCCATCTTGAGACTCCTACAATTGTTATCCCCAGTCATCATCTTCAGGATTTTACACTTTTTTAGAACAGATATTTCTACACCTTCTAACTAATCTTCGAGCCTGTGTGCGCTGTGGGACATGGATGCAAACATTTAAACAGAAATGTTCCGCTGTAATCCTAAAAGACAGCATGAAAAAAATCACCAGAAAGGTAACAAACAAAGAGCTTAAAACTTAACTGAGCATGCCCACCTCCTAAATCTGTAGGTGGAAAACAACACTTCACCTTTATCAATATAGCCTATTAGTTCTCTTTATTAATGAAAGAACAAGACGACATGAGGAGGTCAAGGAAATATGTAAGAATGAAAGTGGTAAAAGGAGAGAGAATCCTTCTAACTATATTATGGACCATGTCAACAAATGTCAATTATCTTCCCCCCTCCCCAAATCCCAGAGAAGAGTATAAATAATTTGCAGTATTATTATCAGTCTAGCAAAATTATATTTGTTTCATTAACAATCCATTCCCTGTAATTCTAAGAAATATGAAGTAAAATTATGATTGTCACACAGAACGCACATCTAAATTACAAACAATACTCTGACTAAAAAGTATCAAGGGTTTTATGAAAGTGTTGAGGAGATGATCTGATTTTAAGACTGTCATACTTTTAAGCAAATATAGATTGACTTAAAGTAAACATTGCAGGAGGGAGCCCATGCTCTAAGCTTCACCAAGCAATCAGCAAGGCATCTGACACGCTACAGAAAACCTGCAAAATCCAGCAAATAAATCATGTAACACCCATTCAGTATCCAACAAAGCACACAGTGGGGAGCTGACACATTATTAACTGACTGTAATTTTCACAAACTGTAACATACTAAGAGCTTTATGACATATGTGTGGTAAAATATATTTTTTTATATTATAAATACATATGTTTTTAAAGCACGTTAATCAAGATACTTCAACTGAATCATTGGGTCATGTTTGTTTTCAAGTTAGTGGCATCAAAAAATGTTGATTATTATAGTAAGCAGATTTGGGCAACATCTCCATTTCATGACCCCACTCTAACAAAATCACAGGCTTTTCATGATGCGGTAGTAGTATGTAACATGACAAAGTGACCTACCTGAGCAACAGAGAAGATAACCTTGGGACAGGTTACTGTCCCAAAGTGGTGCTTCCCTTGAATATGAGCTTTTACGTGAAATTATATTTTATACAAACTTGCTGAAAACCTGCTCTTTCAATGAAAACAAATCCACGAGGAACACTGCAGGTTCCAAGGAAGCCCTAATGCCATCCAGAAGGAAAGAACTGAAGATGATGTGACACAGACCTCAGCTTTCAACCAAAGCATCTCTCCTTTTGCCTTGGTGAAGATTTATACAGCTTTACAGACATAAACCTCACCTGTCTCTTTCAAGAACAGCAAAAAGCAGTTCTGTAAATGACAGAACACTGGCTTTTGAAGCCTTACATTGTTCTGCCACACACAGGAATAACTTGAGGTCCCAAAGGTTCATAGTAGAAAATGGCACTTTGCCAACTCTCATTACTGCCTGCCAACCTGTAGATAATCTTCTTGTACTGTACTTCATCTGATACTTTCACATTTACAACCCTCTGCAATACTCAGCAGTTTCTATTTAAATAAAAGTAGACAAGATTTTAAAAAAATAAGCCTAAAGTAGAAAATACAGGCTAGATGTGAAATCTGAGAGCATTTTCCTCTCTATTGTCCATTATTCTTTAATGTATCATTCTCTTTCTGCATGTAGGCCAAAAAAATAAATCCAGTGTAAACACAAAAGGCAAATACCTTTTGAAGGCCAGGCAAATATTTGAAAAGCAAAAAAGAGATTCTGCTTTTATCTCTAGATCACTCTACAATTTAATGGTTAGAGGAGAGGGGTTTCTTTTTTCCTTTCTTTCTTGTTTTTCTTTTTCTCTTTCTTTCAGGGAATGCAGCTGGGGCAGGTCCACACTTCATAGCTCATAGAATGGTTATCAACCTATAAACTGTAACAATGGGATAACAAAGGTCAGATAACTACACCATGTTTGTAACAGAGCAGAGAGAAAAAATGGCACTATCAAAAGGATATAAGGTAACAAACCAATGTATTAAAAATCTTGATCCAATATTATTTTTAAACTATGAAAACTACATGCCTGACCTTGTAATCTGATGTATGTAATTTATAAGCAAAGTGCAGATGCTTGTATAAGGCTTAATGGTCTTCATGAGGGTTCTCAAAACTAAAGCAACACACTCCATAGACTACAGAGAAAGACTTGGGCCTTCAGCTATGTCAAGTAGTATTAAATATTACCACAATATAAGAGAAAAGCATATCTGCAAGTTTAAATGGTAAAGTTGGTAAACCATTACCAGTGACCCCACAATCACCTAGTAGAGAGTAAACGACTACCTATATGAGTATATATGGAACTGATTTCAAAAAGTTGCAAGGTGGGAATAAAGCTCTTGACACTGAAATGGAATACAGGCACCCTTGTCTTGTTCCCTTATTACCAGCCCACAATTCCGAGGTCACTGCTGAACACAAATGTACAAGTGCTCAGTGGTTCAATAAAATGGGTTGATAATCTCAGGCCAATAGCAAAACTTTACCAGCCATGCATGAATCCCAGGAATTCCTCAGGACAGATACCGTATCTGATCCCTTTATTCAGAGAAGGATCATAACTTATTATTGTAATTATATATAAAAGCTGCATCAAATGCCTCACCTATCTTATGAGGAAATAAACTGAGTTCTTTATGGTGTAACCTTCCATGAAACACAAATTGAAAACAAAAACTCCGATACTCCATATAATGAAAACTGGTACTTTCATAAATTGTATGAAAAAAAAAAGTAAAATAAAACCATCAATGGTATTATTATGAAAAATATTGGTGCATTAAGGTAAGGATTTTTTTATAGCAACAACTACAGAAAAAAAAAAAAAAGGTCATACCCATTTATCACTTGCTTAGAGTAGCAAGAAAAGAAGAAGGAAAAAAGGGCAGAATATACTGATCAGAAAACAGGGGCAAGTTCTGTCTTGGGGCTCCATAATAAAATATGGTTTAAGTCTTAGTCTCTGTATACAAGACAGTACTAAATATCTATATCAAGAGGTGAAACTTTCAGCTTGTTAACTGGTGAGAGTGAAATTTGTTACATCAAAAGGACAGTGGTAATAAGGTAAATGGTGTAATCAATGGCCAACGTGATTCTCACTCAGTTATCCACACTCTTAGATCATCACAGATAAAATTTCTTGAGAATTAAATGAATGCGTTTATATTTCTATATTGTATCTTATATTCATCAACAGCTGATGTAGGATACAACATGCTATAACACTTTTTAATATGTGATTTTCAACCTGGAAATGTTCTAAACATAAAATTACTGGCAACAAAGGATTACAATTCTCTAAACTTTCAACTGTATTTCTCTGTGTGATTATGGACAGATAGAGATTAAGGGCCATCTACTATAAGAACTTTTAAAAATGTATGAACAAATACATTTCAGCAAAAAGGTCACTCAAAATATAAACAGAAAGAAGTGACTTTGGGGTTGATCACCTGTCCCCTGACTTCAAGGGTGTAACAAAATGTTTTATATATGTTCAAGCTGTAAAGTATGTGTACTTTGCTACCTTTTATTTGACAGAAAAGCGATAAACGCTCTAACTAAAGACGTTTGACTGGCAAAGTAGAATTAATACTAGAAAACAGAATTAATACTCATTTAATCTTATAGGAAAAATTTCTAGATAAAACCTATTAAAATATATTTTCTGGCTTTAAAAAAAACCTAAATAAGCATCCAAAAACTATTTTGATTAGTTTCATTTTCAGTTTCAAAATATAGCATCACGATAAATGATTACGGTATTCCACAGAAGGCAACAGAAGCAACAAGAAAAGGAATTACATTCCAGACTACCACATAAATTAGGGGACACAAGCACTTCATGGTGCGATTTATCAAGATCATGAGCATGGTAATACCACAGATACTGCCAGGAAACTGATTTTCTTATGCCTTTTCCCCTAAACCCCTGGGAAAAAAAAAAAAAAAAATCAAGTTGGCAAAGAACATGACATGATGTCTATAATCTGTGAAAGCAATTTTATAAATATCTTAGATAATAAGTACATACAATGTCCAATTCTCTACCTGATTAATACTAGAAATCCTGAAAATGAAAGGTAGAACATCAGGATGGTTACAGGTCCATTGCTATGCTAGAACTGACACATGTATTTTGTAAATAAACTGCTAACAATAGCCTGGAAGACTCATAAACATTCTAATCACTGATTTTATCACTAATTCTCAGTATTTTCGCTGACAGTGTACTCCTCTAAATTCCAGAACATCATGTCTGAAAGTAGAATGATGTGTATATATAAGATAGACAATACATATAAGTGTGAAGTTCTGTGCCTAATATTAATATGAAAATGACACAGGGTATTACTATATGTACATAAATGGCCATAAATGGACAGATGCGTGTGTATGTTCACATACATATTTATGCAAATAAGTGTACATATTTGCATATGCAGCAATACATATAAAATAATGGACAAAATGAACTTGTATGCAAATACATGTGTGTGTGCTTATATGCACACATAAATATGTAGATAAAAAGATCTATAACCTGCATATAACTATATGTTGTTCAGACAGACACACATATATGTAATATGGAAGGAATTCACTAAGGTAATTGTTACTAACAAGGACTACAATAACTGACATCGTGTATCCTATTGTAGGGTCACAGTATTTGCTCACAAATTTTCTAAAGCATGGATCACTTCCCAGTCTGGATCTAAAAACCACTCTACAGGTTCACAAAGTGATATATTTTTTAACAACAATAAATATTGTTTTTTCTTTCAATTCTTTACTGTGTGGTTCAGTCTCTCTAGATTTGGATGGTATCAGTCAACTCATTTTATGTGCTTTTAATAATTTATAAAGATGTATTCAGACATACAGGCACATTTTTTTTTAACTAAAACAGTTGCTGCACTACTGGAGCTGCAGAAATAAAATCAGAACATTACCACTGATGAATTAAAATTCAACTAAAAATTAGTTGTGTTTCACTAGTACAGGTGAAGTAAAGTAAATCATTCTTTCTACATATGCCTCTATGCTGTCAAAAACGTGCAAGCAATTTTGTTCCTATGACTTCTATTATCATCTACCACCTAAGGCATGTTGATTGTCCCCTTAAAGGCTAGTGGCGTGATAGTTCAAAAAACATTCAGAAAAAGGCTCAATAATTTATTTGCTGTCACCAAGCTCCCTTTCTCATTTATTCCCTGAAAACATCAGTTTTAGAAAAATGGGAAAATGGCATTTCTCATACAATGCAAAAATTATTATCGATACTAGCATATAAAGTAGTCACTTCTTTTCTTTCTTTGCTCGCTACAAACAGCTAAAAGCAGGTAGCAGGAGACAGAGGACACAGTAACTCTCGATTACATGTCACAGCTGTAGGGTGCAGGAGAGAATAACCCTAATGAAGTCCATACACTAACTTCAGAACTGTAGCAGTATAGCTCAAAGCTGAATCTGATCCCCCCCCAAAACAAAAAACTGCTATTACTGATTATTGTTTCGGTTAACTTTGACATCAATTCCAAAACTTAGCTCTCTCTTTGAAATAGGAAGTCTAGACAAATATGCACTGAATGCCTAGATCTGAATCCTGACAAGCAAGGGAGAGTTATTATTCTCTTTCTTATAATAGAGCAGTTCCCTTCCTAATAGAAATTTAAAACAAAACAATGTTTTTCTCCTGCAGGGTTTTATTTGGCCTTCACATTAAACAACACTCTAGATTAGTAATCAGGTTTACCAGACAGTTGTCCTGGGGTCACTAGCAGCTACTTTGCTTTCCCTCAAATCTGTACTCTGTAACATGATGATAGCTTTAAATGGACTACAACCGATGGGAAAAGTAGAAAGAAGAAAGAATAATCAACAGCATACTAAAAATAATTCTTTCAAAGAAAAAGCAGTCTATTGAAAAATCACAGACAAGAAAGGTTCAGCATAAACACTGGTAAACCATATATATTACCTCAATAAACGCTAAAAGCTTACCCCGGTAAAGCAAGGACAAAAGACATTTGTGATTTAGCTCACATTTTTCATGCAAAAATTGGGATGTATGCTTATACATATGGCTTTTTTAAAATCCAAGTTAATAGGGAAGTAGAACAAATGTCTTTAAATTGGATTTAAACAAGTATGGTCACGATGAAAACTCTGGTTTGAAATAAAATAAACAGTCACGAGTTGCCTACTGCAACTCTCACTAAGGTTAAATAGATGATCCCCCACTGTAAAATGACAGGAAACTTGCACATGCACATAAACTACTAGATAGCAGACAAACTGTTATATATTGTTTGCATCATCCATCCCTGTCCAGAGGTAGAAAGGCCAAAAGGATGTCACTGAGTAGTCGTAGCATCTGTGCATTATAGCTGCTGCTGAAGTGCCCGGCTTTGGCCTTCTCCCAGCACAGTGGAATCTGGTTGGTTTGACCTATTTAAGCAGAAGCGCCCTGACAAATCTCCGCTCTGTTCTGAACACTACTGTTTGCCTCCTACACTGAACACCTGCACATCACAGTCTCATCAGTCTGGTTAGTAAAACAGACCCATTTGTGGGACAACAGTCAATCTACTGTCCTTCGGCTCTTACAAACTTGGGTGAATACAGTTAGAGCAAATTTGGTGTGGGTTTTGTTTGTTTGTTTGTTTTTGTGGGGTTTTTTTTTACTACAATTAAAACATTTGGTCTAAAGGCTCCAGAATAATTAATAACTACACAAATACTGATTTGTACTATCTTTGGAAGAAATACCAACAGATTCTCCTCTAGCAACTATAAAAATATAACCAAAGTCTGTGTAGTAAAGACAGTCAGGGGATTACATTTTACAGTTCTATGGATGTTATGTACTATCATTCACTACTACCACAGAACTGTATTCAGATGGTGAAAAATGACACATGTTTGATTGCTCCAGGATTTAGTAGCTGAAAATAAAGTAATGTGTCTTCAAGAAATACACTGCTTCATGAGTATGTCTTTTTAAAAAAAACATTGGAATATGTTGGATGTAATAAGGAACACATGTAACTCCTACTTCTGATGAGGAAAAAAAGGAAAGAAAAAAAATGTTTTCCTCTGGCAGCACGATTCATTTAACTCTTCAAGCTCTTCTCTCTTTGCAGCTGTTTAAAATGTAATTATTTTCCATAAGACAGTAAAAATGCTAGTCCCAAAGGCAAAATGAAGTCTTACTTAAGATTTCTCTCGGCATTATCAGACATGGATCAAGTGTTAATGAACACCTATGCACCTCACTGGCATTTTTGAGAAACACGGGACACTTAGCAGCTTGCGCTGAAACCAAAACCCACAAGACACTAGGCCTGTTTTCTTCAGGTGTTTGGAGTAGGTAGGTTTAAAATTTTTATCAGTTCTAAGATTTTGCAATTTATTTTCTTTCAGAAAGAGACTTCTAATATTTCTGTATTCTCCCTTTAATATCTTGTAGAGATAGACACCTATGTACAAAGTCACAAGTTCACCCTGGATTTATCATTTTTTATTACACAACATTGTAATTTTACATCCGACCGCTCTAAGCTGCTGATGCTCCGTAAGGACTCTGTAAAAGCCAGAGTTGTTCATGAGCACTTTTGGTAATATAACAGCCTGAAGCACAACTAAGCACCAGCTGCATCATATTTATCTACTTGTTTATGAAAGAGTTTCCCCCTCATTGTGTGGATAACTGACCTTAGCCATAGCTAATAAGACATGAGCTTCCTTGAACTACGCAGCTTTACACTGAATCTTATAAAATACTTCAGTGTTATCCATATAGCCTCACTGAGCTCCTAATGAACTGAAACACATTTTCTCTCCAGTACTGTCATCACAGACAAGGTGTGGTCTAAGGAACAAAAATAACCTGGCCCAACCTTTGCTTTGGCCATCTGCTTCTGTAGACAAGCTTCTTGCTGACTACCACCAGGTTTTTATAAAGTAAAGAATCAAGCAACGTATAGATATTTATGCTCCACCCTACCCACCATCTCATCTTACTGTCCCAACCATGTAGTGACAAGAATGGCTTGATTGCTGCAGGCTAACTGCTTCAGCAGCCTCCCCTAAGTTGCAGCTGTGTTTCCAGATGTATGTCTACTTAGTCAGAGACCTTTGGAAATACATCACTTCTCAACCTTAAGCCTTTAAACAGTCTGGAAGCTACACAGTCTCATTGAAGAAAATGCAACAATTCTACTTAACATGAAAACCCTGCTCAGTCAAACTATTAGTTCTACCAAATCAAGTGACGTTCTTATCAATCTATTGCAGACACATCCAACTTGTTCTTTTTTTTTCTTCCCCCCCCTTTTTTTTTTTTTATATGCAACTGAAGCTACAACTGCCACAAAAGCAGGGATCATGTTGGCTGTAGAGCCATGCTGAACTGAATTGTACGGGGACTTTTTTCACAGGCTACACTATGATATTATTGTATTTTAAATGAGTCACTTGAATAGGCACAAAAAGACAGTTTCTGCTTGATATCTTTTGTTTCCATTTCTTATTAAAGAGTATTACTTTTATCAGAAATAAATTATAATAATTAAATAACAGCTAATTTACACTGATTTACGTTGGGGGTTCAAGAATGTTTCTCTTCAGTTGCAGGTGGTATTTGAAGATTTAGGATTCTGCCAATAAGCTAATACTTACAATAAATTTTAAAGTGGTTATTAAAGTCTGTCAGTTGAACCAGTACAGTGCTAGAGCTCAGATGTCAACTACATAGACATACAAAATACAATAAATCCTGAAATACTACTTCAAAATCCAACCAATTTGTCTAATTTGTGGGTTAGTACATACATAAGTAATACAATCACGTTAATGATTCCAAATAAGCATACACTGAGCTTCATTTGGGTTTTTTTTCCCCTCAACAGCACTACACTAGTTGTTCCTGATGATGTTCCAAGCAGAGCATTCCAAAGAGTCACTCGTGCAGGAAAACAGTTGAGCTAAACTCAAGTTGCCAGCTCTTTTCTAATTTTAAGTTTAGCTTTCCCATTCTGAAGCAAGCATTCTTCTCCAATACTAGTTAGAAGAACATATCTAATTTAACTTTCATTTTTTCCTTAAACATCTGGATTTCTCTAATCAGTTTCTTACTTTCCTCCACTAATTACGATCTTGTTTTTTCTACATATATCATTTTCTGTGTGATAATTTTTTCATCATTGGTTTTCTTGCTCTATCCTAGATGCTGTTGTTCAAATTCAGGCAAAGCAGCTTATTTTTGTTGTCCCCTCCATTCTCCTTAAAATACTCAGATAAAATGTGCCACAAGAAGTTATTTGCCTCTCTGTATGTCTGAATATTTAGCATAGCTTCCAAAATGCCACCATTTGTTGCCCTGATAGCTCCATCATCAGCAAATTCTAGGATTTCAATTTACTCTAATGTGATGAGCCACCCTTCAGAAAAATTGGCCACCAGCTGTCTCTGCTCGAGTAGGCCAAAGTCACACACAAAACAATTAAACCTGTCAGACAAACGCCACTCTCTGTTTCACTTTCCTCACTGCCTCTTCTTCCTTTCCTTCTATTTCTCCTTTGCCATAGGCCATATCTTAATCCCATTCTCCAAATCAAAAGGTTTCTTCCTTTCTGTATGGCTCATGAAAGGTTACCACATAGAACTAAATTTCTGCAGGGGCTCAGCCTTCAGATTTGGGTTACTTTCAGTTTTTACCTTTATTTTCATTCTTGTATCTCCACAATCCCTTTCATGTAGCTTTCAGGCTATTTCACAGATACAGGTTAAAATCTGGAGATAGTAAACGTTTCCACCGACAAAGATATTGTAGTAACATCATATGAATATTGAATTCCATTCAACAAGCAAATCAGGATTTTTTTTTAAATGCTATTAATTTAAGGAACAGCACACAATTTAGGAAAAGTCATTAAATACTGTATACAGACTTTCTAATTTCTACAGTATTAGACCATTATTTTAAAGATTTTACACGTCTCATAATAAACTAAAGTGACTACACTGAAAAAATAAATGTTTATCTTACCTATTGATTAGTATCAGCAGCACAAATATAACAGACAAATTCAAAAGTTTTCCCAAGACAGAGCCTTAAGTCTTTAGAAAAGTACAAAAATTATAAGAAGATTATATTCAACTGATCTAATGGTTTGGTTTGCATTTCTCTGTATAAACACAGTGGTGTGTTTACCAAACATCCATTTCCTTCTAACCCCAGATCATAGATTTTTGAAACACCACAGAAAAAGTTTTTTAATGAACACAAATGTGTTCACAATATCAAAACAAACTTGAATAAATCATCCACACAGTGTGAAAACTGAAGGCTAATAATGCTGAATGAAAGAGCTCTGCGACATAAAAGTTTCTGTAAACCTCCACAATATGGTTAAGCACAACTAAAGACAGACTTACGTAATATATTAGCTAGCAATTACGAAGGACTCTTCAGGTTTTGTAATCAGTTCTCACACTTAACCAGAAACTAGTAAAGAATTGTTACAATATTTCACAGTCACATACATTGTACAGCTTAGAAACATATCTTCTTACCAAACTTAAAGCACAATTTTAATTTCTTCCATCCATGTGAGGAAACTAAGGATCAACAGACATAGTTTCATATGCCGATAGTTTAAGTAAACCAACAAAGATTCTTTTTAAAACTAAACTCTCCTTACAACGAAAAACAGAAAGAAAATAATTTATTGCTGTGAGAAGATGTCTAGCTTACCTGGTTTTGCCATTCCACACCGACAGCCTGAACAATATTATCAGCTCTTCAGGTACTAATTCTTGCTAACTGGAAGGATATTTTCTCTCTTGCTGGATTAATAATCAACTTTCCTGATAGTTCATTTGTATTTCTCTGCTGGTTAACCCTTTGCAGGTCTCCCATTTTGAACTAAGCAGCCTGCAATGTTCAGTTCATTTTAATACAAAAATAACAAAACATATGACAACTAAATAGCTAGCTAATGAGAAAGTGTAATAATTAATTATCTTAATAAACCTAAAAGCTTATAAATACTTAAAAGAAGACTTTCTTTCTCTCAAAGACTACTTACTAAACCTAAGAGCCAGTAAACCAGTGCATCAACAAACTGAAAGCTGTAAAGTCCAGTGGCTCATAAGGCAGCTCACTCCCATGAAGCTACTGCTCAACCTCTCATCTTCAGCGTACATGTAAATATGACACACGCCTGCTGAATTCTGAAAATAACATCTTTTATTATTGAATAGTGTGCTGAGAAATTACCACAGTTATCAGTTAGCGCAAGGCCATCCATCTGTGTTGCCAGAAAGCAAGAGCAAGAGTGGCCAGGAGTAAAAATGAGATAAGAGGGGCCCAGAATAGCTAAAAAGGGGAGTTCAAATAAGGTCAGAACAGTTTAAGAGGGGATACATAACAACTAAATGTAATTTTATTTTTCAAAGGTAATTGTGGCTAATTACATACATTTTATCAGTTTCATAAGTATTCAATAAATTTTGGCAGTTCTGTTGTGAAACGAGTAAAAAATTTTAAACCTAGTAAAGGGGATTAGGGCTCTAGTAGAGAAGGGTGACACATTCTGGAAATCCTGACCTAAAGAAACTTGTCTTTGTTTGGGGGATGTTAGATGTACCCTGGGATGTGCTTTGATTGTGGACAGAGGGAAGTGGAAGAAAAAAGTAACTTGTTGCACGGATGACCGAGGCATAATGCTGCAGAAATGAAGAAATTGTAAGAAAGGCTTTTTTGTTTTGTTTTGTTTTGTTTTTTTTTCCTCCTGGAAACAAATAACTAGGGGGTTTGGATGCTTTAGGAAAAATATAAGTGATGACAGTTCTATTCACTTTCCTGGTAAATTGTGCTATAGCTGTTTTATTAAATAATACTGCAGCACTTTTGTTTTTTCCTTAGACAAAGGGACAGACTCCAAAAGTTATTGCAGAGCACAGAAGAGACTTTCTCTGTTTCCCTTTGTGTAAGAGTAGTCCTATAGCAAATCTGTTTTTACACAACTGTAGGTCTCTGCTCTCTGTCTACTGCTCTCTCTTCTGTAACACCTAATACAGCTTGCTGTAAACTTTCTATAACATGTGCTGTAGAATTTATGATAAAATGCTATAAAGTGTTGAAGCAAATTTATTTCATATTTATAGTTAATTTTATTCTGTGTGTGTTTGAAGGAAAACCTTTTAAGAACACCAATAACGTGAGAAAGCTACAACAACTGAATTTATTGTTAAGTATCACATCAGTGGTACTCCTGGGGGCTCCTCTTCATGGGAAGAAAGCTTAAACAACATTTTCTAACACATTGGATTGCTTCCCAGAGATGTGATGGCCTACAGAGGCAGTGCTGAACAAAGCAGGCTGGAATAGCAAGTCAGTAAACAACCTTTTTCAGAGGATGGTCACAAATAAGTGCAACTTTGTTTAATAAAGGCAAATTATAGTTATCTTTTGTTCTTTAGAAGGTGCATTATCTTTCCCTCCTGTTCCACCTGACTAAACTGGTGGTATCTCTTTTATCACCTGACTGAGTGGTTGGCTGGAAATAACGGGACAAAACAATCCACTATTGTTATAAGAGACAATGACCTTTCATGTCCTTGGAGCTCGCCATGACCTTTCATCTTTCCTATCCTCCAATGGTCTCTCCTAACAACTAAAACTACACCCTGTTAGGCTGAATTCCAGATTGTCATAAAAAGCCCCGTCCTTTCGAAACAAAACCAATTTTTACACCAAGGTGGAGGAGAAACACAGGTCCATTGTTCCCGCACAGATGGAAGTTAGAGTTACTAAGGCAACAGCTCTAATCCCCCTTTTTACCACCTTTTTCACATCATTGGCCTATCAAGTGTGCTACCTTTTAACTCATAAGCTCAAAAGCTGGTAGTCTAACTGACTGCCCTAATTAGCTACGATTTTCACAGTACAGACAACATGATGAGCTAATCGAAATTTGCAAAATAATGACGTACCTCCAGCAAATATTCCTCCTCCTGAGGCCCAGTCTTAGAATAACAATAATGAGACCATTATTAGAGGAGGGCATTAAAATGCTGCACTGCTGCTAAACAGAGAACTTAATTGTTCTGGTCTTGTCCATTGAATCAACAACCTATTGTTGTGGACTTGAAAAATAAAGGACTGGAGAATGGGTGCCATAATGATTGGTCTGTGCTGCCATACCAGCACTCTGTAGAATTGTTTTCCTTTTGAAACTCTTGATGGACTAGTAGTTTTGTTTAAAAGTAATATAAAAGGCAATTGTCTGAATAAAAAGTCCTATTTATTGAAATCTTTAGAAGCAGTTGCATGGATTTGTTCATGACCCCCAAGATAAAAACATAGGGGCCATAATAATGCTATTTGTAGAGACCACTGCTTGTAGTGACACTAGATAACACTGTACTGTCTAGCTACTGCAAAAGGAAGGAAGGCATTCCCCTTTGCAGACAGAAATCATGACAGAAGGTCAAATAGTGGACAGACTCAATTCATCTGTAAAAAGGAAGATGTTTTATTAAAAAACAAAACAAAAACCTAATATATTTGGTCATCATTTAGAAATCTGGGTTTAAATCAAACTGATAAAGGGATGCCTAAGTCAGTCACAACACAGGACTTCTTTCTGGTTAGTTGATTAGATATTAAAAATGACAGACCTTATTTTGTCTTCACCTCTTCTGTAGAATTATACCCTAAACTTTGTAGTTGAGAAACTGAATAACATACCTTGAGAGGTAGTGGCTCAACTGATGTAAATTGTAACTTATATTTGGATATTCTTTATTTAAAATTGGGACTGGGAGGAAGAGATATCTAAAATCTCTGGAATGTCTTTTAACCTTGGTGGTTTTTTAATTTATAAGAAATTAAAATCTACACCTTTTCACAAAAGTTTAATATAAACATAACCTTGAGGAAAAACAAAACAAAACAAAACACAACATTCCCCCAAATCAAAAATCTTAGTTCTGTTACATAAAATCATTTTTGAATAACATCATTCTGGATTCCTGTCCTAAATTTCACTGCAACAGAATAGTTGAAAACATATAAGCAATAACAGATTTACACTTTGGAAGAGAAATCAAAATCATGTCTTACTGTATTTTTTATATTTACCACTCTTAATGCACCTTTCTACAAAGAAATTGCTCAAAAATAGGCTATGACACTAGGTGATTATAAACAATCAGAAACAACAGAATTTGGGCTTGCAAGAGTACCATTAGTACTCTGTTATTTATTTCAATGGGGAAAAGTTTAGGTTTTAATTTTTTCTTATTCTTATCAACATATTTTAAATTGAAATGAGAAAAAAAAATGTGAAAAGGAAAAAAAAGGGGATGAAAACTTAAAGTTAAAGGTTAACCCAAAAGGTATTTTCAGCAGTCCTTAGAACTGCTCACATTATGTAAAATTGTCTCGCATGTACTCACAGAACACATTTTCTTTAAACTCAGGATCTTTTCTTTTGTAAATTGAAAAATGCCTAATATAAAGAAGTATTAAATTGTAAATAAGACCTCTTGCTTCATTCAATCCATGCTTTGCTTCATTTATCTTCATCTTGTTAGGCTAAATTAATTAACAATCTCTGTGTTGCACACTTTCTCTTTTCATTACATCAAATAATGGCCTGGATATGGGAGAAAACCCTCACCACAGGGATCCTGAAACACTACCTTGAGGAAGAGTCTCTTACATATGTATTGCTTTAGCAGTATTAACTAGCTAGATATTATAACATTCATTAAATGGATTCTTCATCGCTTTAAAATAATTATCTTGATTTTGTGAGAAATAAAAATATTTTTTAAAAAATCAGAGGCTTGCAATAAATCATGTTTACAATTTGTGAGCCACAAGTACTAAGAGAAAGAAATTACCTAAATCAATCAATAATTTTACTCAATGCTTTATTTAATATAAAAAACTTGAATACAATTTCTGGCCAACTGCGTAAACAGTCACAAACACATTAATGTGTCAAATTACTCAAACCAAGTTGCCATACCATTTGTCTGTGAATGTTCTGGATATAATTAATTGGATGTCTGGGACAGTTTCATTGGTAAATCTGGTTATTTTAATACTGTAATGGAGAGCAATGTGCTAAACTATTAGGCAAGTTTTCTTCCTTTAACCTACATTGTGGCATCTAGAGCAAAAGGACAAAACAGTAAAGCCTTTTTTAATCTCACCCTGATCAAACAACCCTCTTTCTCCAATCACAGCTTTGTGCGTGATATCTTTCTGCTAGTGTTTCTTATTTAATTAAAACAGACACTGACAGAAGGACATGGATTAGGACTGTAATGATGCATTTACTTAGATTAATCGGAGGCTCCTTTTGGAGTAATGGCTTAAACAAAGAACAAAAGGAAATTGTTATGAAACAGCCTTTTATCCCAGGCAAAGGTCACATTATAAGGTTTTTAATTTTGTCAGCCTCTGTTATATTGGGCCTTGCTACTGGAACATGAGAAGTGCTTCTCTCCCCCTCTCCCCCGAGCCAAGCCAGTTATTATAATACAGCCATTAAAGCAGCAAATTAAAATGTCTGATTTTAAAACAGGTTGCTTAGCTTTCAAAACCCTCTAATTAGCATGTTGTGCATTGTTGTGAAGGAAAGAAACCTAAAATGCTAATGACCTGCTGCCAGGTGACCACACTGCTGCGCAAAATAATACAGACCCTTTCAAGTAGTAGTAATAATAATAGTCAGCTCTTATGAATTACCCAACTCCAGGCCTACTCTGCACCACATGTGCTTAAAGAAACAAGCGTGCATCCAGCCAAAGATCAGAGTTCAGTAGTCAGCACAAGAGATTGTTGTATGTTAACTGGAAAGAAGTCTGTGCCCATTCAGACACCATAAGGAAAGAGAAAAACTTCTGAAACCAACACGGGCCAGGTGATACTTGGACCAGGCACAGAGAAAAGCACGGAATGGAAAATTCTTACCCTCTCAGACAGACACTACAGATACACTTCTGTAAATCTCAAAAGAGCCAGCCCCAACTTGCTGTGAAAAATTCTGCTTCTGTGCTTTGTTCACAGAAAGGTAACAAAAGACCCCAGATAAAGGTATATATTTGTCCTTTCCCAGTTTACCGTTTATTGTAACAAGTTCACTAAACGCACAAAATTAAGCTAGATCTGCCAAATCTCAACATTTTTCCACAAGTCTTGGGATATTTTCTTAAAATATGCTACAGGAGAAAGTCTAATAATGTGACTTCAAAGTCTCAAACCAATTAGAAAACATTTTCTTAAACCTCATGGTACTGAAAGCTCTGGTTTTTTGAATACTTGAGTGTTAGCGCACTTACTCACTTCACACAAAATTTCAGAAGAAAAGAACTCTAATCTCCCAGTGTCAAAACGTATCGTAAGTGACTTCCTTTTTTGAAACTGTAGCTGCCCAAATATTCATTAAGTCTTCTGCACCACCTAAACTGTACACAGGCCCAATTCTTTGCAGTCACAAATTCCACATCGCTGGCAAGATGAAATGGCACACGGTACCTAGAGAGACAAAACAAGATACCAACAAAGAAGCAAAACCTTGCTGACAGTGCCAACGCTGGGTTCAAACAACAGCAGCAGAGACTGCTGTTCAGCACCGCAAAGAACGCCTACCTGAAAAGTCCAGAATAATTAGCTGGGCAGTCAAGATTAACCCCACTTGACCTGTTCCTTACAAACAGTTAAGAAAAAAGGCTTCATCTGTAACCTGACATCTTTGCCATAAAGATCCCGAGCCAGCCTCCTCCAAACATACCAGCAGAGCATGACAGAGTTCTTCCTAGGTCACAGTAGTAGGAAGTTGGACGAGACGTTGAGAAGCTGTGCTGGCCTCAATGTCTGGTCATTTGCAGAAGTCTCCCACCCTCCAAGTGATCCTTAATTCACCAGTACTTGACAAACACGACTGCAAAGGGGATTTTCAGTCATTTTTTAATCCCTTATTGCATTATGTTTTACTTAAAAGTTCATCAGTCCAGAGATAAGGTACTGTGTGATTCCAAATCCCAATGCCCCCAAAACCACTAGTCAATGGAAAGAACAATTCAATTCCTCTCCAGGAATTCTCAGACCCACGTGTCAACGCTCTGTATTGCTTGTCTCTATTTTACACGTTACAGGCCAGATTCTGCCATGCTGTTGTCACTACACTCCCTCACAATAGTCCAAATTCTGAAAAAAAAAAAAAAATTGACCTCTTGCCCTTGAAAATATTAACACAAGTCCATGTAAGTCACTGAAACGACATAAAAAGGGAAAATAAACTTACTTGCGAAGATAGTCATTTCAGTTTACTTAACACTCAAACACCTGAGCTGCTTAAAAGGTGGTAAATAAATCGTGATAAACAAAATGTTAATAAAATTAACTATGTGGTAGTACTCTATCTAGTTAAAAATATGCTGAACTTCACAACAGTCTTCTACAACTTCAAGGTATTGCTGCCATCAGCCAGTACCACCATTTATTTATTTGTTCAAACCTAACTTCTGTTATGCCAAAACAATCACATCTTAAGATATGAGAACCTGTTTTCACAGACACATGTATCATCCTCTAGTGTTCCTTGGCTGCCTGTTAGTTGTTATTTTTTCCTGAATAAAACCACCTCTGTGAGACAGAAAACACACTGCTAAATTTATTTATAAAAAAATACACTAACATCTAATAAAAAACAGACTTTGTGCAAAGTGATAGGTGGCTCTATCCTTTAAAACTCAGTCAGAAAATTCCCATTATTTCTATTTGTGGCTGTGCACATCCTATGATTTGTAGAATTCATCCTAACAGTGTATTTTAAAAGTATTTTGCGATGGCTACTGCATTGATATGCACAATGCAAATAGACCCAAAAGTTCTATTTGTTTCTTAAAATATATTAAATATGCCAATGTTCTTTTAGTGAACAAGTAATAAAATCTGCATTAGTAGCCTACACAGAATGTGAATTCATGCTTTAAGATCAGAGCTGCTTAGATAGCAAATTATCTGCATCATTTCACATTTACTAGCTAGAGAGCTGTCCAGGTACAGTCTGCATACAGCCAGCATTAGAACAATCAGTGCCTACATGAATACAGAACTTTCTGTCCTATGTTTTTTTGCTGGATATCCATGTAGTACATAGAAATATATGTAAAAGAACAACAGTAATCCAGTAATCTAAGACTTCAATGTAGGAGGCTGACAAGAGTCAGGCTGGCACAGCAGCAGCTAGTGTCATGGCATGGCACAGTGGAAACACTCATAAAGTAGTCAAACACTCAGTAATCATGCTGGCTTGGTGCAGAATAAGACGCTGGTTGGACTTTGATACATTATGAGTTCAACTGGGCCCATCAAAGAACGTCGCTGAGTAACTATAGTGCTCTGTCACATTGATCCCGGAAACTCTGGTGGCCAGTACAGAGCAGAAAAGACAATCTACTGTCTCATTTCTTTGAACATCACTTTCACACACCCAAGCAAAAGTCTTAATAAGCTCTGCACTGATGCATAGAGGAATAAAATGTATTGCTAGGTTAAAAAGTCAACAAGTCATTAAGATTCCATGCATAATAGTATATCTCAGTTTTTTCCATGTATCCTTCTCTACAGGTTCTCTGCATCCTATTCCACCTGGTCAGTCCATACTGGTATCACTGTATGCACCTTTGTCAGATGAGAGAGCTGTCTGCAATTTCGGTTTCCAAAAGACTGCATCTGGGCCATACAAAGTAGCTCTTTTTCAGCCCTTACAGGACCAAGAAATTTACATATTTGAATTCAAGTCATTATCAGTTTACCGCATACACCACTAGAAATTCTTACTACTATTTAACTCTTCTTGCAAACGTAGATATCCCATCTCATTCCCAAACTTCATGTCCATCTATTTTGTCATATAATGTACAAAACAGTACAACAAAATCCCTCATAAATTTCTTATTTGATTTTGGAACTGTTGCCCCTGTGAACATACCATTGAACTTTTGACTTAACATCTTAAACTCTTTTCGCAATTGCAGACTTCATATTTTCATAACTGCTAATTTTTTTAGTCCTGAAGACAAACTAGATAAATGATGGAACAAAAACCACACAAGCAGTCAACTCAACTCTTCTGACTATTATCACTTGATTTCAGTGAATAATAGGGCTATTATATTCCAAACGGTCTTCTGCAAGAGAATACTGATCTATGCAATTCATCACTGATTTTATAGTGAGTGTCAGAAATTAAGCTGATAAAATATTTCATATTATACGTAAAAGAAAAACTACCTATATACTTTTAAGTGCAGATAATATACTCAATGAGCATTTAAAAAAATATTTTAGCATTCTGGCATGCAGAAGTAACCTGCACAAATTATGTGAAAACTTCACCACAATTAAGTGAAAAGAAAATTATCCATATGCAAATTTGGCTTGCATCTCACTTCAGAAACAGAGACCAGGTTTTAAGAGAAACTGGGCCAAACATAACTGTTAAGGGATTTCAGTTTGCTGTTGAACCCAACATGAAATAGCTCATACACAGAAATGTATCATGCGTATATAATTACATGATGTGTGATAAAAGATAGCCATGTGGTGAACTTCAGTACCTCCTCAAAAAATAATTCACTAGGCATCATTCAGCATTTAACTTACAATTTTTCCACTAGTCAAAATTTCCCAATCAGTATTGCTTAATGAAGGGGGCACACAGAAGAGTACGGCATATTTTTGACTCAGTACCTGGCATGCTAATTGCCTTTTTATGCCTTGGTTTACCCAAGTGTAAAACAGGAGAAACAAAAGCTTTATAAATCACCTTTCTAAACTGCTTTGAGATCTGCTGATAAAAGGAGGGAAGGAGGGAAACTGAATGTCTAAGCAGTCTGAAACAGGTATCACTTAAAAACAAAACAAACCAGAACAAATTAACATAGAGGTTTTGGGGGGGTTGGGTTGTTTTTTTCTTTCTCTAATGGAGCTTTCGATACCCAATCAGCTAGTCATACTACTGTATTTTTATTATTATATTTTTTATTATAAAGTGGATCCAATTTTTTTTATTATAAAGTGGATCCAATTTTTTTTATTATAAAGTGGATCCAAACAGACAAATGAATCAAGTCAGGACAGTGAGTGCACTTTGTTTACATGCTATACCCTGTACCCGTCTTTCCTAGGTTCAGACTGAAATCCAGCTCCAGCTGCAACAGATTTCAGGCTGACAAATCTTTCTGGAGCTGTGCCACACAGTGCTTCAGACCTGGAAGGTGCTGCAAGCCGGCACTTTCACTGCACTTCGTAAAACCCCATATATCAAATTTTCACACATTAAACATCCCTCCAAAGCTATACCTGTTGCAGTTTAATGATATGCACCATCCAATCTTTGGGCACTCATTTCTTCTGCCCATGTAATTATCAGGATTTTAAATCTTTCATTTCTAAAGAGTGGAATTAAAATATATAACCTATTAGAAAGATGATACTCTTAACTACAGTACAGAGATTCATTTATAGTTCACTCTCAAAGAGTTCCAAAGGGTAACAGATTTTGAAAATGTGTCATTTTGGGGTTATATCACTATTCTGAGGTACATCTAAATCTTTACAAAATTTCCACTGCTGACACAGCTGGAAACTCCGTCACACTGATGAAAACTAAAGCAGTTTAGTAAGCTAAGTAATGCAGATAAGTTGAATCACCTAAATTTTTTTAATTATTGTAATCAATTCAGTGTTCCACTAAGCTAACTTAGTACGGATATAAAAGTCTTGCTGGTAATCACAGAGAATGAGCTGCACAACTACCTGATTTCCTCAACATTTGTGAAAAATATGATTATCACAAATGGGTTTGAAAACAGTTTTTCTGACTTTTCATATTTATATAATCTTTTATATATTTATGGACATGTACAAATGTATGTATGCATACATATACCTACAAGTACAGGTTTTTTTAAGCAAAATCATTAGGTCGTGTTCACAACCTTTTCTTCAAAGCCCACCAGTTAGAGCAGAGGAAAATATTTAGCCATTTCTCTGCTCTGGTACCTGAAAGAGGACACCACAGGGTGCAGGGCAGAGCCAGTGCTGCAGGTGAGCAACCGCAGGGAACAGATGCCCCAGCAAGAGAGATGGTAGCAGAACTAAGAGGGAGGAGAATCAGAACAGCAACAGCTTGGGAGATCTTAGGGACTCCCTACAAAACCCTGGGAACTTCTGCCTGGCATCTGCCTTTGATAGGAAACATTGGCAAGCACTTCCTTCCAACAGACTACTTCAGATTAGAAAAGGGATGTGAGAAATGAAGGACTTTAATACATAAATTTATATAGAGGTTTAAGATAATCACATATAGAGTGATTATCTTAAATCCTAGAGAGATAGTGTTTTGCTTTCTTTTTTTCCCCCTCAAGCCTGCACCTTTTGTCATAATGAAATGCACAGTCAGCCCTCACTTGGTAAAATATTTGTGTTGCCATGCAGTTAAACAAATGGTTTTTTCATTTTCTTTTAAAATAGCCTCCCACCCATGTTTCTCTAAACAGTGGCCTATCAGTCCAGCTGGATAACATGTACAAGCTGAGCGGTAAAGTCTCCTCTTGCCCCCATTAAAAGGGTCCTCTTCTTATTTCATCAGTCAGAACACATGGGGGAATAATAGGACTTCAAAAATAATGGAATACATATGAAAGGAATTCTGATTCCATAATATTCCCACATTCCACTATAACCCACAGCATCCAATCGGCCTTCAGCATAACAGTTTTAGCATAAGCAAGTGCAGAAGATGAAGGTAATATTTTCTTATTTCTTTTACACACTGATATTCATAATTCTATTGTGTGCTCTTTTTCCTCTATTTTTATTCTCCCCTATTCTTTGTATGAAATATGAAGAACTCACAAGTATGATTATCAAATTTATGGTGCATCCTTGCTACACTGCACATTATAGTCTCACAGTTGTTTGCCCTGGAGTATGAAAGATTTGCATGGCGTTTAAATGGGAGAGATCTATACAAACTATAGTTAAAATATTATTACATTTATATGTTTTTCTATATGAACTAGTAAAAAAAATAATTTTTTATTCCACTTTAGGGCAACATTTTACTACAATTAAATGAAAAGGCTTAGCTCTGCTACTTTGAAAAGAAGTTTGCTACTTCTTTGAAAAGAATCATGACCAAAAAGACACAATTTTAGGAAACATAACCGGAAGATGATAAAGAAAATCTCACTACTTCCATATGAAGCAATATCACAACCAAATATATCTTGTTGATATTTAAAACCTGAACAAATTCCCTTCTGTAATTCTTTCATCTCTGTGCACAATTTATAGAGGAGCTTTAAGAGAGAAAAGAATGAAGCGCTTGTCTTTAATCCTGAAGGTTTTTTATGTGGCTGTGTTGTTGTTGGGGTTTTTAATTCATTATATTCTCCCTTCCCATCACTGGTGACCATCACTGCAGCACCATACCTCCAGCTGTGAGTTTGAACATACAGCTCCCTGAAGCCAAAACAAGTGCTGCTTTGCTCATTTAGAACAAGGGACATTGGAAGAGGGGGGAAAAAGCTTGAGCTTCCATTCCTTTTAAATTTCAGTGTCACCTCTGTAATGGAGTATATGACACAGCAACCTAGACAATATGACAAATTACAGGAAAAGCTGCAGCAATTAAGATTACAGAAAATTATCAGATCTTTTAGCAGCAATTTAATAGTGTCACTTGCAGAGGGAAAAACTCTTTAAACCATGTTTTACATGAAATAGTTGATAAACTGTACACCTAATTTGTAAGGTTTTTCTATTACAGAGCACAAGATGAAATCTCATGTACCTGTCATTACTCCGCTCAGGGAGGACTATTGCCTAAGAGGAGAGGAATTCTCTCTTGCAGGAAATCCAGCGTATGTTAGACACAGACAGACAGAAGGACAGATGGAAAGAAGGAAGGAAGGAGGGTAAATATCAACAAGTAAAAGGACAGAAGATTACTTTGGCAATTGTGCAACAGTTACAGAAGAAGAATTTAAAAGGAAACTATTTTTTTCTCCACATGAAGTCCAGAGTACACATTTTATTATAGTGAGCACTGACTTAATTTTCCAAGACTCAGCCTGAGACAACAGCAGCTGACTACAAGCTCAGCAGAGTCTAAAATTAGTATTTTAAAAGTCTTTTTATTCTCATAAAATTTGTACATTAAAACTGACATTTTAAAAGGTTACTTCTGTAGAGAGGAACTAGCAGCTATCAAAATCTAAAAACACCAATCAAATGGAAACGTGTTTCAAACCAAATTTCAGTTAGCGCAGACAAATCGCCATGCCAAACAGTGGTGCAGAGCAGGGGAAAGATTTGAAAAAAATTATAAATTTGGTAAATCTTCAAGTTATAGTATTATTGCCTCAAAGCTGTAGTTTAGACATCTTAGTGCTAACTGCCAAATGGTCTGCATTATTCTGTGTTGTTAGCCACAGTAAGTGGATTTCCTACCACTTCAAGCAAATTATCAATTTCAATTGAGCAGGTTTGTGATAGAGCCAGAAAAAAAGGCTTTCTTTTAAAGTTGGCCTGGTTTATTTTTCTGCCCTACTATAGAATACACCTTATTCCATACGGATTTTAATATGCTTTAGGGTAAGAAAAATGCAGCTACTCATTAACATGTCCACAAGTGTATTAAAATTACATTTACCCCAGTCTTTTATATGTAAGTTTGGTTTATCTATCACATACAGCTGTAAGTAGAAGAGACAAGTTAGTCCAAGGACATAATGTCTTTCAGGCTCTATAGCACTTAGCAGGTTACTGGGCCTCCAAGGCCTAACAGATTTAACCAAGACTTTTCACACAATCAGGTAAAGAGAGCTAGGCCAGTCAGCAGATGTCCCATTCAGATAACAAAGAGAATATTTTAGTGACAATGTGAGAAAACAACAGTAAAAATGGCAGAGAAACCCACTGAACCGTAGCGCTCTTTTTTTCTTTACTAAGAACGATCAACTGGACTATGACATTCACTGTAGTCTTCAGCAAAGGGAAAGTCAGTGGTACAAGATTTGCAACAAGAAACCCAAATAAACTGTTATAAGAATCAACTACATCTGTGCTGGACAATCTTCTATATTTTAATTTCCTCTATGGATTTAGGATGAATTCATAGATGATCTGTTAAAACATCAGGCTAATAGATGAAAGATTCTTGTCATGCGTGTCATCACTAAATTGATCTACAACATGTTGCTGCATTTGTATCTTCAGTTTCACCTCAACATAATGCAAGTATTTAGTGTCCTCAAGTCTAAGCTAGCAATATTAAAACTTGCAAACAAGAAACAGCTATAGTCGGTTACCAACCAACAAAGAGGTGAAAGCATTGCGGTGTGAAGAAAGCCAGTTTTGGCATTTGGTAAGGTCACTTCAGTTCTTCAAGTGGCTCTTCTTAGAGTCCATTACCTCAACTAAATATGCTCAGCTAACCATAATAATGATGGAGATAACCCATTTGAAGAAAACAATTTGGGTGTGGTTTTGAGTTTGAATCAGGGAAAAGATGACACACACCCCATGCTCTTTCTCTTCTCTAAGGCCAAGTTTAAATAAAGAAGAATACTTTTCAGTTATCTTGGACCACATTTCAATTGCAAGGGAACTGTGAATGAAAGAAGTTTACAAAGATGACTGTTAAACATTAAAGTATAGTATAATCACTGTATGAATTAGTCATAGCCAGTTTAGACACTGTCCAACCCACTTTCCAACCATCTGCAACAAATGTGCTCCATTAAAACAGAACCATATGGAAAACAAGCTAGCAATTAACACAGCTTCTATGCATACCTCTAATACAGCACAGATTTCAAACTTTGAGTGAAACTGACTGCTGAATTACTTCCATATTGCTGCTGTTTAGACCTTGGCAACACATATTTATCCTCACTCACTACAGTATGTCATCCCAAGATAATGCTATATCATCAAAATAAGCATGAAGAAACCACCCACAACTGAGCCACTCATTGTGGTTTATAGCCTCTGTTAATAAAATATTTGCAGATCAAAGTACAACAGACTTTTTCAAAGATTCATAATACATTACTTACCAGCCAATATCAAAACTAATAACTAATGCAGGAAGAATCAATTAATTTAACTGTTAATTGGTAATATCTCATACTATTAAACAAAACTGCTTCAGGTTTGAGTAGCTTTCTGCTCTCCCAGATTATCTGAAGTGCTAGAGATGCTGCACTTAACAGTGTTATCATTTCCCAATCCAAAGGGAACATGCAAAAATCCTAGTTCCAAAATTCAGAGCCCTTAAAAATGTTCACGGATAGTAATATTTTGGTTATTTTTTCTTTAATAAGGAAACTAGAATACATATACTTCATAACTGTATCTGAGTGGACAAGATCCAGAAAGTAAAGTTCACTATAAATAAAAAGCTGATTATAAACAAAATGTTTTATTTCCTCATTCAAAGTAAAATGTAAGTGCTCATTATATACTATGTATCCTTTTCTACTCAGTCCATCAGACCTCTTCACTTTAAAAGTGCGGTCCTTTGATTCAACCTACAGACATTTGTTCTTTTATGCTCAACAGTCCAGTCCATGAGGTTTGGTCAAGGTTGTGAAGCCCTACAGAACCATGTAGGTTGGCAAGGACCCCTCCTGCCTCCAGCTTACAGCAGCTCAGGCTTCTCAGGTACTTGTTCAGTCAAGTTTTTAATATCTTCAAGGAAGGAGAAATTGTAAAAGAAAACCTAAATACCATACTAGAAAAAAAAAAAACAAAAAAACCAAAAACACCTGAATGATAAAAAACATATTGGATATATAAAACATGAAATTTCCAATGCAAATTAAGTTGCTTTAAATCATGTGGTATTAAAATGGAGGGAATTTATATTTGGGGTTGTTTTTTTTTCTAAATAACTGGTATTTAATTAAACAAAGAGCATCATAAACCAAAACCATCCTACTTCTTCAAAGCTCCTGTATTTCCTCAGTTATCCAGGATGAAGTGAAAAAACTAAGTACAGACATCATTTTACTACAGACTTCTGAATTTTCCAAAGTGAAGTTACAGAAGAGATCCATTCCATGAAAACTTACCACAGTACCTACATGATTTCAAAAGCACTGAAACTTTTCAAGCAGCCTCTCATGACTCTAGGTCATTGTTGGCCATGCTGTTTCTAAAGACCCACAATAAAACATGAAGAGTCTGAAAACGGAAGATTTAGAGGTAGAATTCCCCACATGAATTTAATTCTGTTCACACAGAAGTTTCTTCCCCATTAAACAGAAAACAAGAAGAAACTGTAAAACAATCTCCACATTTCTTCCTGGATGCTTTTCACGCCTTCAAAGGTTTCAATACCAACAGTATTAACAGAACCTCACAGCAATAATATACTGTCCAAGCTTAATACACTGATGAAACAATATAGCTTGGCTATTATTATCTAGGTCCATACCTGCTTCTTGGTTTTGTCTTTGGAATTGTCAATTGTAATAGACCCATAGAACGTTTGGTGGTGGATTTTAAGCATCAGCATTTCAAGTCATGTAATTATACTCCCATTTTCATTTCTTCCAAGGAGAAAAGTTCTAGCAAACCTTGTCTTGAAGATGTCCTTGCACATGTGACACACCCACAAGCTTATGTTAATTAACAGAAATAAAAAGATATAAACATGCATCATTTTAAAATTAATGGTTTGGGGAGACATTATCAGCGATACTTGAATACCTAATACAAACAATAACTCATTTTGTCTTAAAAATATGCCCATAGCATCCAAAAGAGCTGAAGCAGCATTAAATGCGATTCTGATTAATGACATTTTGGTTTAATAAAAAGAAGGTTTCAGTGACAGCCACATTAAACATCAGTTTGCAAATATGACTTTAAATAAACCATACACAAGTGTCAAAAACTGGCCTTCTGCCACTCCATTTATTTTCTACATTCATGAGTTAAATGAAATATTGCCTAAAAGTCCAAAAATATTCAAATGGTATTAGGACTACAAAAAATGCAATGCTTTGGAATTAGCACCTAAACCTCCTGCATCCCCCATAAATTCTGACTAATTAAATTCCTACTATGTTATTCCTCCTGTCTTCCTCACAGCTGTTTTATATATTTTCACCTGTTTCACTTCCTTTTTTTGTTCAAGTAACAAAAAAAAGCTTAACATTACTTGATTGACAGAAAGGAATAACAATATTTAATTAACATCACTTCATATGTGACAAATCTTAAAACTCTGCTCAGTCAATAAGGCTCTATGAAAGTATTCCCCCAACATTTTTAAAAGCTTTTAAGAAAGCTCAGAACACTGTGTTCTTAATTCAAAAGCACATGCCGAGTTAATTATGGTCTTATGCTTTGACCAAAAGTAGGATTTGTTGGATTTTCTTTTTCTTAAGTCAAAGGATTCAAAAGTAATTTATGAATGATACTGAAATAATGCACGAATTAGCTGCTAACATGCTGTTAGTTTCAAGCGTTAATTTTTTTTTTTTTTAATATACTGGGAGGGTCAGCATTAAAGTCACACTGACTTGAAACTCTATTTATACTAAAAACTATGTTAACTAAACAATCATGCTATTTTACAGTCCTCCTACTTGCTTTTGGATTATTGCTCTTGACTAGGTTACTTGTTTGGGAAATTTCAGCGCAATTTCTGCCAATTTAAATATAGACGTTTCCATAGCTAAACAAATACTGTAAGTGTCACATATACTCTCCCTAGAGTTACTATTTCTTTATGTACATGTTTAATTCATGTTCCCATATCTGTGTGAGCAGTTATACCATAGGTGTACACTATACACATTCTCGTATGTTACTGTTTGTCTGTTTAAGCAACTCGTTTCACCATGATCCTGTTATTACACATTTTCAAAGGGCTCACAAACGGTTCAAGGCACATATTCAGGTGTGCATGTATGTGTGCACACAAATGTAAAATGGACACAATTTAGTAATGTTGATCAAAAGTATTGCTATCTATTTCTCAGTTGGATTTTAAAGAGCATGCAATTTCCTGTAGATTATTGATTTAAAATGTGATTTCAGGCTCTAACTCACGTGGGATCAGCACCATTTCTCTCCCATACGATAGCTGACAAGCAGAAAGGGCACGCAGGCTGAAGTGGTTTAAGGAAGGAAAAGCCATGGACAGTTTTCTCCCTGATTTTCCCCTTCCCTTTGGGCCATGTTCCTCAACAGCAGACTGAGACAGGCAGAGGCCAAGAAAGTCACACTGCAAGGCCTTCCCTAGTTCCAGCCAAGCACATATCCAGTCCTAGCTTGGTTCAGAACCAAGCTGAATTTCCCCGAATTTCTCCTGCTCTTCTAACAGTTTCTATATTAACTTCTTTTTTATCATTAACAATAAACACTAATAACCATAAACATTAGTCCAATGCATTCTGACAATCATTTCTGTTAGGATAATTTTAGTACCCTATAAAATTATTTCGGCAAGATAAAGTTCTCTCTGAAATGAAAAAATCATATATTGTCTAAGAACAAGGTATGTAGAAGATTAATATGCCTAGAATTTTGCCATAGCATTATGAACACTTGCCTAACACTTTTACATCCATTCTGCCCACTTTACACCTCTTTCCACAGTAACTAAATGAACTCCATATGACTATTTAGTTATTATTTGCAGAGGGTGTGTGTTTTTAAATCAGTCAATGCAAAATGTGAAGTCACTTCTACACTATCCATTCTAGCAAATAAATATGATCTAAAAGTAATGTGTTCTACTGCTCATATTTCTACTGCATAATTTCACAGATTTTGAAAATGTCTTCAGCATGTTCAATCATCAGTAAGGTCAGGGTTGCCAGTGGCACAAATCCAACATTGAATTCTTTGCTAAAATAATACAGAAAAATAACATAGCGTTGTGACACAGAATTAAGGAAAAGGCCGTGCCCATTCACTCAGGGAAAAGCACAGCTCAGTGACCAAAAGGGAATAACACCAAAGCAGTATAAATTTAGTGCCAGGTGAGTTTGGGACATCGAGCCTACATGCTGAGAAAGGGCACGTGGGGGGCCACAGTCAGGGCCTGTGTGATACGAAGTTCCGGCGACTGCAGCAGAAGCCTGTTAAAAGAATATTACACTGGCCATCACAGGGCCAGGAAAATGAGGGAATTGGAGCTCTCCCAATGAAGACAGAAGTTAGCAAGGGCCACACATCATAAACACGTGTACCCACTTCTGTATCGAGCTGAAAGAGCAGCTTGTCAAGCAGTCAGTAATGTTTCTACTTCCATCTGATTTTCAGTAGCTTTGTATGTAAGACACTTTTATACTGAAAATGTGCAAAACATGAATATTTTTTCACGGAATAAAATGCCAGTATTACGTTAAATAATACCTTTTTTTAAAAAAGCTGCAATGACTGAAGTGATAGGAAAAATTATAGCTGCTTAAAAGATTTTCTCAATGCTGTCTGAAACCCAAATAATTTTCTATTTAATTTCTTCTACATTTTAGTTGCACTACTGCCATTATAATGTAAGGATGGATTTAGGAGTAAGAGCAGATTTAGAATTTTTAACTGTTACAATTTGTAAGATATATATGTTTTAGAAAAGAATCACAAATTCAGAGTTCTGCTTGAAATGCTCAAGTGTGCTATTTGGATTATTTTGTCCAATTTTGTTTATAAATCCCTTGCTTTTAATGTTTTGCATCCATTTAAGAGATTAACCAAATCAATTAAAAAGACAGGAGGAATAAAGACTGTGGTAGAATAAAGGAGAAAGAACGTAATTTAAGAATGAAGAGGAAAAAAGAGGGGATGAGTGAATATGCATGTCTTAGAATATATCCATTTTAATTTTGACATCTCAGTCATGTTTTGGGTGATTTGTTCTGTAATGTAAACAAAGCATATTTATAAACCTGTATCATCAAAAGTATCAATCATTAAGAGAGTATCAGTAGACCTTTGAGCACTGTTTTTTTTCCTCAGGTACCTTAGTAGAGAAAGACTGTCAATAGTCCTAAAATATTTGTGATAGCGACCCCCCCTTTCTTTCACTCAATAATCTCAGTCTTATGCCCAAATAGATGGAGGAAAAGGCTTATTGATTATTCAGTCAGTGATGTCTCTTGGATAAACAGAAAAAAGGTTTGTCCCAGAAAAATCTACAATGAACTCAAGATAATTAGGGTGAAAAAGCGACAAACAACTCTTCATTCATCTGCTAGAGAAATTATTGCATTTTTAGCCCAGAGAAAACAATTATTCAGACCTTGCCTCCTCCATTTCCTACATTGCTTCCTTCTTCTGTTGAACAAGAGACCTTTCAACACAGACATGGTAGCCTTGCTTTCTGTTCCGTTGTCTGCCCGCAAGTAAATTTATTGCTTACACCAGGCTGACAGCCTCAGAAACTGAAAGGGCTCCATTTATCCACAGAACAGACACTCCACTGGCCACACAGACCTCTTCACATCACCCCACCAACCTGTTTCAACCCTGACCCAAAAGGAGCGAATGTCAGGAATGGGCAGATAGATCAAGTGCCATTTCTATTCCAGTCCTGGAGTATGATTCCTGAAGCTGCCAAAAAGCTATCAAGTACCAGTAACCATGGGCCTAGCCCTGTGGACACCTTTGTGGATCTGAACCATCAATTAACATAACACAGAGAAGCTAACTGTCAAACTAACAAATATAGGCTATTATTTACTTGGCTGGGTTCAAATCTGAAACCTTTGAGATGACAGCTTCCATTTGTAATTAAATCTTTCCTTTGCAATTCAGCCCCAGGAATGGGAAAAAATAAACAAACCAACCAACCCAAACCAAACCCAAAAAAACCCACAAAACCCAAACAAAACCCTAACAAATTATGAAATCAGCATTTACTAGTACAGAGAGAGAAGAGGGCTCAAAAACTAACGGTCATAAACCCAGAAAAATCACAAACACTTATTTACTGTGTAATCCAGAAGAGCATAGTAGGAAGAGAATCGCCCAATCACCCTTCAGATGCTAACGTTCAGCCACACCACCCTCAGTAGCTAGGTTTTGTTGCTAAGCATCTGTTGTTCGTTGTTAGAACTTATGTTTGCCTTTTTAAGTTTAATAGTATACACTTTAGGTAGAAACCAAAATAGTTACTGAGGGGTTTCCCCACTGAAAAGAGGTCTTACAGTAAAACAGAGAGATTAGACCAAGTTATTATACCTAGAGGTATCAATGAAAAAAGCCAAGGCAGAAAGGACTTCAGAGAAGTTGCTGCATATGGTTGGTCACTAAGGCAACCAGTTTTTAAAAGTATTATCATATATTACCACCTAAATAACCAGTTTTGTATCTCTTCTAAGCTGTGCTGCAAAGAGTAAAGTTGAAACAAGAAAGCTTCAGAAGTGGACATAAGGAAAACCTTTTTCACCATTAGGAGAGTTTAGCAGTGGGACAGACTGCCCAGGGAGGTTGTGCTGTCTCTGTCCTTGGAGGTTTGTCAAGACCAAACTGGATAAAAAACCCTGAGTAACCTGGTCAGACCTCACAGCTGACCCTGGTCTGAGCAGGAGGTTGGACTAGAGACCTCGGGAGGTCCCTTTCAACCTGCGTTATCCTATGGTCTTCACCTTGAGGCAAATATCAGACAAATGTGACTGAAAAACACTATGACACTGTGATGGATATAAATCCATCGCAGCCAAGCCACTAAATACTACCTGAATGACAAGGTTCTTTATTCTGAAGTTCTGCATAGAGTACTATGAACTTTACCACTGTGAATATAGCAGCCAAAGGAAAAATAAATTTGTTTATAGTATTCCTCTTACCATACTCTCTATTCTCCAGTAAATGTACTGTTGCAGAACCATTAGTGTACAAAGCCTTGAAGGTGTTGGTGAAGATGCAGAGAATGACACAGGAGAGTACACTGAATGATGAGTAACGTGGCTAATCCTGGTGTATAGACTGAAATTTGAACCAGGCTTTCAGACAGCAACAGATGTTATAAGACTTCAGACAGCTGGCCACAGCTTCCACTGCCATGCTTGCAATAGCTACATGCAGGCGGGCTGTGGAAATAAGAGATCTAGGTGGTACTGCAAGATCTCTGCATATCTGTGCGATCTCTCTGGTTCTGGAAAAAAGAAGGTACCTTCATGTTGCAGCTCTCTAAAAAAGGATGCGGCGGTAATATTCCTGAGGCCTAAACTAGTGCCCCTCATACTTCGTGTGGCTGCTATGACCCACTAGCTCCACTGAATCAGTAACACTCCTTTGAGGAGTGCTGCTTCTATATCCATAGTTTGTGTTGCCTTATGTTTTCTGCCCTTTACCTACTAACTTGTATGCAACAAAATACACCTTAGTGGGTCACAGACTTGACTGAGTCCTGACCAACACCCAAGCTTTATGTGCTCATCTTATTTTGAGGGAGCTGTGCCCTCCTTCCATTTTGTTACTCAGACACTCAGACCACCATCTTACATATTTTATCACTGGAGTTATTCACAAGACTGCCAGCCTTTTGGAAGTAATTTCTTCTTCCACCGCACAGATCCACAGGGAGAACTTAGCCTTTATAGTGAAAATCCTAATGCCAAAATTTACTTTTTCAAATTAAAACTAGATCCAGTAGTCAAACTATTTAGATTGCATTTTGAACTTCCTTGAACAAAGTCTGTTGAGCAAAGATGCACAGAATATTCATGATAATATATCACTAATAGGGTCTCCTCAAGAAATTCAAACTTCTTATGAATTGGTCAGAAGGAAATTTCAAGTATGTCTTAAAATCTCTCTTCATGAAAGTCATATATATGATTTCTTCACTTTCTGTATTCAGTGATTTCAGTGTAAATAACTACTCAGTGAGAACACCACATTCTTCAGTTAAGTATTTATCACAGAAAGGACATTATATAAAGACTTCCATACTAAGGTGTGATCCAGTAGTTCTAATCATTGCTCTAACACTGACTCCTTGTCTTGTTAGCATAAACTAATCCCATGTGTAAAAAGATTAATTTTTTACTTTAGCATTTGGTGCCCTTGTCATAAAATAAACCTTCCTTGTTCCTGTATGTTTCCTATGACTTGATAGCCAATTAGCTTAATCTTCTTCATATTTACAAGGTTCCTCAATAACTCTGCCTTTGGTCTCTGTTCTAATATTTTAAGATCCCCTCAAAAGTAAGTTCTGTCTTTTTCACCTACTGCAATTGATACCCTCAAATACAAAATTACATCCAACCTGGTCCGATCTTCTCTAGTCTTAGCTGATATCCTTCTCTCACAGCTCTGCACCCCATTTCAGGCAACCACTTCTCCCTTTCACCTTTCGTAGACCTACTAATTCCATCCATTCCCCTCTTTGGGCAGAAACTCAGATTTCAGTTCTTTTCCCTTGGCTGAGCCTGATGGATTTCATGCCCTTCCTGCTTTAACTGACACCTCCACAAACTTCACCCCATTTCTCCTTATAGATGGGCAGTTAGTAAGTTCTTTTAGACAATTCTTCATTCCGGTTCTTCAAGAACATCTCTGAAAACTATCCTTTCTTCTTCACATCTATGGCTGAAAAGCTGTAAATGAAGTCTTAACTATTCCAGACTCTTCCTCTTGGTGCCTTCTGTCAAATTCTGTTTCTTGGAATAGTTAAAATTTCTTTTATACTTCCATGCATCTGAATTCTGAAAGAACACTTAACAAAGACAACATCTGTGTATTACAAAGCTGGGACTCTTGAAGGACTTCACTTGGCAGTCCTGCACAAAATGAACATTCTAAAATAGAAATTCCCAAAGGCAACATATCAAAAGTCATAAATGCCCAGAATCAATCATGTGAGCTTCAGTGCCTATACTGATAACTCGTTGCCTTCTTCTTGGCAAAAATCTACCTATGCCAAGTATATTATGGAATTTTAAAGTTACAGCATATGCATTCTGGTTTTAGTTAGAACTCAACAATGTAGTAGAAATGGAAGCAGGCATCAGATTGTCACAACAGAGGCCAGTATTGGAGCAGAAGAACTCTTTCACAGGAAGTTGGTTGAAATAATTTCTTCCCTGTAATTTCAATTGAAAGTGTTAACCACAGTATGTAATTAACTCAACACTGAAGACCTTACAGTACCTCTCTCTAAACTGTAAACACGCTGCAACACAGAATCATTAGTGCTATGGTACCCGTGTCCCCACTTTAAAAATATGTACGTTAAAACTAACCATTGCTCCCTCCTGAATTTGTATTTTGCAGCACAGGCACACAGCACAAGAGGAAACAGGAAACATTGTGCTAACATGACTATGGTATTGATGAATAAAAACTATAACCCCCAGGCTAAGCTGCCAAATAAGTAGTGAATTAATTTCTGTAAAGTACTCCAATATTACAAAGGTGTGTTGAAAGGTGTCTGCTCATGTTTCAAATTAAACGCACTGCTGGTCAGCATTAGCACCTCAGCTTTGAACAGCAGCCATTTGCCTATAACACTTCAGGGGCTGGGAAAAACGGATTTGCCGTTCACACTGGAATAATTAGAACATGTCAGGAAGAATTAATTTCCTCATTTTTCAAAAGGATACACAGAAATTACCATGTTATTATATGACAGGGTCCCTTGGAGAATTGTATTAAATTTAATTTCTAGCGCAGCCCACACAACAAATTAAAGTCATAAATAAGATGGAAAGAAGCGGGACGCAGAGCATATGTTTATGGCAATGAGTGAAGCCAAGGGACCAGAAACAACTATCTTCATTTCATTTTATTTAAATCAGCCAGACACTGTGTATCTGAATGACAGCACTTGTTAATGGTGCTGAGATTATAGGCTCCTTAATTTTAGGAAACAGAAGCAGTTACTCAGTATTTGAAATGGTATTTTTTTCTACAATACAGATATTAAAGTTTCTCGCCTTCAAGGCAGCTTCTCATGGCTCTGCAGCAATGCGGAACTTCAGAACATGACATGCACTTTTATTTTTAATTGTTTTGGTTTGTCTTAGTAACAGAGGAGAGATGACACAAGTATTTTTAAAAGAAATACAAAACTAAGAAAAAGTGACCAGTAACTGGGAGAACTAAATATTTGGGTAGGCAGAATATTCCAAGAGTGAGAAAGATGATGGGAATAACCAGCTACCACCATGATTTTTATTTTTCCTACAGTATTTAACTGCCAATATCCAAAACCATTTTCCAGTTTAACACAATCCCAAATGTTTTCATAGTAAAAAAAAAAAAAATCAACGCAATATTACTGCTTGCTAATATTCCAACCACAGGAACTTCAGAGCAAGACATACCTCTCCTAACATGCCTCAAACTCTTAGGTCTCTCCTCAGACCCAGGGAGCTGTATGAAGTCCTTTTGCCCCCTCAGTAAAGAACTCGCAGAAGGATTTGTGAAAGCGGTCATTTTATACAACACTGAAGTCAACCCAACTGAGTTTAATAACATTTATAAAAATTTAATAAAGGTTTATAAAATATTAACAGTACTTTAACTTATTTTAATACCTCCTTCTATATTATTCTTTGTACATTTCAATTTTTAATTGTTGTGAAACTAATGCACTAAGATGCTAAAACCAGACAGAATTAGACTGAACATCCCCTCCTTTCTCTATGAATCCATAGCAAGTAAGAAGCGTTCCTGTTCAAGCTTCTGTACATACAAAGGCATGACAAAGTCAGTGAAATACAAGATCGAATAACTAAATTCTGGAATACAGGTTGGCGTAATTACTACTTCTCAGTACCGTGAAATGGCTGTCTACCACAATACTGTATGAAATATCCTTAATCTTAAACCTCAGAAGCTTTTTCAGAAGCGCGCACTAGTGTTTCCCTTAACAGGAAACAAGTTACTTCACAATTACCAGAAATGAAATGTGGGATAACAGGTGATAAGGAGAGTTAACAGAAACATTCAAAATTACAAAAGCAATTGTTATAAAAAGAGGGTCTAAGGTTCACTTCCAGACAAGACATTAACCTTTTCTTGTTGATACCTGTAAAGTTTCTTTTTCATATAGGCATTTGCTGTGGTACAGAAAAAAAACCCTAGAGAGACCCTTTGAATGCATTAACCGACACACTACAAGTTGCCAATATCCGGCTTGCAACCATTTTATCATGCTTGTTAGCTCAAGACAATCTTAAATAGAAAAGAGAGTTTGCACACTTTAAGAAATAGCTGTCATGGATCTGAGCACTCCCCTGGGTGCAACAAACTTTAAATAATTTGTGAATCAATTAACTGGCGACTCTCTACATAACACAGATTTCACACTCCCAGGTCACTGCATTATCAGCTTGATACGAATCATAACATTTTGGAGAAAAGTTCATAATTGAAATCATTAATTAATTTAACAGGAGCTTTTAGTTATGCATAGCATTACACAGCTGTAAAGGAGCAGAGATCAATTAGTTGTTTCGCTGACAATTTTCTCTACTTGGTGAAAAACTTTTCAGTTTGTGAAGCATATTACTTTCATAGCCTTTTATAACTATTTTAAAGTCAAAATGCTCAAAATTATGTTATACAATTCTAATGCAAGAAGAAACACTAGGTACTGTGAGGAAGAATCAGCTCTGACTTTGCAGCACCAGATATTATGTAGTTGCCTGAATTCCTTTGGATTTAACAGAAAATAAAAATAATGATATTTAAATGGAATCAAATATGCTTTACAGAAAAGCAAACATAACCAGGACCCAAAATGATTGACTCAATAGCTAATAAGTGATATGTAAGAAAGCTGCAGCACTTGCATGAGAAATACATCAGCATTATAGGAGAGGAAGCATTTGCAAAATGTACAATAAAGAGGGAAAGTTTTCACTAGAATCAACTTGGTGACAGCAGAAGTACTACTACCTCCACACAGAATTCCTTTACAATTATGAAAGGCTAATATAGAATCATGAGAAAGATTAAAATAATGGAAAACACATTCTGCAGTGAGGCAGCCAAGTGGCTTACTCCATCAAATTTGCTGAAGAAAAAAAACCAAAAAAACTTTAGATCAGAATCTAGCAGTATGAACATGGAAAAGAAAATATGATAACAAAGGATTTTTCAATCAGACAGACAACCATGGCTGTAAACTTAGATTAAACCAATTCAGAATAGAACTATGCCACACAGCTTAATAAGTGAGATAAATTAAGCACTAAAACAAATTAACAAAAGCTTCTGATACATCTGCTCTCACTGTACATTTTTCCAATCAGGCTACATCCCACAAAGATATATCCTCTAGAGTAGCCATAGTTAGGGGACTTAGGGGTATTTCTGTGTCTGCATTATGCAAGTCAAACTAAATAATTATTATGGACCCTCTAGTCTTAAAAGTTATGAACCTATTAAAGATTGAGTTTTTCAAGCATGCATGTGGACTTTCACCACAGGACTTTGATGCAAGCAGTCAGGGAAACACCATGAATAATCTCTGGCCCATATTCACATACTCAAAGGTCCCTTGATTAGTTTCTCCTGAAGGATGGACATCTAAACCTTCAAAAGCCCACAGTTTATAATAAATACAGAGGCTGATTTAATGCAGTAATCAGTCTGGATGAATTTGATCTGAATTTACTATCAGTGCATGAGGATTAAATATATTCTGTCTTCTACCTTTTTTCTGCATTGTCCATTTCAGAAGTAAACTTAACAGCTGAGGTGCCTTCAGTTCAGAGGAGCTCTGCTTTTAGTTGGAGACTCTTTGTAAACAAATAAAAGAATAACAATAGGAATCCAGTAATGCCATTTTAGGAATATCTCTCCTTTGGGGAAACCACTGTGCAGGTCTCCATTCTTATGACATAGCAGTAAAGTGGACATTCCATGCACATCTACTGATATGGAAACAGACATAGAAGTGTTAAACAGCTCACTCAATGACACGTCAATGTCAACACAGGGCTAATTTCAAAGTTCTGCTTCCAAGTCTGCTGAACCAGATTTAGCCCGTGTTGCATTTCAGTCTTGCTGTATAGATGCTTTCAAGCACTAGAAACAGGATATCTGATTTTAATCAGTATAGCAGTTAGTATTTTTAAAGGAAAAAATAAGAAAGATTCTTTGTAGTAAGTGAAACAAATTTTCCAAAATATTGCTTCACTTCCTAATAAGTTTGACAAATGCTACAAATTATGTTTCAGTAGTTAGATCAATTAGTTTCTAATTCATGATCCCATAAACAAAGTCCACCCTCTTCAGTCACCATAGGGACTTCATTTATCCTAAATACACTAAACAAAAATCAAGTATTTTCAGAAGAGTAAGGAGTAGTTATATACTATTAACTTTTTTTTAAAGATTGACAATAAGAATTAAAATAAGTAAATTGGGTTTTGTATTTGCCTTCAGTTTAAGCTACTATCATTAAAAACTCATTTCATTTTTAAGTTTTCACATTTAGGACCTGAAATGAGAGAACCTGCTATGTTTTAAAATCATGTGTGTGTATATATATATTTCTTTTTTAATTGGACAAGTTTTCAAACTATTCAGCAGACCATAGGGTATCAATTACTTCGGAGCAATTATTCAGCAGTCCTAATTATTTAACCTTCATCATCTTCCTCCTCTTCTTTTTATCAAGAAATGACTTTCTAAACTACCACCTGACAGGCTCTGAAGGAGAATAAGAAGTAGAAAATATTATGTGAATCAGAAACACTTTTGGTGATTCAGTTGGAATGGTAATGTGAATCCATTGCTAAATACTCATCAGATCATCTCTCAGGGCCCTATTAAAAACATTAAATACATATTTGAACATGAGTTATTCTATTTTGAACATGTCTGAACATGAGTAATTCTGGTTTGGTCCAACACAAACCCATCTCTGCAGCCTTACAATATAGTTTCAAACCCAGTCAGAAGTGAGCTGTCCTTAGACTTACTGTTTTTCAGAAACCTAGATTGCTCACTATGAAGACATCAGCAGAACTCAACCAAAAATGTTAAAGGGTTTAACTGGTACAAGAGTAAAAGCTCTTTCCTGACAACCACATAGAGCACTGCTGCTTGCCTAACCAGCTCTGAAGAGCATTAAGGAACTCGAAGTCTAAAGATAGGTGGGCATTGGTGGGGATCTCAACCATCTTGGAAAGTCATGTGCTATGCAACGAGAATCCCTGGCAATTCAGATGAGCCTCTGAATCAAAAATTTAAAGTACAATCTTGATCAAACTACAGCTTTCAGAGACACAGCCAAGCAATTATACAGAAAATAGAGCAAAGGAGCAGAGATTTGACTCAAGTGTTGGCTCCCTCCGTAGCTGGAGGTCCACAGCAAAGAAGGAAAAATAATGTGAGGAAATGTTTCACTATGCTTTACAATTAGTTCACTGATTGGCTGCATAAGAGTCCAGATGTTCCAGCTCCTGTAAGTATGAGCATAACTCCAAATTAAATAGTTGAACTGACAGAGATAATACGAAACACTAGTACTGTCAAAGATGAAAACAAATCTCATATACTGCCCTCTCACTTCTCTGGTTGGAGGCACTACCACAGATCTTCTCTTGGAGATTCCTCCCTCTGACAGGTCAGAAATTCCGTCAAATTGCAACACCCTTACAAGCCTGGGAGATGACAACTTACCATTCCAGTATGGATCACAGAGGTTTGACAACTTTTTCCTGATAAATCAATAGCAATTTTTCAAGTGCATTTAATACATATCTTATTCAGTCAGCACATTATCCTCAAATATTTTACCACTAAAACAACTGAAATTACTTTCACATACAGACTCCAGCAGGGTTGGGTGTTGTTGCAAAGCTTCAAGGATTACTAAAACTGTTTCCCATTCAATACAGTCAGCTCTAAATCAGCAGTACTAATGCCAGTTTTTGTGGTCTGAGGCAGATTTGTTAATGGGATCAAAGGAAATTCTTATAAGAACTCTAGTTTTTCCCTTTGTGAACTGAAAAGTAGAAAAAAAATCATCACTGAAGACCTACAGAACTTCTTAATTATGACCTCTGTCTTCAGCTACTACACACAATATCCACAAATACGCTACTAATGAGTTTTCTGTTTTGTTATGAATACTACATTGCATTCTCTAACCATAAAACTCACAAGCTTCAAATAGAAGAGGACATACAGCAACAATATTTGTGCTCATCTGAGACTCAGTTTTTCTTTGTGTATCTCAGAGAATTTTGTAAAGATGAATCAGCATTGCCTTTATAAGTGGCAAAGCCCAAGCCCAGAGGGCTTATCTGACCCATTCAGGACCTGCTAGGATAGAGGAGAAAATAAGAGTGCCAAGGCATCTAATTGAGTATCTGAATTAGGAGTATAAATTCTCTTACAAACAATGGAAATAGCGGAAGGCGATTCTTTACTTTCGCACCTAGAACTGCCTGCTGGGGGGGTTATACAGTGCCTGTACAGCAACACTAATTCAGGCACTTTACAGTCCTGAAGTGACACACTGACACCCTTACTCCCATCACGATCTCTGAGTCTTTCCTGAGGATCAAAGTGGTGCTTCATGAAAGTTTAGAGAAATGGCTTGGATGGGGGGGCAGGGGGAGGTGCTTTTTGGTTATTTGTTGTGGTTTTGCTTTTTAAATAGAGCGCACCAATTTTGTGGGCTTTATTATTTTAGAGCAGTATTTAGTATCTTCCTTGTATCAGGTGCTAACTTTGGAATTTATTTTATAACTAAAATATAAAAATATATAACAAATTTAAATCCAGGAACTACTGCTGGGGCTTAATCTTATTCAGTAAAACAAAGATCCTCCCACAAATTCTCCAGTCATTATTTTTTCATCTCCCACAGTTCTATGTTTCTTTGAATATCTGCAGCACCAATGAACCTTCGCTATCTTATGTTTAAATAGATTTTGTTTTCTCTTAGCCTTATATGAATTAATACACAGGCCGGTCTCTCAACCACTCTCAGCCTTTGTGGTCCTTTTTGGTCTGCAATTTTCCCTATGGAAAAGATTTAGACCAAGCAGTCTTCCCTATTTACAAAATGAAGATGATATGACTCAGAACGCAATTTCCACTTCAAATAAGTCATGTTATCATTTGGCAATTTTCACTAAGGCACAACAAAAAAACTTATCATAGAAAACAGAGTTTAAGTTACTTCAGAACTCTTCAAAATAAAGGAATAAAAGCCACAATAGATACATTTGGTTAATTAAGAGTCAAGATTATTTTAAGGGTGATGCTTTCCCTTATTTATAACAAAGTGCCCTTTCGATACCATGGAGATGAAAGGACAATTTTAACAAAGACTTCTCAGAAAAAAATACCTACAAAAATCACCATAGATATCTGCAAGGCATGAAAAAGAAACCATAAACACCAGGTACACTTATCAATGTGGTTTAGATCTCCCAAAGTCTGCCTTGTATTTGATAGGTCATACTGAAGAGCAAAAGTTTGTTAATAACTAAAGAATAATTAAATAATTAATGGATAAATCACGGGTATGAAGTATTATAGTCCCACTACTCATCAGGCTGCTTATAAAGCTCTAAAATACCATCCACCTTCTCTCTGAGAGCTTTTTAAACATATTCTACCATGGGCTTGTTGAAAAGACTGTCAAACCAAGTTAAGTGAAAAATTGGGTTCTGAAGTACAAAGATTTATTTTTCTTTAAAGAGTCTGTTTTCACAAAATAATTTAAAAGAAAAAAATTTATTATTATTACAAAATTGACCCCCTGAAACTTGTAATACAAGTCCAGGCTATTTTTTCCAATGATGGGTTTCCCCCCTCCCTTCTTCTTTATTACTCTCTATGGATTTTTGGGGGTTGTGGTGGGTTTATTATTATTTTATTCCTTTATTTTATAGGCATGTCTACATTAATTACATTTATAACACATAGATTTCTATTATTCTTTTAATTAGCATAGGATTAAAACGTACTTTGGTACAACAGCAGGTTTTTATTTATCATGACAGGTTTCTACAAAACACTAGCCTGACTATAAATGAGTACACCCTGCCAAAGCAAGCAGTGGGTCTTGTTTGCTTGTTTGTTTATGAGGGAGCATGTCTGTCAACTTTATATCACTGCACTGCACTACTCGCTGCAAAATGCTGCTCCAAAACTCACTGAAGTATTTCCCTGGACTTTTCAGATTTATTTCTTTCCAAAGTGGCCACAATGCTGGTGACCAATTATCTCCTCAAGTTAGTTTAAAAATCTTACTTTTCTCAGTGCTTTCTTTTCATCAGGAAAACATCTGAAGGAAACTTGTGGCCTGTCACATGTTTCTTAGAAAGATATTGCCTGTTTCAGAATTCCCAGAGAATTAAGTAGATATCTCTGGAGGTTCTTTTACACATCTAAAGATAATGAAATAGCTTGTGTGTGTGTGTGTAAATTTTGTGCTTTTCAGTCATCAAAATGTAATAAAGCCTGGTTTCATAGTAGTAAGAATTCTTACTACTTACAAATTTAATGTCTATGAAATTGCAGGAAGTTTTTAATTTCCTTTGATACTCTGCTGTATCTCCCTTCTCAGGACATCCTGCTGAATGTAATGCTCACAAGCTGTATTTTGTGACCCAAGAAGTACTGAGAAAAACTCTTACATTAAAGTAATTTAATGCTAAAAAGAACACCTATTGGCCATATGCAATGCCTCAAGGAATGCACAACTCTCCTTGTATTTTATTAATTTATGTGGATCCTTTGCAACATGAGCATCTTAAAAAGTTATGAGTGTATGGATATACGTATATACTAAATAAGAGACCAGGAAAAGTTGTAGTACCATCACTTACAGTACTTGCATTTTGGTCTAAGTGACTGGTTTCAAGCATTAAAATCTTTTAAGTGCACATAATAGTGAACTTAACACAAGATCTGGTTTTCATGTAACAGGCAGAAGTTTTGCATCCCACAAAAAAACCAAAGATAAAGCACAGTTTGGGTCACTTTCTTTAGAAACAGAAAGATTTCATTAATTCAAATTAATATTTTGACACAAGTGGAAGAGTTAGATTCACATTAGGGGAAAATAGGCAACAGTCTCTTAAACACACATAACTAGCAAGAATGTGTAGTTTATCTCAGGCCTCAGCTAAGGGATTTACCTTTTAAAATTTTATTTCAAAACTGGGAGTTGCGCTTGGCTGTCAGATCTTTTGCTTTCTAACAGTGATGAGGCCTAACCTCTCAAAGGTAGCTGAAAACTGAAAGTATATTTCTGGAAACAATAGATTAGCAGTTCCCTTGAGCTGAACATTTTCAAAATAAAATATTTCACAGTTGTGTTTCTCAGAACAAATAAAGATTAGAGAGAATTGTTATTGGGTTTCCTCCTTTTTAGGAAGGTGTTCAGCTAATAAATACCCTTGTTTTAATAGCTTTCCAATACCTTGTCCGCTGTAGGTGTGACCTGGTACCACACAACAGGTTCAATCTCATTTCTGCAGCAGCTATTGATTATTTCTCCCTTTCCAGGAAAAAAAAAAAAAAATAGCAATTTTATTTTTTTTGCTGATACATGTCTTTGTGGCATGATTCTTCCATGTAGCTACTTGTATTTGTACTATGAACTAAAATGATAGGAATTAACCATGGCTGAGCAATTTTATCTTTTTCTTTGAGAACTTTGTTCTCTGCCTTGTAATATTTGAGTACAATGAATCAGGTGCTCTAATATAAACACCTGTGCTAGGGAAGTCTGCTGTTATGGTGTCTTACTATTCTGAGACGTTTAGCTTTATTGCAGAACACTACGATACCATGTCTGTTACAAACGTCTGATGACTTTTGGGTTGGTTTTGTGGTTGATTTTTTTTTGTTGTTGTTGTTAGAAGCTATGACTTAAGAGTAATGCAAGCATGAGAATCTCATCTTTTGTACATTTTTGCAGATAACACAGACATACAGAAACATTTGGAAATGCAGACTTTAAAGGAACAAATTTAACGAGACAATAATGAAGATTTCTCTGCTTTGTTTTACTTTTTTGAGGGAGGACTGTTCATTCAAGTTTTTAACACTTGTAGTAGGCAACCCTGGAATTTAATACATATAACTTTTTCTTGTCAAAGACTGGACTCTCACTTGCAAAACAAATACATGGGCTTTTGCAGATTTAAAATATGTCTCTTTCCGAAGAATCTCCATTTAATATATTCCATATGAGTCCATAAAGTCAATAAATATTTTTGGCTTGAAGAAGATAACAGATACAGCCAAACAATTAGAAAAGGCCAAAATATATTATGCAAATTGGATGTATCTAGCATGAGCTCTCTGCAATTTCTATATAAACAAGTGATTAGAATGTTCCCTTCAAAGGCCAACGTGATTAAGTGCAAAAACTTCACAAATTCACCTACTGCCTAATGAAGTACATGTATTTTTGCTTAGAGTTATCAAAAGCGGTATGTTAGCTATCTATAAAGACCAAAGGTTTTAACGATGTCTTTTGTTCTAGAATCTCTTACAAGACCCACACATTTTAGCTTTGGTTTTCCACGATATAAGGGGGGAAAAAAAAAAAAAAAAAAGAAAAAGAAAAGAAGCAGCAAGTCATCATCCATGGACGCAGCAACAGGCTGGAAGATTTCTCAAAATCCTCCATCCACACACACTGAAGTATTTACTGATAAGCATTGATAACACTCTCTAACTTAGGAGCAATTACAGAAAAATCAAACTCCACATTTTTCAGTTTGCTGAACTGAGACTTTTTTTTCCATCCTGAAACTTGACCACAGATGTTTCAAAAGACATTCTGCAGGCAAAAACGGGCCAAGTAACACATGTGAAGGATTCATTACTGTCTACAGAGTAAATAAGTCAGAATAAACGTTTACATGGAGGAAGGCCTAGAAGGAGCTCATATTTCCTTGTTTGTATGCATTTTAGTCAGACCCTAAATGTAATCTGTACATAGGTTTTTTGTGGTTTCATAAAATGTTGTTAAACTGTCCAGCCTAGTGATAGGTACTATATGATGCTGCAAAAGGTTTACTGTTCTCAAACTCTTAGCACTCTAGAAACAAACAATCACTTCCATCTGTAAAAGGCAGCTGAATAAAAATAAAAACTAAATTGTGGTAGAAAGGAACACATATACAGCAGGGAAAAAGGATCAACTGCCACGATTTATTGCTATAGTTTAAATGGTGCGGCAACTTTAACATGGTAGCAGAGGCAGGGCACTTACAGCAATATTATTCTTATTAGAGCGCTGCACTGTCAGAGAAAACAAGAGTTCATTCAGAGACATTAAATACAGTAGAGAAAATGTGGGGAAGTGATTTGTACTTCATGACAAAATGGTATATCCTCCCCTTTCCTGTTATGATCCGTACTGGAACATACCAGACAACTAGTCAATGTGGTCCACTGTTCAAAAGCAAGATTAACTGAGATGCTCCATGGCAAGCAAATAAATTTGTTTCCAGTGAAATGATTATTCTTATAGAATGTCATCCTCTCTCACAGCATAAAGAGACAGGTGATGACATTCAATAAAATGCGATTTTTATTCCCATTTTCTTGACATGAAGAGATATATGACTTACTCAGCTCCTTTGAATTATATGCTCTGAGGTCATGTCTTATTTTTTTTTTAGAATGCCATCACTGACTACATAATAGTTAAGTGACTAGGAAAAATGGGAATATTATTTTCCATTCAATATAATCCTGTGTAAGTATCTGAAAGAGCTGCTATTCATGTAACATGCCCAGCAATATTGCAGTCTTTGTTTCTGTATTTTCAAAAGCTAATCCTACCTACATTTGAGCTACTTAGGCATATCTATAGCAAGTTACTATGTGACAACTGTTCCAAATATGACAAGAGCTATTATCTGTAAAGAAAAAACAGAATCTATAACTCTTTGTAGCATCTAATATTCTTTAGCATTTCAAGTAATTAGCAGCTTATTCCAAAAACATTTGAATAGTTAACAGATTTGATACCTATGGTTAATCCTCATTAAAATTACGATTACATGATATAATTACATGTAAATAAGAAAAATGAATTCAATAAAACTCTTACCCTTTTCAATGTTGGGCACTATGTTGGGAATCATATAGTATATACAATTAGATTTATACTGCTAAGCTAAAAATATTGGTGAAGATCTAAAAATGACGAACAGTGCCTTTTAAATTAATGTCTTATTAGTTGAGTGAAGTACACTGACAAAGAATAATTTATGCTTATTCAAACTGCTCTCGACATCTTCAGGTGTTTCCAAATGAGCTCACAGAAGAGTGATTAAATGCATCTGATAACAAGCCACACATTGCTGAAATTACTTACCGCCTCATTTTATGATTAATTAAACATGTAGATTAAAGTTGCAAAAGAATTTAGATTAATGAGCAAGTTAAGTCTTGCTGATATAAGTGAATTGGGAATTGGATGCTCTGTGGAACTTTATAAACATGCATTTTATAATGAGTAAGACAAGGCTACATGTTGAATCCTGGCCACAAGGGCCTTTGACGATGCAGTCTTTTTTAACATGGTTTGACAGCTTTCAAATAACATTCTACTATAGACTTTAAACTTTGTGCATTGCTGTAAAACATGAGACTACATAAGTCATGTATTAGGAGTACGATTATTTCAAAGCTCTCCAAGGTAATGACCCCCCGTAGCAGCAGCTGTTCAGAAAAATTACAAGCTCGATTGTTATTTTAATCAGAGAGAGTTTAGTAGTTAAAAGCAGTTATGCAACTAGTAAAATTATACGACACTCCATCAGTAGCCTTATAGCATCCGTCATAGTCCTGTTGCTCTCCAATTCCCCCATCCCAAAAACCTTGGTCTTATTAGTAAAACAGGGTGCTCAGTCATTCATGAAAAATTCAGAGCCATTTATTAAGTCTGGTTTCTGTGCAAGGCAAGGTAACGTTTAAATTTATGATGATTCTTATCAGCTCCAAGAGTGTGTCAAAATATCTGCTACGTTTGCCAAGTGTCCAATTTTTCTCCTTTAAGATCAGCTATACCTAATCCATGTAGCTTAGTGTCAGAAAGCCAAGTTGGACTTTATGACTTTGCAGGGCAAAAGCAAATCAGATCACTCGTAGAGATGTACTACACTTTGTACAAGGATGCTGAAATTGAAGCTACAGAACTATCTGTATGTTCATGTCACTTGTAACAACTTTCATGATCTACTGCATAAAGTGACTCTTGCAGATTCACCAGAGATGGCTGGTTACTTTTAAACCATTCGGTTCTTATTTTTAAAATTTAGGTAAGGATCCATTTCCTTGCTCTGGCTGTATCCCTTCAATTTACACTGTAACTTCAAAATGTCATGGGTCCATCCAACAACAATCAAGGAAAACAAGAACCGAAAAGGTCCACCTAACACAAATTGCACATGATAGATATGAACCTCCGGTCATTGACACACGCTCATCTTTTCTGAACATGCATATCAACAGAAGTACAATGCCTTAATTTAGAATTCTACAGCAGAACACATGCTTTGAATATTTTGAGTTCTTATTGATTCACTATAGAATTTTAGTATAAGTTAATTCTCAAACATCAGTTAGGCTGATGCACATAAGCATATCATTTAGAGCATCAAGACTGCCAATTCCTACTACTTCTGTGCACAGTGATGCTCTAAAATGGTATATATGGCTTTAGGACCACAAGCCTCATCTGATTTATTAAAGATATATGACATTTAGGGTCGGGCTTCTTTTGCATCCAGGTAATCAAGTTCTTTTTGTTCTGCTTTCTAAAAGATTGTAAACTTGTCATAAACAACTACTTGGGTAATATATTTGAAAGCATCTGTAAAAAGAATTATTTTTTTTAAATCTGAATCTTATTCTGTACTCAGTGTGATAATCAATTCCTAGAATGGGTTCCTCATATTTGCTAACCAACTCTGCCTATGCATTTTAGTGCTGACTGCTAGGCTCTCGGGCCTTCCTTCAGAAGACACTGTTTGTTTCATTGACCATGCTTTAGCTTTATAGTGTAGCAGACTGCCATTGTGGAAGGGCATAAAACTACTAAAATGCAGTAAACTTCACTTGTAACTAACTGAATTGTGAAGAAAAAAAACATGAATGCATTTGTACGTTTTACATTCAACTTCCAACATGCTGGGACATTTATGCTCTTCTGTTCCAGTCTGGGACAATTATATATTGCTCTGAACACATTTCTTGTACAAAATCTCAGTATAGAGCATAAAAAAACAGAAACAACAAAGTATGAACTGAAACAAGTTTTATTCATGATATGCTGGCAATACTCATGATAAAAAGTTTCTTTTTCTTCAAATGAAAACACAAGTTTACAGTCAAATAAAATGGCTTAGCTTGAGTCAGTAAACACAAGTCAATGGCAAATCCACGGGAGTGTCACAAGGCAGGTTGGGCTTTATTTCTACCTTTGATACTCAGCAGAAAAAAAAAAATCCCACAGTAGGTCATTATTTGATAGCTGATACTAAATACATTTCTGACGTCCTTATTACAAAATTGTCTAAACACAATTAATTTCATCACCCAGTTCACTCTTTCCATGTATTTTTTGTGCTTCTCTGTCATATGCATTTAATGTATTCTACTGAAAGAAACTTAGTGCTTGGATGTAATAGTACAGTCTAATACATAAAACTTTCAGAAACAAATACCCCAATTTTTAAGAGCACATCACAGGACAGAACAAAAAAATAAGTGGAAACCTGCCACCCAGCTTCAGAGTTAAAGGATCAAGCTCCCGAAAAGATAACTCTTCTGCTTAGCATTATGAATTAAAAAATGAAAGAATACATTTCCTTAACTTTATTATCCTCCAGAACATTTCTTTCCATCCCATAAGTGCACCACTAAAGACTACATTTCCTGGATTCAGCTATTTGCTCAGAGGGCCAAGCAGCTCCACCCCTTTCCCTGCTACCATACTGCACTGAAGCTGTATTCAAAATAGTTAAAGGAAGGAAATGAAATTATTGCACAGATTTTTAAAGAGCTATCTGATCTTCACTGAAGCATTAGGCTTCAGAAAGACTACACAAAAAGTAGTTATCCAATTAAATTTTTAATTAGTCAGCTAGCAAAGCTCTGTTCATCCTGTCTTCAACAGAAAACATCTTGTAATGTATTTAAAAGACCCTAAAGAAAAATTGCAAATGTATCAACAAATAAGAGTTCTCACTCATGTTTTAAAAAGTGACTTGGACACTTAGAAGCATAGCTGCTATAAACTTGCAGAAGGATTTAGCATCCTAAATTGAATTGACTGGAATTTTTCAGATACTCCAACATTCTATAAACAAGCTTATTACAGCTATCATGCTGTCTTCATACTTTTGCCAAACCTAAAGCAAAACTCTGACAGAAATCTGCTGAGATTTCTGGCAGAAATTCTCAGTCATGAAGAGTGCTAGGAGGGTCTATTGTCAAGTTCGTCTGAGGCAGGTATCTGAAGCATCCCCTAGATATGCACAGTGAAACTGGTATTTTGAAACTGATACTGCACTTCTTAAGTCTTCAGATACTTTAGAAGTGCTCTACAAAGATATACTACTGCAGCCAAAAACTGAGACCACTTTTAACTATGCAGCTACTTCTACCCTGTAAGCAGGTTAGAACTCTTATGTTACTAAAACACAAAAATTAAAGCATGCTGATGAAGTATAAAGATATACAAGAACTATAACAAATATTTTGCCCTGGAGATTTGCCAGTGGAAAATGTTGCTAACTTATCCGTTTCATCAAGAAGAGCATGTCCAGCAAATACCATCTACTGTAGAATGATATGTTTTCACAGACAGAAGAGGAGACTGCTTCAAAGCTATCAGTCAGGGCTGACTACAGACAAGGATCCTCCTACTCAGCTGTTCTCCAGAATTAGATCTTCCCAAGATGTAAATATGAAAAAAACCCTAACTACAGAATTAATGAAAATAACTGATTTATAGTCCATATCTGATTTACACACATCTTCTATTGTGAGAAAACAAGCATTGAGAATTATTACCCTTTGCCTTTTTTTCCTACCTCACACAATTGCACAAGCAGCATTGCTAAAGGTTGTACCAAAGAACTTCCTGGTTTTTACGTGTCCCATACTGCTTGACAGAAGAAATCAAAGATGTAAAACAGTTTGAAATTAATTGCCTCAGAAGAGGACACCTTCCCACTGTAATATAGAATACAAGAAAAAACCTTAGCTGGAAGGAATTAAGGAGTCGCCTTTTAAATTGTCATCATACTAACGTATGAAACATTAAATTCTCCTGCTGGTAGAGCTGGCTTGCATTCAGGATTGATGGAAGGAAGGTTAACACAGGAACAAGCCCAATATGTACTGCTAAACAATGGACAGAAATATGTGCCAGTAGCACGTGGAGACAGATAGCCCAAAGAATGCTCAGATGATATTTGACATCACTAGCACATGACAACAGACTGCATTATATTTAAAGATAAGAACCAGGATGACATGTCTAAGCTTCCAGAGCTCTTCGTGCTCCTTTCTCACTCAACTTCTAATACCAATCTTGATTTAACCTTAAGCATCTCCCTGTACAAGTGTAAAATCAGAGGAAAAATAAGGAGTATCTGCATATTCCATCCCATGACACAGCTGACATTTTATCAGTTTTATGAGGTGAATTAATACAAAGGGTCACTTCACAGAAGTCACTTTGATATAGAGATAGTAAAGCTAAATTTAGATTAGACAAATTAAACTAATTCTACTGAACTTGTAATACTGAAACCCCACAGCAATGCTAAACTACCTTGTTTGTTGAATACAGATGTATCCTGTGGGGAAAAAAAAAAGAAAATAAAAATCAAGTAACTAACTTATTATTTCTGTATCCTTGAGCAGTGTCAAAATAAGACTCAAGAAAGGATTCCCCAAACCCTATATATGAGGTTCCATTCCTGACAGAACCATTGACTTTTCCCTCCTTCTTTTAAAGCATCTAGAAATCAGTATTATTCCAAAATGCTAAAAAAAAGTACGGTAAGGTACTCAGATATCATGGTGATGATGGCAGCAGTAGGTATCCAAAAATAGTTAGCAAGAAAGTTCAGTAGGCTTCTGGACTGTTACATTAGCGTTTTTCAGAGTCTGTCATCTCACACAGATGAGATTACATTAAAAAAAAAAAAAACCCTCCAAGGGGAAAAGAGAAATCATTGTTCCATTAGCCTCCCAAAAATCAACATTTTGAAACAACACTCAGGTATAGATCTCCCATTTTTGTCTTGGAAACTGATTATTATTCATATTTATCTCAAATCTAGAAGGTAAATGCTAGATATATTGAAGAGAGAATAGAAGATATTTTGGAGGTGCATCCCTTGTTGCATGTTACTTAGTTTTAGCTTAAGCCAGCTGATCTTCGTTCTGCTCTCTACTGGGTATTCAGAGAGCCAGAATTGGGTTTTATCATTCCAGAAAGCCACACATCTCCTATGTATGACAAAAATTTAATCTCAATGGATCCCACAGCAATTCCATCAAGATACTAAATAGGAGCAAGAAAAAGCATAGGGTTGTCAAGCACTACAGATGAGTGCTCTGGGAGCGAAGAACTAGTCATCCACCACATGTCACAGGCTTTTCAACATATTTCCATTTTTCCCTGGGATTAGTTGAAGAATGAAAAGGAGAGTTTGGCAACCAAATATATGTCTCTGCTTAGAGAGAACTAAGCAGAATGAGGACGGATTACTTCCCTTATTTTATGAGCAGGAAAAGTCATCCATCAGAATGACAAATGCTGTACCTTTATAGGCTCAAGGCCCATCTGTGAAGGTGTCAGGATTTGAGCAATTCAGTGGTACTGTTGTGAAGCCAGTGCTTTAAAAGAAACAGTTTAACAGTAAAAAAATAACTGCTGAGACACCAAGCGACAGTGCTTTTAATAATAACCAAACCTTTGAATACCTTAGAGTATAAGTAGGTTGACTCCAAAAGACAAAGACACAGATTTTTTTACTGCTTCTCTTTTGGTTTCTTCTTTCTTATTTTCTTTTTCTTCTTTTTTTTTTTTTTTTTTTGACAGGAATGGCAAGGAAGGCCATGAATGACAATTTGTGTTTGTACGACTATCTATGTGAATGGATCAGACATTTAGAAAGAGTGGATTGTGTCATTGTGCTCATGAAACGTAGCAATGAATGATCAGAACTAAAGAGTAAGCAAGAGTAAAAAGGAATTCTTATGTTCGCATAAGCTATGAACCATTTGAGGGCACTGCCAGGTCCAAAAGATGTTAAAAAACCTAATGTAGAAATAGGAGAGAATTTCAATGCTGTTGAATCAGGGATTTTTTTCCAGTTGGGGCGGAAGAGGCGGGGGGAGTGTATTTAAATCTATAAAGACAATGAACCTTACGATCTTTATTGCCACATTAAACAGTAACTTTAGTAACTTCTCTGAGAAATCTTCTGTGTTTGAAGCTCTGTAGATTAACAGGATGCCCAAACTAATCTGAGAGTCTAGAAACAAGACTAAGTGGATATTCTCAAAAGATTGTATTTCAATAGACCTCTCATGCATTGGAGCTTGGATAGGAATATAATGACTACTCCACTTCATCATCTAATATCTGTTAAAGACATTTAAATACTTCCTTAGTAATATTACTTCCTCTGGTTACAACAACTGCAGACTGAGACGTCCTGGGAAAATATTCTCTTATCTATAGAGCCTCTGTTTTTCTCTTACTATGAAACTTCTATCCTTCATTAACATTCAAATCACCTTCTTGCTCTGCAGCTGGTGGAGAGGCACTTCACTTTTTTGTCCTAGCAGTGATATAGCAGAACCTTTAACCAAGAACAGGATGTGTCTGGGAACACCTTTAGTCTTCAAAGTTTGTAAACTCTTTGGTTTTTTAGAAACTTGACAGCAAAACAGAGACACTGTCCGGTAAATAGCTGCAATTAGGAATAATCCTTTTCTGTAATTTTTTTTCCTCTTTTTTTGAACCATTATTTTAAATGTACTGGTCTTAAACACTGTATAAGAGGGTATTTCACAAGACTGTTCTGCTGAGAAAAGTGTTTTCTATTTTAAAAAGCGCAATCTCAAAAATATGCTGCTTTCTCTAACAGCAGGTAACTTCTCCCTTTGACTCACAGAGATACTGAAATTTGTAATCCTACATCTTTGAAAAAAAGAAAGAACATTTTAGGACACCAGAATTCAAGATTTCTTCCAGCATTGTCTATTAGGCTTAAAAAGTGGTTTTGCAAGCAGACTTTTGCCACACTATCAAAGAGATCTTTAGGCTGGTCAAATCTGGCAGAGAAAATAGAAGGTAAGTTTGCACTGAAAACTAGATTACTTAGCTATGTCAAAGATCTAAAGGCTCCAACTGTTCCTTTTACTAATATCACTTATGCCTTCCCTGGACAGAATTACATATTCATGACACATTTTAGTGACTTTTCATATGCAGTACTAAGGAGGGGAATAGCTGTTTTAATGGCGCTGGCTGATTATTTGGGCACTCCTGAACTCAAAGTTAAATAAAAATTCCCAAAACATTTAAGCATTCTTGAGCATTCTCTACAACGAATATTTAAACTATAAACACAAAGTTTAATGTATTTATTAATAAATACCATTTCCCTCCAAAAAAAAAGTTTTACTTTGTAACTGGATAAACCACACAGTATTTCTAGATCTCAGATCTTAAATTATACCAGTTATATCTATGTTAGGTCACCATTCTTTGTGAAAATTATTTATATTTCAAGTTAACTTTAAATTACTGGTTATATTTTTTTAACACAAAACCAATCCTCTTCCATTCTGTTCAGTTTGCAATACTTCACAGGTCACTGTGGTCATTAATGGTGACATTGCTATTAAATTAACAATGAATGGTTAATCTCTTTTTGCACTCCTACTGTTTTTTTAATTTGTAGAATTTGTGCAACTAGTAATAAAAGGATCTTCTTTTGGTGTTCACTTAATTTTATAGTTACTACTTTGGAATAAAACAAAAGTTTTAATAGAATCAGAGACTATAATTTTAAAAAGACAACTTAATATTCTTCTAAATATTTTTCGATTTGATGTTGATATTTATTGGTCATATTCTCAAATTTTATTAAGACTATAGTGCAGTTAATTTACCAAATTTGACCTGGGGGAAAAAAAAAAAAAAAAAAGCTATCACATTTTAAGAGAAATAACATTAAGCTGCTGCATTCAAAGTACTGAAAGCATTTCTTTCATGAACACTAAATGCTCTCTTGTGCTACATGGGAAACGTATGACCATATCTTACACAAAAATAACGTAGCAAATCCTTTTTTCATAGCTATCTAGATGCAAAAATTTCTAAATTTATGATTGGTCAAGGGGTTATTTCTACAAGTGAAGCTTAATCTGAAAATAAGCTTTTGGTACGACATTACTGAAAATGGTAAGGAGGTAAGAAACATGTATAACTTCTGTATAAATTAGAACACGCAGAACCATGTACCCTTTAAAAGCAGTAAGACATTTTCTAGTAGTTGTGGGTAGCTTTAGAGTTAATTAGTATTACAGCAGTTTAAAATTGCACTTACTGAAATGTACTACAGGTAGTAGCAGTTGCTACTACTACTTCTGTATTTATAATTGTAATCTGTATTACAGCCATTTCTGGAGGCCTCCACTAATCCCTCTTCTGGGCACCAGACTTTGCTATCCATGGAAAGAATACAGTTTAAAAACATAAAACAGTTAATCAAAGACTAAGAAAGGAAACCAAGATGAAGCAAGCTGCTCATAACCATAAAGCCAGGAAGAGTAACCACTAGATTTATTGCAGGTCATCCTGACTGGACACAAACACCAAATGACCTTGAAGGGGTTTCATTTTCTTAACTCATGAACACTTATGAAAACAAATATCCTTTCTATACACCCAAACTGGAAAAAAACTGAATGGCCACCAAGAAGAATGTTTAGGAAAAATATATCAGAGAATGGTACTTACCTAAGAGACTGGAGACTTGCACTAACCCTCAAGGAGAAACAAGTGCATGCAAGTTGATCCCTCCCATCTTTACCAATGCAAACCATAAAATTAGTGCCTAGGATATAGCCTCCCTTCCATTTGCAGGTGCAGCTCCTCTGAATGCTAATGTCGATCACATGTGCTTACAAAGCAAAGCAAATTCTCCTAAATTTCATTGGGCTGGACAGAACAATATTTCAAAAAGCAGCTGTTGTTGGTAGCATTCAAGTTTATCGGCAATCCTTATAAAACTGCCCCCAAAACACATGCTGTATCTGATCTCAAGTTAAGAAGGCTTTTCTCTAAAGAGTATTGAATCACTTTAATGTAGATTCTAATACTGCCTTACTCTGCTTTCAAGGTAGCTAGTAAATTCAGCTTTACTACAGTACTATAAAGATGTGAAAGAACTGTAATAGCATCTAAAAATGAGCTGTTACCACTATACTGTTCAGTTTAGAAAACTCTAAACAGAATACTGATGAAAAATGTTAATGATAGTATGCTGAGTTGCCAAGAGGAATAAGACAATTCACTATATTTTTGTTATAAAATGTAAATTATAATGTCCTAAAGAATCTGCCACAACTCCAAGAACTAAAAGGAAGATCTAAACAACACTGTATTTCAGTAATTTAATTTATAAAAAGAGCTATCCAGCAGCCATACTTACATAATCAGTACCATCCTAGCAAAGATCTCAGTATTCACAGGATTTTAACTCCTGCAAAGTCGTGTCAATTGCAACGAAGTACCTCAAAGTACTCAAAGCACCTTGCTGAATTAAGGTCTTAATCACATATATGTATACATCCGAGCAGTTTGCATGAGACCACCAATATAGTCTCAATAGGTTGGATAAGTACAAAATTCAAAATGTTCTAATAATGTAAAATGTTGGAAATGACACTGGAGTCTCTGATCCTTTAGCTTTGAGGAGGTGGACTGTCTCCTTTACTGTACCCACACTTCTGACCCTGAATTTCAGGGCTGAAAATTAACAATTTCTTTCTTGGGCAAGGATAACAAAATTATTTTACAGCCCCAGCCCATCCCCAGAATCTGTAGATTGAGTTCATGGCATCTACTCTGTCCTACAACTCATAAATGGCACAAAAGGTACTGAGAAAAGGGAAGAGGGTAGGCAGTGTATCCCCTGGCATCTCTGCATGGCAGCTGGTGAGACAAAACAAAAAATCTGATCACTGCCTAGAGAGTCTATTGGCAACTCTCAGTTGCATCTGGGAACAATGGCCCATCAAAGCTAACTACATATTGTTAATATCCCTACCTAATCCAGGCAACGAGAAAGAAAAGTACAAAGTCCTCTAGCAAATCCTACAACCTTCCAATCACTTGCATCTCCGTTTTCCTGAGTCTTGTAAGCATATACACAACCGTTATTACAGCAGCTTCCCCAGTGCTGCCATAAACAACACCTGGGGCCAGGCTGGGGGTGAGGGTGCATTCACTGCTGGCAGAAGGTATTCATTCCGCATTTCCCCAAAATACAGAGAAGGCGACAAGGTCCTATTTCACGCTCCCACCTCACCAGTCTAAGGAGAAATTAGGGTAGTGCAGAACTTCCCTACATGGAAATACTGGGGGCTGGGAAACATGTTTCTGAGGGTTGGATTATGATATTTGCGATACAGAATTTTTGAGCTATTGGGTTCTAAGCCTGCACAGTCTTAAGCTTGCAGCTATTGGCATGTTTGACATTTTAAACTATGAAATACCAACCTATTTTGAAATTGTCCAAATCATTAGTTGTGGAATTTTCCTAGCACTTCATGAATACCACTGTTAATTGGGCAATTAACTCGAAACTACAGAATATGCTGTGATGGCATGATATGATATAAGCCATGTAAAAGAAGGAACAGCCAAGCAACTCAGTATGTTGAAAGATATTAATGAAGTGGCAAAATCTGCCAGAAAAATAATAATGGGTGATTTTAACTACCCCAATATTAACTGGTTGAATAACACATCTGTACATGGTTTGGAGAAGCAGCTTATTGATACTATAAATGGCTTCTTTTTGGAGCAGCTCCTTCTGGAGCACAGAGGAGGAGGAGTTCCACTCAGTTATTAATTTGTGTGTGTGTGTTTGTGTAGAAAGCAAGCATGGGTGTTCTGCTAAGCAACAATGGCCACAGGACAATGAGTTTGAATCTCAGTGATGAAGTATTTCAAGTGGTAACCAAATAGTTAATGGCAGGTGGGTGGGTGAGGAAAAACCCATGAACAACAGCCATCTCAAAGGAAAGGCTGGTTTGGAGGAATGAAGGAGTTTATTCACACACAGAAACAAGCCACCAGAGTTAAAAGGCTGGGGGAGGGGGTGGGAGAAAAAAAGAAAAAAAGGCTAGCATGTTTCTAGGATAAACTACAAAAATCTATGTGGTCTTAAAAAAAAAAAAACGCTCTTTGAGTCATGAACTCCATCTAAATGCTTTTAACTGGACAGAACACTGATTAGCTTGCTGACGAATATTGCACAATCTGAAACAAATCTACAATGCAAACTGTGGCAATCAGAACGTATAAATTCAGTTTAAAAATAATTACAGGAAGAGAAAAATTATTATTATATTTTGTTTCAATAATTATATAATTATTCAAGTAAATTGGCCTGTGAGGAGGATATGTTAGCTAATGTACAAATCTAGGAATCTGGAGTAAGATTATACAGGTCTTTGCAGCTGTTTTGAGGAATACAGGAAAAAGATAATAGAATGTGCATGGTTACATTCTCCTCATCGTTCTCTAAAAGTTACAGTTATGTCCATAAAAAACATATTTAAGAAAAAGAGATTGAAAAACAAGTAACCAACTTACAGAAAAGTTATACCTCAACATGGTAGTAATAGTCACTTCCTAGCTGTGATTGCTTAGGAATGAGGCTATGAAGGATCACAAATGCAGCTTGTTTGTTCTTTTATCATATTTCAAGACCTGGAGATTTAAGAACATATTAGATTTTCATACTGGATCAGAATAACCTTGGAGTGGGCAACAACCAATACCTGATATTTCAGAGGCAAGTGAATATACCTCAATACATAGCAAACAAATCTTTGGGAAAAAGATTCCTTTCCAAACCATTCACACTTCTTACAAACATAGATATACTGTCAGGCTTTAATGAATACAGTAAGGAAGTATAAGGACTATTTGCTAGGGTGAGATGCTACCTTAATATATAATCAATTAAAAAAGGCCAATAACCTAGCAATGATAAAAACTTGCCCAAGCAAGATTGGATAATAGAGTTCTAATAAATAACTGTTCTTTAGTAGATATGGGGCAGTGGGGAGATCCAATATGGTTGTAGGGGAAATGGCTTTTCAAAAATTTATATTAAAATCTGCATCATGCTTTGAAGGAGGAAATGTTCCATAAAATTAAGGCTTTCTAATCATGCTTTAAAAATGCTGGGTTAAGAAGCAGCAAAGTGACATGAAACCCAGTGTTGACAAATACAGAACACTGCAGCTTAGAAAGAATAATTTCAGCTATTTAATTTCACTGCTGGATTTTATACAAACTATAATCACTTGGTAAAAATGGAATAACAAAATAAAATGTCAATAGTACAAACAAACCCAAAAGACATAAAAAGAAAAGAGAAAATAACATATCTTTAAATAAATCAATAGTGCATGTTCTATTAGGATAGGGTGCTCAAGTCTAAAAAGTGTCTCAGAAATACAGGAGGGATAAAAGTGAGTTCAATGAACTTCACAGAATTGTTTAATAAACCAGGTACATTCTGGAACATTTTTACCTGTCTCTGAAATGCAAAGGGCTGCTTACTTCCCACTGATGCATTGGCTAATCATGAGCCTGATTTGACATTCATAAAACTTTTGCTGAAATAGGATCACAAAGTGTTATCACACACTCCAAAGTTAACCACATCTCCTATCCCTTGTGCCTGCTGTAGGAGAACCGCTCAAGTTTTAGGTAGTCAGCCATGACGTTTTGAGGAGTGAAATTTTTACTTCACTTTCATCATGCTAAGCTTGGCTTCAGGCTCGGCTTCAGATTCTTGCACTTTACTCCAGTCACTCCTGCAGATCTAACCATAGTTCAGTGTTGTATCAGTGACCAGGCAATTCTTTAAAAGAAAGTATTATATATCCAATACTAAAGCACTGGAGTAGAAAATAGATGCTAAACCAGCAGGAATTCCATATACACAGCCCGTTTGCTAGCTAGTCATCCATCTTTATTCTGGTGCCCCACAGTACTTTAGATCTTCTGTAGGACCATGCGTATCAGTCAGACCCTCATTCCTGCCGATTTCCAGATTACGACCACCTCCCTTTCTAAATCAAACTGTTCTTTTTCTACTGAAAATAAGAACTTTGAATGAAGTCTCACACTTCATGAACTCTTTCACTGGGGAAGGTGAAAGTGAGAGCTGAAACTTCAAAAACTCAGGTAACCTGCTTTGTTTTAGCATCGGAGAATTGGATTAATTACTCCCTGGGGCTTTTTGGCTCCTACAGCAAGCATCTTTCAGACTAACTTTCAGAGCCAGGATTATACAGTAATCTCTAATAAATTCATAAAGATAATGCGGTATTTACACAATTAAGTGTAGTCTTAGATTATTTTATGATGCACAGTACTGAATCCATCACACACATGTATTAAGAACAGAAGCTCTCCCAGTTAGTTCAAATGGATTTTAATATCTTGTTAATGTATATACCCTAACATATCAATTCATCATCACTACACATAAACTTAAAATACTAAAAGTAAAAATTAACATTTTCACATTATTTATATTTTAATTATTAATGAAAGCCCTACCAAGAAACAAACAAAACAAAATCACAGAAATTGGATTTAAAAAAAAAATGTACAGATTCTTAAAACTGACCTTTATGCTCTATCTTATCTTTAATATCATAAAGTAACATTTTTAATGGAGGTTCCACTTTGATCAGCTCTTTTTAATTAACTTTAGAAATGTGAGTGTTTTACAGCACAGTATTTATCTTTTTTTTTTTTTTTATTTAGCTATTAACACTTATGTTTTACCTTCAACAGACCATTATCAGATTTCTATTGAGTCAGGCTTTGGTATATACCAAAGATCTTGATACATCTAGCAAGCAGTTAACCTCTTACCCCACACTCTCCCATAACTGTGATTATGATGAATGAGTTGTTACTTCTAAGCAATTCTGGTTTATGTCAATAAATGAATCAAACAGCCATTGGTATATGTGCATTAGGAAGACAGAGAGAAAATGAAGCTGTCTGTGGACACCTTATAACCCTCACCCTTTTAAGTAATATGATTTGAAAAGTTAATGCTGACATCAACTGTTGGCGTTGTTCATCCATACTATAGAATAAGAAATCTTTTGTGTAATTTACGTAGAATGAGAAATACTATATATCATTTACTACTCGCAGTGTGACTTAAAGAAAATTCTCTTTACAGCTTTTCTAGGATCCTGCATTGTAGTTATTAATTGACCTGAGGCTCTGGGTTTGTGATGAACAAGCATTTCTTCTAAAAATATTTTGGCTCTGCAAATGTCAGTCACTTGCAGAAAACCTATAGGACTCTATCCAGGTATGGACTTGTACAAATACTTTTCTTCCACATTCTTAATTCAGCTTCCTAGCACAAGTATTTCCAACAGATTCCTCTCTCCCAAGAGCTGCATGCAACTTCAAGAGCATATAGAATTGTTTGGATGAGGATTTCTATGTTATTGCTTCGTACTTTTGCAAAGAATTTTTTAGACAGCAGATGGGTCTAGTGCATTACACGGATCTCATCCAGCACACATATGGAGCAGCAGCAGAGCAAGGAGGTCCTCACTTACATCCAGAGTATGACAATCCTTTGAAAAAGCACTTCTAGCAGCAGCCTCACTAAATGGTTCAACTTCATCAAAAAGTAAGCAAAGACCACATAGGTCCTGGCCTCTGTCTTTGTGCACTGTGTCAGAAGCTGACTGGAGAGTGCTCTCACCCTCAGTGATGTCCTATTTTAGTAAATGCTTAAGAGTCTAATAGCACAAAAACCATTTGGGTTTATATGAATGAAAACTGTTGGTTTGTATATTTTCTCTTATGGCATAGATTTCATTCTTCATAAAGAGTTGAAGATTTCTGTGCTTCATTAAATATCAAAATCCTAGAATAGTTGAAGCGTTGCTTATTGTAAGAAAAACTGGCTAAAATGAATACAATGCATATTGCTTCCACAGTACGAGCAGGCTGTATATCTGTTAATTGATTTACTTACTACCAAGAAACAGTCTGTATGGTCAATAGAAAAGCAGCCAAAATAATGTCTGCTGCACTCAGAAGGTAAACGGGCTTCTGTGCCAGCATCATGCAACAGACGCTCCTTCTATTAGAACAAGAAGTCCCTAGGTGACCTCCCACACCACACAGCTTTAGAAAAATTCACACAGGGCAGTCCATCAGACATCCCAGCTAGAAGCACAGGGTGGGCAGGGAGAACTTCAGATAGTGAAAAACAAACAGAACTTTCTGTAGTTTTGATTGGACTTCTGTCCTGTTCTCAGCAGACGAATGTCCCAGCCACCATTCTCTCTCCAGTCTTTTTTCCACACCTTGCTCTCTTCAAGCACAATTAAAAAGCCCTGGATGAATGCAACTGTGTTTCTATTAGACCCACACTGGTAAATGTGCTTGGGCATCTACACACCAGGTATTACTCGAGTGTAAAGATGCTGCATCAAACAGAGCTTCTAGTGAGGCATCGCCTAGCTTTCTTAATAGGAATTTTGAAAGAATCAACTCTTTATAGAAAGAGGTAAGTGATAAGCTGATAGACACCTCCTTGATCAAAACGCTAATGAAGAATTATATCTTATGAAGTCAAAAATAGAGATCAACTTTTAAAGAATTGAGTTCAGTATATATTGCTTTTCTAGAAAGTATAGACACTCTTTTTTCCCCAAACAAACTAACTGTAATTCAGTAAGTCATCAGATGTTATCAATTAAACTTGTAAAGTTAAATAATGCCAAAGATTCATATGTCTTCACTTGCTCCAAATAAGCTGTGCCTTCTTTGACTTTATCATGTAAACATTCACAATTTAGTAGTTTTCTCCTTTTGAATAAACTGGTACAAATACAAAGGCCAAATCTATCTGGTCATATACGTCATGGTGCAAACACAGTTTCTAAGTTTTTAAATAAAACCATTAGAAATTAAACAAAAAAAATATTAAAATTGCCTTAAAAATAAGATTGAGGAAATAATATTAAATATTGAGTTTGAAGCAAAGCATACTCCATGATTATGTGCTAATTGGAATAACTATTTGCAGAGGAAGTTTACCTATTCACAGTCTCTGTTTTGTTGTGTTATAATGTGTGCTCATGTCTGTGTCCCCTGTGTGTTTATATTTTTGTTTTCTTTTTAAAGCAATTTGATTTTAGTCTCAAATCCAATTCTATTGTTTTGACCATCTTTTCAATACAGGACTTTCACTGAGGAGCTTTTCTCACAAGACACTGAAGTTTCATGGGCTTTAACACCATTCATTTCAGGGTTTTTTTTTTCCCCCCTCTGTTGGTGTTTTGACTTTGTAGTCAAGTCACAATAAAATGTTTACACAGAAACTGAACTGCTAGTAAAAACATATTTCTAAATGCTGATGTACAAGAAAAAATTTTCTTTAAATGCTGTGTTATCAGAGGACATTTATTTTGCCATCTGTAACTTTAAATAACTATTGCAGTTTACTACTGAACAAACCTACTTGAGAAGAACAATTAAGTAAATTAAACCATGTTAAGACCACATTCTTGAAAAAAGTAACCTTTAGTTAGGACAATTACTCTGTGGGCATAACACAAAAGCACAAAAGTCACATTTTCCATGAAATTTACTTTTGTATGAATCATCAATCCTGTTTTCTCCTGAACAAAACTAGCCAAATATGACAAAAAAACCCCAAAGTTGTCTGAACTGGATGATCCAAGTAATTACATGTTACAGCAGAATGTATCTATGACAAAACTTTCAAAAATTTGAGGAAAAAGTTATTATAGCCCCTGGTTGAAATAGCTTTGGTATAGAACTGTAGCAGTATTTAGCTGATCTTGCTGTATTCCCATATAAAAAATATGCACAGTTTCAAAGATCAATCTTCCTAGCACTGATCTACACTCCTTTCCTTTGGAGTATAGATCAAACAAACACACTATAAAAACATGCCCAAATATTATAGCATAACATGAAAAAGGTATACACTTCTCATTAGCATTTTTTAAATGCTGCTTAGAATTGAATCTTCTCAAAACTCCTTATATTTGAAAACTTTTTGTCTTCAACACCAACCCCCCAAAGCTCCCATCTTTTACAGCATCATTTGCTTAGGGCCTACTTGTTCAGCCTCAGGTCCTGATCCTGATTTCATCAGCTTCCACGGCCACCTCATATGAATAAGTATTTGCAAAAATCAAGCCTTTAAATTGAAAGATACTTGAGATAACAACCCTTCCTATCAGTCTATAGAACACGGTGAAAATTTATGATGCTGCGCATATTACTGTTACTGAATAGTAACTGAGTCTGTATCTGCTGAACTAATGAACTACCTACAGAATATTTGCCAGTTTGGAGAGGTAAAATACAGATGATTTAAGAAGATCTAAGCCTGTATTACTATAGAATGTACACTTCAATCCTGTTTTCCGTATGTGAGGAAACACTGGGATAAATCAGTTGTACATCCTACAATTTATTTTCAGTTTATGTGAACTTAAGGTTTGCATATGTTCCTAGATATATAGTGCTAAATACTAAAATAAGTCCTTTAATCAGAAAACACAAACAGTCAGCCATAGTGTTAGCTTCTCCAGATATTCATGTCAATGGGATTGAACTCTGATTGCAGAGAATACCTATAAAAGACTAGACTGTGGCTCATTTTGTGCAGTCATTTTGTATAGTTGTTTACTTGGTTTCACTGATCAGGCTGTTGAACCACGTTCCAGCTCTCACAGTCACAATACTATAAGGTGTCTCAACTGTACTAAGAACTTTTTCTGCAAAAACCAGTGTACAGTGTGTGATAACAAGAGTCCATACTTCCCATTAAAGTTTAAGTACTTTTTTGATTGACCTAAACGCATTGTTTTCAAAGTACTTTTTATGTCAACTTTGTTTGCCACAGCTTTTTGGTCATTGTAAACCAAGAGAAGCAGGGTTCAGATCAGGAGTCCACCATGTAATTACCAAAGCCCTTTATATGTCCATAGTACTACATGAACATGAATTAAACAATACTTACAGGTTCTCACCCAGTTAGGCTGGTACACACAAAGAAGTTCAACCCTGAATCCACCACTGTGCTTATTCCATTGCTTTGATTGGAAAGTATACTCCCTATCGAAGTATAAAGACGTACTGTTTGTATTGACTGATATATTACTATTTCCATTTATAGCTGAGAAAAATGAGGCAAAGAAAGCCTAACTGATTGCTTGAAAAAACATGCAGTGGCAAAGCCAGGAAGAGTTACAACAAATTCCTCACTCTCAGTTCGTTAATCACTTGACATTGCCTTCTCAGAACTATTTTTCAATGGTAATACTTTTTTTACATTATTTTATTTGATAACAATATTTTCTTTAAATCCGACTGACAATGCTCATTAGAAAGATACTGCCCTGTAAATGAAGGAAACTGCACATATAATAGCAAAACCATATATGAAAATGAACATTTGTAAAGAGGAAGGGTTAGTACAAATTTGACACATTTCCATATTGAGAGGAGAACCAGCCATATTTTTCTCTGATGAATGTAGTTCTGTAAACATCTTTTTCCACAAATGATTGAATAAATATTTATTCATAAACTATATTTGTGACTTAAGAGAACAAGCTGTATAGATTGGTCTCATTTATACTACATCATACAAGAGGTATTGCAATAATTTATATCATACCAAGTCTAAGTCCCATTAGATTTTCCTTATTATACTTGACTAAAGCTAAAGACTATCCAAAACAGCGATTCTGAAAGCTTTCTATTTGTCGTGTAAATAACTGTCTTCCTCACAGATTCTCTCCTTTAACTTTCCCCTTTTCAATGCATTTATGCATAGACCTAATCCCATTTGCTTTACTTGAACTTGGGCATACACTGAAACATATTCTTGGGCCATGGCTTAAACGACTACAGTCTCAGTCAGTTTACTGCAACCATAAAGGTCAGTTTTCTCCAGGGTATATAAAAACGCATTCCCAGTCAGCAGATACTGGTCGCCCTAGTGTTTCCTCAATAAACCCACATAGCATTTCCTCTAAAAGTCCTGTCAGTCTTGAATCACAGCCCCAGTTCATTTCTAGAAATAATTCTCATCACAACTGCACGATGCACTCCTATTGTTACCAAGCATCACAACTGATGTGTTACTGTAAGCAACACTGTTCTCCATCATTATTATGAAAACCAAAAGAAAGCTTGAAATAATAGGAATATTCACTGTTAATTAAAGCATTTGTAGCCCCTCTGAATAACTGAAGAGTAAGTTGATAGCAAATAAACTACAAAAAGTTTATAAGTAGTTTAGGTACATTTCTTAATAAAAGAACATTCTAAAACTGTGATATCACAGTGACATTTTAAAAAGGTTTCCATTCTTCATGTTAAATGTGTATTAGAACGATGCACATAACAGGAAAATTAATCAATAAATACTTACAAATACACAAGAAAATCAGCCCCAGCTCCCAGAAATCACTGGTAAGTTGCTTTTGAATTCATGAAACTGACCTGAAAATGTAAAAAGAAAAAAAAAGTTGAAACTAAAGCCCAGAGCTGATAAATGTTACTTTTTTATTATTATAGAATAGTTATGATTTTTAACTATGAGCTAAATAAAACAGAATACAAGACTGTTGTCACAATTTAGGCCAAGTAATTTACACAGAATTTGTTTCCAGGAAGCCAATACCAAGCGAAACAATTATTTCATTGTTCTGCATCTCACAGCATAGCAACCCAGTCCATTACAGCTTCTAAGAACTGTCATAAATGCAAGCATGGTTATCTTTTAATAAGGAAAATAGCTGTGAGGAGTTTTTTTAGCTGGTTGGGGTTCTTTGCTTGGGTTTTTTGTTTTCAAATGTTACAGATCATTCATTATTTTTTAAGGCATTTTGTTAACAGCCTTTTTCAGCTTAATGGGTATAAAATGATATTGTTTGGGTGTGTTTCACTGGAACCCATCTAAGCCAAAATTCATACAGAAAGAAAGACTAAAGATTTTGTTCTCCTATGGTCTAGATCCCAGTTAGAAGCTTAGCTTAAGTACAATGCGTTCACTATAAGGCATGATTAAATCCAACATTCTTTTTCCTGCATACCCCTCAGTTCTAGTTGGAAAGGTAACAGATGCAACTCAAACCCACAGAGCTCGCCTTATAAAATTCTTTAACTAGCACAATGACTCACTTTATGCCTCTAAATATCCATGGTTTCCTCTCTCCAGAACCCCCATGCATTAGAAGGTAGTTCAGTAGTTTATTTTTATTGTTTGGTCTACATACAGCACATTTTTAGTTCTTATGAAAACAAAGAAACTTTGTTGCACAGCCCTTGTTTTCTTTCCAAAATGTGAGGATGGATATGGGTAACATTAAACTGAAAATAGTAATGGAGCCTGGGCAACTAGTTTAGGTCAAAACCTTTTTGTTCTCTGGGAGCTATCTGATTAATTTGCAGTTCATAAAACAGTGGGTGTAAGCTCAGTTTAAAAACATGTAACTATATTTAAGATGAAATCATCATTTTTGTTAGCCTCCAGTAATCTTTAAGAAACACCTTCCCACAACATTTCTGTATCCTAAAGTGCACCAGCCAGTACTGCACATTGCCTAGAGACAAGGAGAGAATACCAAACTTATCTTGATGTAGAATATCCTCCTTATTTCATGCACCCACCCTGAAGTGCATATTATTCATTCCAACCAAGCCCTCCCCCATCCTGAAAGTACACATTTAATTGTGTCTTCTCTCCTGCCATACCAACAGAGAGTCAACAAATCTCATTTCCTATATCAATGCAGTGTTATTATATATTTTAAAAGCAAGTCTGAATCTCATTATCAGCTGATTTATGCCATTAGTGTGCTTTGGAGCCACCAATTAAACAAGGACAGTGGTTCATAAGGTCACAGTTAATTAATCTGAAAGAATATAAATACACTTTAATGCATACCACCTCATGTAGAGAATTTAGGAACAAAGCACCAAACCTTTATTCTGGGTAAGCAATTAGGGGGAAAGGTTAAATATACAAAATTTTAAATTTAGCTTTAGCGCTCTGTTAATCTATCAGGCAAAAAGTTCCGTTTAGTAAAAAATCCTGTAGAATAATATGTATGTGAAGCCTTGATTCTTACAGCAACAGTGCAAGTGATGGAGAAGGCAGAACGGGGCTAACCATACCCAGTGATCCTGAGCAAATGAAGGCTTGCTGCTCCAATAACACCTCAGAACTAGGAACCAGCTGCAGGCTTATCCATTACATAGTTGGTCAGGGTGGAAAAAAAAAAAAAAAAAAAACCAAAAACAACCATGGACTCATCTGAGATAGACTGTTGTATTCAGTACATCATACAAAACTGACTCTTCCTTCAACCACATTCCCTTAGTAAATTTAATAAAATAGTGCATCAAGTAAGTGTTCAGCAATAGCAGTAGTCTACCAACACAACCAGCGTATAAGTAAAATGCTGAAAACAATCTAATTGTCCAGAAAAAGTTATTCACAGTGAAAAGTCAAGTATGAGGTACTGGGGTTTATACTGAAGAAAATTATACCTGTTTCTTACTGCCTTGACTCATTTTACTTTGCACAGTTCCCTGCTCAAAAGGTAGACAGTACAGCTAACACACACAAAAATCAAAACTAAACCCTGTGACCTAATTAGATGAAGTAGTTGCTATTTTTTTTTTCTCTTTTACACCTGTAGTCCTATATTCTATAGTCTCACATTACTTTTTGGTTTTTGGCTTTCCAGGTAATTTTTCTTAAACTAAAAAATATAACTATTTTCTTATCCATGTAGAAAAACCTCTGTCCATCAAACACTAATATAATAAATACACAATTGCTATCAGGTGTATCTTATAATTAAATATAAATTTATTACATAAATGTAATAGACCAAGGACTAATACTATACAGGTCAGTAGTTGTTCCATGTAGATGTTTATACCTGTCTCTTTTACTGATAAAAAACTTATATCCTGTTTTTAAAGGTGTTTGGGAGGCCAACTCCCACTGATGTTGATAAGAAAGACCCAGCCTTTTCAGAAGTCGAGCCCTTATTCTATTAGCTTAAACCATTTACACTTTCACTTTAGATGTCTCAAGTTGAACTCCAGGTGACTACAGGGGTGAATAGCTGTTGCATAAACATATACAAGAACAAGTTTTCTTTAAAGTATTCTGTTGATTTAATTTGGACAAGTCCCACCAGAAACTTCACTCAGATATTTTGTGGTTGAAATGCTCTCAAAACATTCTCAATATGGGCAATTTCTGCAGGTATTTAAGATGCTTGTTTGTAACGTTGCTAGCATCCTTATCAAAGATTGGCTCTCCCAGTCCCACTATGTAAGGGGAAAAATAAAGTTGTAAAGAGCAATTTATGCTCTAATTTCAGGTACCTTTGCCAAAAGATGTTTCATACTTAAATTGGCGTATAACATGAACCAAACAAAATAGGTTATCTTTTCCTTTTCCTGACTTTCTGTTCTACCACTCTGTTAAAATGCCGAAACTTTGATGATAGAGGAAAAATACAGTGCAAAGATTTAAATCTGTGTACTGGTGACTCCAGTGCTCTGGTACTAATCAGCATTTCAACTTTCAAGCTGAAGCATGGCTGCAAGGTTGGGGAACTGAGGCAAAAGCCATATGGCAGACTGGCTATACTTCTCTGGCACTTGCTGTTGAAGACACCCAAAGGTAACACACCATGGAATCCCAAGTCTTGGAAAGCAGAAAAAACCCAGACAATAGAAACGGCCAACACCATGAAAACAAGAAACCACAAAGACAGGGATTTACAAAAGATCTAAGGATTCAGACAATCCACTTTCAATGCAAAGAGCAGAAGTTTATTATCTCCTTGTTTGCCTCAAAAGTTCCATTTTAGAAAACCATAAAAAGGTTACATTTTAAATTAAAAGGTTTGCTCAAAAGCAAACATAGCAGTCTTCTTAGGTTTGACTGTTTGTTTGTTTGGGGTGTTTTTTTCTAACAGGAAAAGGTGTCCTAACATCAGGTAACATGAAATAAGACCAAGGTCATTTCTGTGAACCAAAAAGTCACAGGCCTGGCTTAAGAGAGTTAATAAAGTTAAATAAAAGTGTTGATAAAATTAACCATCCCTCATTGACTTGACTAAGAATAATGTACAGTCATCCAACAATTTCAGAGAATCTTCCAAAATAACTCACTTTTCAAAAAGCTAAGCTTTTGCTCGGCTTGCAAATGGATATTGACACGAGGAGAACGCTGGACATAAAACAGATTATGTACATCACTAAATGACTGTGGGATGTTGTATACCCTAAGTGTTATGAACCAAAGAAAATTCCATAAATAGCCAAATGTCACTTATAAAATAGTCCTCTTTTTGCCCATCAGTGTTAATAATTTCAAGAGATTTTAGTTTTCAGAACATAAGATTTCACCACTTTTAGAAAGAGAAAAAAAACCCCTCATTTTATAAAATCTTTAATTAAAATATTCTGATTCTTCTAACATAGATCCTCTACAGGTAGTCTGTATTTTCTGTGCACAGTTATCACTGAGCATGAAGAAAGCCTGCAAGTTAAAAATGGAAGCAGTAAAAGAACTTAGTAAAAAGCATAGCATCATGTTACATCATTTGAGAATGTGGCCTATCATTGTGGGGTGCTGGGACTAAAATATGTACCATTCAACAACTGTTAAAAAGTTTCAGAATTATAGCATGACGTGAAATGAGAAAAAGGAATAATACAGAAATTAAGCTATACATTTAGGGCCTGAATCACATAGCAATTTCACACCCTGCAATGTGCAAAATTTCACAATTAAAACATTAATGACCTGTAAGACCCTAGCCACAATCACAAAAATGAAGGAGGCAGTAGGCTGATTATGATTAAATCCTTTGAGTTGGATTTATAAAAATCTTACTTAGAATTCAGGTTCAGGGGACAGTTTCAAGATGATTCAACAAATAATGTTTTACTTACACACAGAAAACTTCATACATCGTTTTGAAACAACAAAGTAAACACAGTAATTACCCACTATAGATGAGACTTTCTACAAAAGAGACAAGGAAATTCCTGTTATCTTCCCTCTGTGTCACTTCTCTTCAAGGGCCCAGGATTGTATTTTACTCTCTTTGCTGGCTTGTTTCTTAAACTGTGTATTCTCCTTGGTTCCATGCATTAACATAAAACAAACAAACAAGCAAAACCCCAACCAAACCAAAACAACCACAATGTTATTTTTCTAATGCTTTTCATTTTAGAATAGTCCCTCTGCAATCCTCCTCATTTGGATTTTTGTACTCTGTAGATTGCAGCCAAATGATCTATCAAAGGAGGAATCAGAGCGTACCACCTGTTAGGCAAGTGGTCATTTTAAAACACATGTTGCATCACAGTAAGGTAAGAACAACTGTGCATACAATGTAAAAATTGGTCTCCAAAGCTCTGTACTCGGTTGCTGCCTTTGCTACAGATTTTCTGCTCAACCTTCAGCAAAAGTTTCTCTGCGCTTCTTAGTTCCTTAATCACAAAAAAGAGCTACTATTTCTTTCTTCTCTAACAGTGATGCTTTACAATTCTACATACCAGAAGCTGTGATGTCGTTATTACAGAAACAAGGCTCAAAAGAATACCTAAAATAGGATACATCTCCACAGAGTTTTGCAGGGAGATGTGAGCTCACTCTGCCCACACTTGGAGATGACTGGCCACAAACCCACTCTAATCCCGTTTAGCTATGGTTAGCACTTACGTAAACTACATGACTTCCAGTTTAAAGCAACCTCACATCTGCCTACAAAAAGCATGTCGACATATGCGTACAATAGATGGTGTTTCTGTAAACTACTTCTTTAAAAAAAAAAAAAAAAAAAGGAACCCCATAAGCTTCACCACTTTTGCCAAACCCCACAGCGGGGTTCACAAGACAGTTGTTCCCTGTCTCTCCCAGAAGGGTATCGCTCCATAGTGGCACATCATCTGGCAGCATTACATTATATAACTGACTGTAAGAGCTCCTTATGATCTCTTCTGTAAAGGCGCATGCATTCACAAAATTGCAATATGTCTTCAACAGGCAGCTCGTGAAGGCTTCTCTGCTGTGTGCCTGCATATCTATAAAGCATCCCGTCACTACAGGACCTGGGCACAGAATACAAAATTAAGGTCTTTTGGCTCTATCACTTCATAGCATAGCATCAGGTTAAGACTGAAAATGATTTTGATGAAAAAAGTACGGCACATGTCCAACAACTAATTTAAATGTATTATTACACCTGCCACTAAAATTACACTTGAAAACACCAAAAACATCTAATTCACTGTGCAGATGAAAGAAATACCTTAATATGTATTTATTCTTTCATATAAAAGGAAGAGGGCTAGCATTCCAGATCTGATAAGCTCCGTACTCATACCTTCAAGCAGATAAGAACCACAAGACATACACCACACCGCTTGGAAGGCTGAAGGGAGAGGAGGAACTCCAGTTGTAACTCATGCGTTAGAGATAGCAAAAGCCTCCTCAGTGGCCCAGGGTAAGCTGGTAGGTGCTGCTGCCTCCCTGCTCTCACATCAAGGGACTCAGATTTCCCAGCAGTTCCTGCACCAGCCCACTGCCACTCACATGATGTAGCTATGACACAAAAAACACTTCTGAACTTCTTGTGGGCCACGTGCCATGTTAATAGCCACAGGCTGGGTCATTCCTAATCAATATGATTGAATTAAAGAAAACCGAGAAAGCTTTCAAACTGTGTATGTTGCTGCAGCATTTACATGTACAGAACCATACACTGAAGGTGCTACAAGGCAAATTAAGCCCAGAATGAAAAGTTAGAGCATTACAAGCCTGGAGAAGTATAACTGCTCTGGTTCCAAATACCAGAAAAACTTTCAATACGTGGTACTGTTAGAGGGATATATCAAATACAGAGAGAGTTTTGCAGCAAATACAAACAGCACTTGGAAAGTTACTTTCTACACCCAGAGAAGCAGAGGACATGGCTTGGAAGAGCATCCAGGGTCACTCTTCAAAGACTCACATTTGTCAACCGACCACAGGAACCAAATACACAAAGACTGATATGGCAGCTCTGGCATTGACCTGGGTTATAATATTTGGCAATTTTTTTCTGTTCTCTCTCTCTGTGCCTCAACTGTACTTTCCCCGTTTGGAATGATAGCTTTTTAATCTTTTCCTATGTGTGTACAGTGACTTGCAACTGTAACCGGGTCTCAGGGCGCTACTGTAATACAAACTCACAAGGGTTCTCTGGGTACAACTTTAACACAACAGAATAACAATGCTTTTGTTTATTATAGAATATTATCATTATGTAATAATTGCATGATGTAAGAAGAACGACATACATACCAGGAGGTGTTAGCCTACCACAATGATATCATTTTTCTTGAGAAATTGTATGAAAATTAACAATATCGTTAGTAGTCTTTGGCTCTCTATCTTTTGAATACGTAACGTGTCAGGTGTTCCCTGCTCTTTCATATTCAGACCAATGTTTAAAGTAATTTTACTGAAGAATTGTCTTACTTTAAAAGAGGGTATGTTCTCTCAGTTCAGTCATATGACTGAAAAGGACAGTATAAAAAGTGTAAAATATTATTCAAACTATAATTTAGCATACAGTTAAGTCTCTTTAATGAGCTTCATGAGCTCTGGATTGGACTAAACTGAAATTCAATTACACAACAGAATGGAATCACATTGATCTGTGATTCAAATCAACTATCTATATTTAGAGGTACATATTCATTTTATCCCCAAATTTTTTACATATTATCTAAAATTGCTGACCTCAGCAAATAAATGCTCTTTTTGGAAAGAAAAATAAAAACAAATTGTATGACTGTATCTTCCTCACTAGACAAAGCATCAAGAATTACGTAGATCTGGGAACAGCTGAATAACACAGGAGGCTTTGAGTCATTGTACACCACCGCTCAAAGCCTGAAGCTGTTGCACGCAGACCACAGAAAGGGTTTAGGGCACATCTTCATCAGGTTCTTTCACTGGACTTTGACATGAACACCTATTAAACTGCACCTGTGCTACATTTACCAGATGAAAACTCTTTGGTACAGTTTTTGATAGTGTGACACCTACGTATGCATAGGCAAGACTTGGAGCAGTAACAAGAAACCTCTTAAACAGGAAACTAAAGCCCTCAAGCAAAGAGATATATATGGGGGAGGGGAGAGAAGTGTTGATCGTGAAAGCCCAGTTTTACCATTATTTCCAAGAGCTACAAATGATAAGAGAGCTGAAACATCTAGCTAATATTTTAGAGCTATCAACAATAATACTAGTGCATGGGATCACATTACCATATTTAAAATTCCAGCATAAATATACCACATAGCAGTTGGATTTGAAAATTCCCTGAAAATTGGAGATTCAACCTGTTAGAACCGCAGTGCACTCACACTACAACAACAAAAAATGGAGATTGGTAATTTTGATTTAAGAAAGAAAAAGAAAAATGCAACAATGTACTTTTACCGTCAGAATTTAATGTAAGCAGGTTGTGAGCCAAATGGCCAGGAGCTAAGTCAGCTGTATACAAACTCACATTTTTTCTGACAAATCTATTTTGTAATATTAGAGTATAAGTGTGCCATTTCTTCCCACTGAAATCAGTGTTAGTCCAGATGAAATATTGGGGTTCTGTTTTGGAGAGTACCATATTACTGAAGCTCAGATTTACAAAGCTAGTTAAGTAGGACATAAAGATCAATCAGAAGGCCTTAAGAATGTCTGCCTTCAGGTCTACTTCTCTGGATTCCCTGAGGAACCAAACCTTCTTACTACATATCTTGTTGTGTTGTGGGGTTTTTTTTCCCCCGAAACCCTGAAACATAATAATTATAGCTTAAGTCTTTCTTTTAAGGAAAAAAAAAAAAAAAAAGAAGACCTTGTATACTACCTTCACCTCTCAGCTCTGATTTTTGAAATTCATTTCTCCTGACACTATAACCAGAGAAAATGAGGTCCAGGTGCTCTCATTTTAATTTCACTTTACAAGAATCATAAGTAAATAAAACTTATTTCTTCAAGGAAAAGTTCAGTCAATTAGAATCCCATCTTATATATGTATCTTCTGTCAGCAAATGGTTCCCCAAGTATGTGGCACAGAGTTCTACCAGCAGGGTATAGCTTTGTATTCTGCCCAAAGGACCATTGTACTTGTGATTATCTACAATCAACAGTCCTGAAGATAATTAACTCTCACCTGCTGGACAAATAAATCACATGAAGAAATATGAACCACATTACCTTGCCCAGCCCTCAAAATAAAAACCTCTCAGCTTCCTTTCAGTCTCCCCTAAAGCATGACTACTTCATTAGTTAAAAAAGCAAGCAAAGAATTATGTTTAACTAAGGAAAAAATACACCTTGAAACAGAAATTTACCTTCAGTGAGGTAAAGCTGATAAAAATTCAAGCTCTGGAGACTTAAACAGGTGAAGCCCTAATTTCTTCTTATTTTCAGCCATAACATCTCTGTCAAAATCTTGTTTGTGATTTTGAACAATACTTGTTCTTGTTGCCTATCATCTAAAGATTTCAGTTTCCTATTTTTTCCTGCAACATCGACCTCTGCAAGATATTTTGAAACCAGAACTGAAATATGTTCACCACAGACAGAAATCCTTGCAGACAATACTGCCCATCAAATAAATGATACAATGACCCCTAACTCCAATTCACGTTAAGCCCAGTCATGGGTACTAACAGTCAAGGAGATTACAATGCTGAAGCACTACTTCTTACCAGTTCATAAAGATGTCTTAAGTTAAATAGCCTTGTTTTTGTACTGTGTATAGAGATCACATGCTAGTAAACGATCCTGGAGTCAGAAGTGCCCTGCACTTCAGCACAGACTGTCCTAACCTACAAATATAAAGGCAAATTTGGGGGAAGGGTTCTGTTTTTCACATGCTGAAAATGATTCCCTGCTTCTTTAGGCAGTCATACAAAACCATACCTCTAGGCATTTACTAGCATTGCTCAACATCTAGGAGCCTCAGGCTATCTGCACCTGCCCTCAGCATGATACTGTCAAGCAGCAATGGAAAGCTGACAGCTAGAGGGGTGGCTACTAGGTGCTTTGCATATGATATTTCAAAAATGTAAATGGAATGCTGATCTTAAAAAAAAATAAAAAATAAAAAAAAAAAATCACACAATCAAAAAGTTGACATTAATCTGGATAGCAAACCTGAAAGTTTCACAAAATTAACTCATCAGCCTGACATGTCTCATTACAAGATCTTATCCCTGGTTTAACTAAACAAAAGAAAATTAAGGAGAAAAGAAAAATATACAGGGAATAACTTATCTTTCTTTAAAAAGAAAGTTCTTTAGGAAGTGCTTCAAATCTGTTTCTGTCTTGTGCTAAATGAAGCAGCTATTGCTGTGGAATTTTAGGGTGGTGTTTTCTCCACTTGCTTTTTAACGAACACCAGAGTGAACATAACAGCACCATCCATCAGAAATCATTAGAGCACAAGTTATAACTACTCCCTGGCAACTATAAAGTATGTAGGTTGAGGATTTTTTTCTTTTTTCTTTTTCTTTTTTTTTTTTTGTAAAATTTTCTAATTCCTCTATTTTACTTTAACTAGACATACTTTGCTTCTTTGAGCTAGAAATTTCTCTTTTCCCAGGTGACCCTCCCCTCTTTTTCTGGCATATGCACACATTGGAACACAGTGCAAAGTTAATTATTTATGTATAAGTAAACTTATAAGAAAAGTTTCTGGGAAATTAAGGAAAAATAAAATGTTTAAAATCTTAGCCAATGCCAACTTCAAGAACCAAAATCATATTCACAGATCTTTCCTAATTGACAAAGTTTTTAATCCTTATTCTTCTCTTTCCTCATTTAAGAAACTGTAAAATGTTAGTTATAGTTCAAATGATCATGTTTATAGTTTCAGTTATTTTACTGATAACTACTCTTTGCTTGCAAATAATCCACTTTCCAACTAAAGACATGAGGGAGGTACTGCAGGTCACAGCTATGTTCAAGATCCCATTGTTCTCAGTGCTGTGTAAATTGTTATAAAGGATCTTAAAAGTGTACAGTTCTAAGAGGACATGCAGTTTTTAAATACCAGCAGACACACTATTCAGTGTGAATAAATATGGTCCCTCAAAGAAATATATCCAACCCTAGGGACTCCCCTGAACTCACAGGAAGGCATGGCTTTGGGAATGCAGGGTTAAAATCAGGCTGTACTTGACTCATCGCTGAACAACAATGATTTTAGTGGATCGAGAATTCTGCTCTTTATTCTGTCACCCCAATGAGGTAACGAATCTCTTAGAAATTTTCGGAGCTTGACTGAACTATCGATACCTGCTAATTCACTGCAAAGTCAGACACTACTATTATTAATCATCACAAAAATATACTGTGCACCTAGATAATGTTTCCAGATGAAATTTTAAAGTATCTTACAAGACAATAAATGTTTAAAAATACTAAAGTTGGATTATATTTTCCTCTCTACTGAGTGCCAACACCAAGTTTGTGGAACTTCCAAACCCTAACATGAGGATCTAGGAGGGATATCAAACAACACACATTTCTAATACTGACACCCTGTACTGGGGTCATTTGTGTAATGAAGCAACACCTTAATAGCAAGTCACCTCCTTGAAAAATCAGGGAATAAGATTCTAGGCAATAAGATCAGAGACAGCGCAATCCTAGTCTCAGCCATGCAGAGCTTTGCAAAACTCAGTAAAAATATTATTAAAACATTTTAAAAGTTATAAGTATAAAAAATACATTACTCTTAGAAGTCAGATGAATCCTCTCTGTAAGCATGCTGACTCTGATTTTAAGATGAACTAATCACAAGTTGCTTAAGTGCATGTACAAAAATTAAGAGATAATTATATAAAAAAATTTACAGAGTGGCTCAATGCCAACAAGGGAGTCTCCCATCAATCATATATGATACTCTTCTTGATACCTCTCCCTACCTGGAGAAGCAGCTGTGCTCTACAGCAAGTCCCAACAATCTTTAAAATCTGGCTCCTGCAGACACAGTAAGAGGGTCTGAAAACATAACCAATTAGGCCCTTCTGGTTTTGTTCACTGTCATGTGGCAACATAAGAAGCAGGATTCTCGCATTTTATAAAACTCAAATTTCACAGCATTTCACAGCTGCACCCGTCCAATCCTACAGAAGTCCAAGAACTTGCATGATATGATAGCTATACTTGGCCTCATTATCCCAGCTATGTCTCATCCAAGATGTATTTCAGCAAGCTGACCCTATAATCACACCACAGTCAATGGCGAAACTTTCAATTATTTCAATGACAATAACAACTGTAGTTTCAGACAAGGGTAATAGTATTCTTGTGTAAAAACTGGAAGTAAATTCTAACATCGCTAGGTTTTCTCAGATCGCTAGGATTTAGCAAACATATACAAATGCAAGAAAAAAAAGATTATATGCAGAACGCTTCATTCAAATACATACAAAGACCTCTGTGATTAGAGCACACAAATTATTGCTATGCTGTTATTAGGGCTGGCTGGAACGTATTAAAATTGAAAGTCAAATCATTGCAGAAGCAAATCAATCAAAACTTCAAGCTTATATGGACTTCATGAAATCAAGAAACATTGCAGGAGTTATAAAATGTGACCTGCTATTTAACTGTTTTAGTTTCTCCAATCTCTAAATGTGGCCTGTCCAAATTCCTTTGATGGGAAAATCTTCTGAAAGAGCCACCTCAGACAAGATGTGGAAAACAAATATCATCGTTATATACCTGAACCCAAAATCTGAGATACAGTCATATTGTAGGAGAATTATATATTAACAGCACACTGTGAAAACTGAGCATGATGGGAAAATATCAAACTACTTGAACAAACCCAGTATTGTTCATAATATAGTTTTTCCACTTTGGAAGCATAATTTGGCACCCTTTCTATTAGGCCCAAGTATTCTGAGTTTCAGATACTCCTACAGAGAAGCTAAGTGGGTTTTATTCAGCTGCATGCAAAGAAATGTACAGTTCTTTTCTGTATCTGAAAATAACTTGTCCACTCTGATAAAAAGTATGCTGCTAGAGAGATTGATAATTAAGCCTTTGGAGTTTGCCATCTATTAAAACTTGGTGATCCCACCCAAAGCGCTTCATCATCAGAACCATCTGGTGTTCTTTCTGCACAATTACCAAAATACAGAACATATTTTGACTTGGCACTTGCATTTGGTAGACACTTCAGTCATTTTATAAGCAACAAGACAGCATCTTGCCAAAGCACGGCCTCAAAAGGAAATTTCAACACACCAGAGTTTGACTTCTATCCTAGGAAGTCCTACCAGAATAGAAAGAAGGAACATCTTCACATTCAGCTAATGTCCTCACCTTCACATACAAAATACCTCTTAACAGTTTTGTTACTCTATGTTTCCTCTATATTGATGACTCTGAGCACTATCCAACAGATTAGGGGTAAAGCAAATTGCCTCTATGTTGAGGCCGTTTCTTTTAAGATGCCTGGCTCTGAAATCAAACTAATGATCCACCAGAAATAAAACTACTAGAACTGAAAGGAACCAAAGTCATTTCACAACAATACTCTGAAGAACAATATCAAGAATATTTCGCATCAGACTCTCCCACCACATTTTTTTCAGTTTCTGCACATACAGTAATATGAGCACAGCTCTAAATGTAGGAAAGTCTGAAAAACAAAGGGAGAAGACAGGAATACAGACTACTCTTGAATGCTACTACGCTTCTTTTTGGCTCCTAGTTTTCAAGAGCTACGTAAAGAAAAACATGATGGGAACATTGAACATACTTCCAAGAACATTAATAAGTCTTTCTTTCACATTGCCTTTAATTCACTTATTTCACTCATTTCTGCCAATAAAATTTGTGATAAAAAGTGAAAACATCTATGCAGTAATGATGTGATTCTCAGCTTTCTTGGGTCAGTATGGATAGCATGAAAAAAAAAAACAGAGAGCTCAAGTGATGACCAATAATTCTCAAATCTAGACATTTCAGTTACTTTGGGGAATTCTGAGGATAGGTCTACATTTAATGTCCCTCATCTACGAGCATCACATATTCAAGGACAGAAAAATTATGCAAACCTAGTGGAATGTATACTCTAAGGAATTTACTTTATATGTTATCCTAGGTGGAAAAAAATATTTCTCTCAAAGACTTCTACTTATTGAACGTACATAGTGGTAGTCTGGTTGGTGTCAAAATGGGTCAACTTCTCTGAAATTAGTTAAAAATATATGAAAAAAACAACAGGCAAATATTTTTTTAAAATAGCACAGCATAAAAAAATATATCCCAAATGACAACTACAAGTTCCACAGTAAACAAATAAGCTGCTGCACTCCATATGGCATGGAAACGTTTAAAGTAACACAATAATCTATAAACCAGAAAACACAGCTTTCGTATCAAAATGATCCTACCAGGACATGGATTTGCACCCATCAAAATTTTCACAAATTGGACTGACACAGTGAAAGAATAACAGATTAGATAATTGTAGACATGGAGAACTGAACAAAGTTTTACCAAAAAATTATTAAGTTATATAAGAAATTTGGATGGAAATTAAACAAGCTATTATTACAAGCAACAAAGGTTAGTTCCTCAACAAAACAACATTCTGAAGAAGCAATTCTAATGAAATTATAATAGTAAGATGCAAAAAAAAGAGATGGATAAAGTTTGTAATCATACAAAAATATATCTGCGCAATAGTAAAAGGCAGTGGAACTAATGAAAGTGAGAAATTAAAACCAGTCAATTTGGTAAAGAGATCTAGGAGTGCATATGGCAATCGGAGGAATCACAGTCGTGTTCATCCTTATTAGGCAAGCCGTCAGACAGACAAAATGTAATATATGAGCAAGTAAATAAACATTTGACTACACAGAGTGTCATTCTCATTGGGTGACACTCCAAAGAGTATGTATCTCCTCTGTTGGCAAAAACAAACTGCACATTACATCCTTATTTTTATACAGGATCTCAAAGCAGATTTCCTAACATCGGAGATTTAAAAAAACAAATACAGTTTATTTCTTTCCTGCAGATTTTTTCCCTTTAATTTTATCATAGCTAACAATATTGTAACAAGTAGCAAATTGTTATCATCATATTCTCATATTTTTTGAGCACCACCATGACTTTCTAAAGTCTCTATCAACAAGTGAAAACAACAAAAGTATTTACTTTCAGTAAGGATAACCAGATTTCTGCCACCTTACAAAAGCGTTATGGGTGCCTCTGTTATTTTAACTACTGTCATCGTGGTGACAGGTAACAACCATAATGTGATGATAATACACCATCCCCAAAAGATACAATCAAATCAAAGTGCATAACAATTAAGAGAGAAATCATTCAACTTACACCTTAGAAACTTGAGCAACTGCTATAACATCAGAAAAACTTTCACATGGAAAAATGTTGGTGCTTTCAGACCAGTGGAACTAATATTTTGATTTAAATTTCACAGCATCTAGAAAAGGCCAAACACAACAGAGAAGATTCACTGATGTGTTACTTCAGTTTTATTACATGTTAACTTCACAGAAACAGCAGAGACTCATTTGCTATGAGACAAAGTAATTAGGTCTAATGTCTACATTATAAAAGAGTCATCCTAACATCTCCATCTGGCTTTTAAAAAAAAAAAAATATATAAATCCATGTATTATGGGTCCTTGCTTTACCTTTTTTAATCAAACTAGCAGTTTAACATTTCTAAAAGTGATACATTCTGGCATATTTTTGATGCAAATTCTGTACAAGCAATGACATGAGATAGTAGTAGACCTAAATTCCTTGAGCACGTTAAGACTGACTCGCCAGCTCTGAAGAACGGATGGTTTTTGCAAAGCATATGAGCTAGTCATGAGCCCAGCACATGGTTGTTTCTACAGTTGTGCTCTAATAAAACTAAGAAATTGGTAGATATAAACAGAGCAAGATATATTGTCTGGCCCTATCCTTACCTACACAAACGAGAACAGGACTCAGCGCTATTTCCCAAGTCCCCACTGTGCACATATATATGCATTTCTATATGTTTTGGCCTTCACAACTGTGAATCAGAAAGTAGGATCAGCCCAGAAATAACTGCAGTCTGCTTTTCACAGAAACATAATTTTCTTGTTATGCCTTTCTATAGTTATATATCTTGTAATGTTATTCTTGTCACATCCCAAAAATCTGCATCACTTTTTTTTTTTTTCTTTTTTCTTTTTTTTTTCTTCAGGATGAATTCTGTCTTCAGCTGTAAACTAGGAGTTCCCACAGAAGCCACAGTGGTTGCACACTGGGGTACCAGGAAAAACAGAACTCACAACTTTGAGTTAATCATATCCTATGCATTAACATACTTTTATAGTAATATAATACACACAGTTTATGTTGTGATTTAAGAATTAAACACTAATCATATGTAAAATCAGGCCATTGAAGAAATAACTGCCAAATAAACTGGAATTAGAGCTGTATATGAAGCATTCGATGCTTGCACTTGCATCAGTGAACTGGAAAAGCTCGGTAAGCCAGTGAGGCTTAGGTACGGAAGCTGACACTCCGAAAGTGTCCACAATCCCCTCTCCTTTAAACAATTAAAACCCTCCTGCCATTTAGTGGCAAGGAACAGGAAAATAAAGAAATAAACCCTTCACATAGGATATCCTTCTGGTATAACTCAGAAGGATAATTTTTTCCAGGTCTGGTCAAAAATTATTCTAGTCTGTTTAATTCTGAATGCACATGAAGTTCTTCCTTGTCTAATAATTAATCATAATATAAAATTATATGAGACAGGATAATACCTTTTCTAAACCTCAAAAAAGCAAAGATGAAGTCTGACAATAACCCTGCGTGTTTCTCAACTTCCCATATACTTACTAGGAAGTATTTCCATCACTGCCTGGCTGCAAAATGTCTGTATTGAACAAAATATGTTATTTTTCACTAAACTCAGTGTAGATATTTTCCTGGGATTTAGAACTGCAAGTCAGTCACGTGATAAATGAATGTACAATATCATCAATTGACCCATATATGACCAGGTTACAGCCAGCCATATTAGTCTTAGCAAATTATTGTATTGCTCATGCTCTGGCATGAGTCTATTTTTCTAGCTACTTGGCTGTCAGTTAGAATGAAATTTTCATTGCTTATTTTGATGAACAGAGGATATAAAAGCTGAGCTATGTCGTCTATGACAGACCAACTGCTTTGGGGGGCATTATTTTAGCTAACAGACTACATAACTTCAAAATAAAACATGCTTATTCACGTATATTTACATTCACAGCTAGTCAGATACACACAAAATACTCCTGAATTGAGATATTCAAGAAAAATGAGAACATGTCTGTTAACCTTTCTTCAGCTTTTAAAATCCTAAGGGAATCTATAAGCTGTCTTTTTTCTTTTTTCCCCAACTTTTTTTACTCCCCCCTTCTTATGTCACACCAATATTTTTTTGGCCAGACTACTGCATCCAAAACGGCCCTCTGACTTTTGGATACTGTTTTCAATACAGAACAAATATAACAGGATGAACAGAACTCTGCTCTTGGGAAAAGGCGGCAGACAATGCAGAGAAGCAGGGACACAGAGAATCCTGAATATGCAAAAGAAAAAGATAGCCAAGTTTTTCAATGAAAAGAAAGCTGAAATAAGAATACACACAACTGTACCAAACTTCAGCAGGTATTTAGAAGTATGTAAAGTAAATCTGATCTTAAAGTAGCCACTAATTTTGTAAGACTCCATCTTGAGATGATCTTGATTTTCCTAAAGATGGTGCTGAAAACCGGTTCTACAGAGTCTTAGCTGTAACCCTAAAAACAAAACCCCACACAACTAATTTTGCATTGAAACTGTTGACATTTCATATCTTATGCACTGCTGGAAAGAAACTGAACAAGTTTCTTGAACTTGCAAGCTAGGTAATAGATATAAGGATCAACCACTAGCAAATTAATTCAAGTATGCAGTTTTAACACAGCTTTAAAGAGAGAAAAATATAACCTATTACAGAGAGAGGAAAGAAACCCGATAATGACACTAAAGAAAACAGCTGGGTTATGTAAGAGGCCTAGGAAATAGCAACAGTAGACTATTTGGCCTGTTTCAGGCCCTTAGCACAGGTTTTCACCCTATTAAAAAAATTAATGGAAATTCACAAATTCAGGCAGACATAAAATATATGAAATATATCTTTTCACAGATACAGATATTTGGAATAGGATATCTAAATACCTGTTTAATTACAGCAGAGAGAGCATAGGGTATTTAACAAATCAGAGAAACTAAAATCTTATTGAAAGACCCTGTTCTCACTGGGCATCCAGACTAGCCAGATGCTGCTGAATAAATGGATTAGCTGTTTGTGTACGCTACACAGTCTGAGGTGGTCTGGAAGAGTAACAGGGTTGGTAGGGCCAGACCTGATCAGAGGCCATCACTGAGGACCTACCGCTTTGGTAGCAAAGTCATAAAACTTCTGTAGGGGCTGCAAGAGAGAGTTGAGACATAACCCGGTTCATCCTCTGATTCAGTTCTTGCCATGACTGCCATGGAAATTCATTTACACTGTTCCTGGCAAGCCTACTCTTATTTGCAAGGCAAATCTGTACCAGTGCTGCTGCTGGGGAGAGTGAGAATGTGTGCAGGTGAAGAATTTGACTCTCCATCCTGAAATGCATTCAATTAGACTTGCGCAAGTGACGTGCCTGAATGAACTCCTCTCCAAAACCAAGTAGCTTAAACAGCAAGTCAGCGGTCTCAGCTGTATGCAAAAGTACCCGCCCATGCGGAATATGCATCAGAACTCTAGGCTAATACTTTCACAAGGAATCCCTGGTTTTATCTAGTCCTACCTAGATCTGTATCATAATTCTCTTTTAATGTATAATTTGTTAAGGAGATCTGAAATGCCCTTATTTAACACAGCACGTCGTGAGTACTCAGATAACCAGAAAAAAAGTATTTTCACAGTAAAAGAATAATAATATACGGCCAGGTGATGGCTCAGATCAGAACACTGGTACTTACTCTTCCAGTGCCAATAATACGAAAGATTAAATTGCTGATAGCACTCAAATACAGCAGTGCTTTATTTTCAGACCTAAAGTATATAAGATTTCTCCACCATAAAAATTGCAAGTAGAACACTTGTGAATTATGAAGGTCCTTCCTTTTAAAACAAATTTAGAAAATGTAATCATCCTTCACAGGTGAGATATTCTGTTTATTCTATGGAGAATCATTTCAGTCTAAATTAAACTCTTCAAATGGTTTTGATGATTGCTGCAATAAGGACACAACAGGGAAAAGATCTGGGAAGAGAATAACACGTGTTAGATGAATGGCTGACAGAAATATTTCCAGGATATGAAAACCACTGTGGTTTGGGGTTTTTTTTAACCAAATATCAGTATTATTTTTTCAAAGCATAAAAATTAATGCTGCTTATCTGTCCTAAGTGAAAATGCCAATCTGTACTCTCCTCTTCAATAATCTTCAATATGTAGTGAGTACTTCAAAGATAAATATAAGATATAGGTCTTTTCAGCACTGGAAAAAAACCCACTAGTGGTACAAAGACATCTTCTAGATACCAGAATGTCAGAAATCCCTGCCTATTCACCATTTAAAGATGAGGCCTTTTTGGTGTCTTGGCCTTGAATAACCAAACATAGGGCAGAGTGAAAATGAGTTGTCTGCTAAAAATTTAAGACAGAAGTCCAGCTGCAGATTGCTTAGAATCTAAGCAGCTCAGAATCTAAATTAATTTTGATAAGACAAGTAGTGACAAAAAGCAAAGAGGTTAAAAGCACAATACAAATCTCTGGCATTCCCTGTTTCTTCTGACCCTAACCTCAAACCTCATAGACAGAAAGAACATAACCAAATACATGTCCATCAAAACCTTGTGGAAAGGATTGTTTCATGTGTTCCCTTCTTCTAAGCTGTCTCTAAATTCACACTTGTTTAGGAGTGTGATTAAGAACACTACTGCTAGCAGTCATGGAAAATTCTAATATAAAGTCACAGAGCCACACCATTACTGAAAAACAGGTGTAAGATATCCTACTATAGATTGTGGGGTTCTGTAGTATGTCATGCAGGCCAATTCATGACTTAAATTATCTCATCAGCAAATATTTTTTAAGAGAAATCTCAACCGAATAGCCAGGAATACTGAAATCCAGTAAAAACAACTGTGTGAGGCACTCTATAAGCTGTCTTTTCAACTAATAACTTGCTCATCCCAGTGCTAACACTCTGTTATTTCCAAGGAATTCTCAGTGATCCTTTACATATTTCTCAAGGTAAACTGTAGTAAAACTCTGCTTGTCAAGTGTCTTCTGCAAGAATCATTTGCCTTTCTTAACGTCATCTGCCTTCCATAGCAATGTAACCCCTGGGGGCTTTCTTGTACATACCAAGCAGTCAACAAATGGGCTGAAGAAGACGGAGAAGACCAAGACAGACTCATTTCACCTCTCTGGATGATGCTCCCGTGAAGACTCTTTACAAAAGACAATGCAGCTCCAGGCTGCACCATTTGTCCTCTTTAGCCTCCTCTGTAATAAAGAAGTCTTACTGAAATACAGGTGTTCTGTGTACACTTTGTGCTGGTACAGTTGAAACAAGCACACTGACAAAGATCAGACCCAGACACACAGGGTTTCTGCATGGCAACGCCCAATCTGCTGCCAGTCCTGAGACCTTTGACAGATTTATGGATAAGATTTGAGGTTTACTGTACAGTGCAGTCCTTGTCCTCTTCGTTACAGTAGGATAATAGGGAACACAAGGTAGGAGCCTGCTGGCAGACTCAAAGCAGAAGAGCTGAACTGCAGTTTAGGGTTAGATCCTTAGGGCAAGAGAAGAAACTGAGGAAAAGGACCTGAGATGTTGCTCTGGCTATGGGTCAGTTTGTAGTATGGAGCTTTTGGAAGATAATGGGTCCAACCTACGTAAGGGTCATAGGTCTAAAGTTACTATTGTACATAATTAGACAATAAGAAGCTTATTATGTGCCTGATTGAGTACTTCATAATTAAGGGCTTATTCCAAAGCTTGTTTAAGTCAATAGGAATCTTTCTATTGACTTTAAAGGGGCTTTGGATCAAGCCCTGCCTTCTTAGTAGGATACCTCTCTCCCCATGTCATAACTTAGCAGTTACCATCAGGAGGCACTCAGACTGACAGTCTTAACCACAAAGGTGCTGGTGAGACGACACTTTAATTTAAGGACATTTGACCCTGTTTTGTAACTCCAGCCAACTGTTAATCTTCAGTACCTGGACATCTACTTGGTCAGAAGAGAAAAAAATTTATTGACGTGATAAAGGAAAGGGTCATATTGGGAGACATCTTGTGTTAACTGGGTCTAATTTTTGCTGATGCACATTCAACCAACACAGACTATCGGCACAGAATACAGAATGTACACACATATTTTTCAATTCAAACAAAAGAACTGGAGGAATTACAAAGTTCCCTCTAATACACATAATACATTATTAATATACTTCCCTGATCATTAGACAGTATCACATAATAATCACTTATACAGTTACATATTTCTGCATACATATTAATTCTGAAAATGCATACTGTGTGGCCACACTGTAACTTGTCACTGACAGGCATTGTGGAAATCCCCGTTATTTCATGGATCATTGACCCAATGTGTAAATCCTTCTTAGCTTGCAAACCACTGACCAGATAAACCATAAGGGCTCCAAAGGGAAAGAGCCCTTCTGGTCTGTCGAGCAAATTCTGCAGTAGCACATGTACTTCAAATACACATGCAAAAACCTCTTTGAAATTAGGGTCCTGATCCTGCAAATCCTTATGCCCATAGCCTGGAAGTCATCCCAATACAAGTCTAATTCATTCATCAGGCACCCCTAGAAAATCATTGCACTATTCATGTTAAATGTTTGTTTCCAGAATCAAGACCTAAATACAACTGGAAGAATAATGTCTAGAAATAATTCAGCCTTTTAAGATTTTTCCATTCAAAATAAATAAATTCTATGTACTACATGAAACAGAAAAAATAATGTAATTTTTTTAATTAATAAGTGGGAAAACTTGTATCTATATATACTGACTTTTTTACTGTGTGTACTCTCCTAACTTCCAACACAGCTAGTTGGACTTTCCCACCATCTTTGATACTAGGAAAAATCACAGATTTTAAGCCAATTCTGCAAATATATAGCTATGATTCAGCAGCTGAATGCCTTTGAAAACATATCTGCTAGTAATACAGACAATGTTCTTACAATAATATTTTGCCTTTTAAACATTTTGTTAGATAACCTATATTTTCCTTAATTTCATATCTGAGGTGCCTACAAATTCAAACTACAGAAACACAAATGTTATTTTCAGCAGTGCTGGCACACTGTTATTTTCCAGATCACCCTAACATGAGGTAACTATTATCGATTGTGAAAGCACAACAGGTGGGTCACATGAAAGGTCACATTAGTTTTGTTCACAGGGCCAAACAGAAGGTTTTCATTATCCTTAATAAAAACAGAAGCAAGTAATAAAATATATCATTGCAATAACATATCTCTCCATTCATATGCAATAACCTCATACATTAGATCCTACCATTTCAAAACACTGCTGCTGGCTCCAGCAGCATGATTATTTTTGCGGTTGCTACTTATAAAAATAATATTATAAATCATAGTTTGACTTGCAAATTTCCACACTGTTCTTTTGAACTGCTTTTTGAAATGTTTTTCTGGACAAACCTCCTCAAAGCATGAGTTCACTTAGAAATATTAAGCACTTTAAATGGTCAGTAAGGCGACAAAGATTTTTAGTAATTCCTGTCATTAGTGTAATAGCAAATCATGGCACCTAGAAGTAGTTAGGCACCTTGTTCAAATCCTGATGGTAAATTAAAGTAGAGTCATAACTCAGACATGGTGTAAAAAAGTCAAAATATATTAGATCCTTTCACAGGAGTCTTCAGGACAAACTGGTTGACTGGCTCCCTTCTGCTTGCAACGCACATGTATGTACACATACACACACACATCTGTTATCGCATCGCTGCACCAGCATGGACAACAAAGGTTTATAGATTAAAGTAAATATAACATATTCTTGCATCTACTGAAATCGTATTTTGCTTTTGTCACTTAGATTTCTCTTATGTATATCATCCATCTTAAATATGTTTCAGTACAAATTAAAGGCGGCCTGTATATAAAAGAACGTCAGTCAGTTGCTTTTAACATCTATTTCAGAGAAAATGGTTAATATTTTCTGTTTCTTTCCAAATAAATGCATTCTAAACAAATTTAACTTTTATTTATTTCTAAATAAAGTAGGGGTATGGTGTAGTTGGGAACTGTCAATGTTAGGTTAATGGTTGAACTGGATGACCTTCAAGATCTTTTCCAACCTAGACGATTCTGTGATTCTGTAAATGATGCCTAAATATTTCTAGGCTGAATGATAATCAGGAAATTGTTTTTTCTCTCCAGCTTTTTCTAACTAGGCTATTCTCCACTGCCTTCTTTTTACTGCTGTGCATCCCCATCTCGGGATGAACATACCTGGATATTACATAGAATTGGAACTAAAAAGTATTAAATAAATTTACATTTGCCTAAAACATTATTTCCCAAAATAACATGGGTTATAGGCACCAGCAGTAACAGTCCAGCGCCTTCTCGTTGATATTACGGCAACAAAGAGAAGGCCTGCTCTTGAAAGCAGTAACTTGTTATCAGAAAGCAACATGTGTTATTGGAAACAGCAAATGTATGGAACAATGTACAGCTATCTGCAAATGCAAAATACCCCTGGCTAGAATGACTTTTGAGTTTGGTTCCAAAAAACCGAGCTGCTTATCAGTCTATCACCTAACTGTGCAAAGCTCATCTTGGGGCATGTTGTGTCTGCAGAGTGACTTGCATTCTGGCAGTGAGGCAGCCACAGCCGATGCAGGGCCCCACTCCCTGGAGCCCCCCATTCCTACAAGTTTTAGGACAATGCACTTCTTTTCAGAGCCACACCTGCTGGCACTTCTGACAGACTATTTTGTCATGTGCTTCCTTAAGAGGTTTAAAAATCTTTCTTTCTCACGACTGGAAAATACTAATCTGCAACTTCACACTTTTTCACACCTTACTCCTCCCCCCTCACAGCTTGATGTGTTAATATTAAAAATCCTAGAACATAAATCAGTAAGTGTATTTCCGTGTTGGGTGAGGCAAGGGTGCGGAGGATCTCAAGCATTTTAGGTCAGGAAAAAAGTCTCCTCAGTTACAGCATATCTGATACAGACACACACTGTGTGGTATTCTCCAGTTTACAGGGTATGCCAAAATCTTTATCTATAAAGTGCTAAAGTAAAAGTAGTGGCAGGTAAATAATTCAGACATGAAAAAATGCATCTTGAAAGCATAGATTGACCAAACAGAATGTGTTTTATTCTCTTTCTGCTTAAGTTAAAAATTCCAAGGAGTTATTGGAATTATTCCAATCAATTTAGATAACAAAATCTGTATTTCACTTTTTGCTTACACTTCTGTGTGCACTGTACTGAAACCAGTTTTCAAAAAGAAATATAATTCAAAAAAAAAAAAAGTCCTCTAATTGTCTCTGTGAACTTTAGAATAAATTAGTACTTTTTGACAAATTATCTAAAACCACAGTGATAAAGTGGTAAAAAGGCTTTTTGCCTCCCACATCCCAGGGAAATGTAAAGCTAAATGAACCTAATCTAAAACCTTGTATGTAGCTGACATTTTGTAAAGAAAGCATAGTGTAAAAAATAAAAACATTGGAGAAAAATTTTCAATGTCAATAACATGTTTTATATGATTTACAAAAGGTCAGTCATTTCTGGACAATCTTTTGAAAGATTTACAATATTTACAGTTCAGCTATTTCTACATCTTTTATGGTACTGGCACACTAAAATGAATATTTAGTTTCTTCAGTGCTCATATAAAAGCATTATCTACATTACAGTTAAAATGGGGGACCTACGTACAAATGGCAAATCAGGTACTATCCCATCTGCACCATAGACTGCTCCTCTGAGAATCCACGAATAATCAGATCTGTGACTAGTGTAGGGTGAATGAAAGATAATGCTATGGTAATACTGGCACCTATAGTAGCTGTTCCTAAAACATAACTGGAAAAGCAGCTGAAACAGGAGCACCTAAAGCAAGATTCCTAAATTCCTGTTGTCACCAAGTCAAAAGTAGCCTGATTTTGAGAGATGTTTGGGAAACGTCTCTTCCTCCCTGATTCTAAGGGCAAGCACGTTTCAGAAGTCAACCACATCCACTTTGAAGTGTCAGCGTGAATCAGAACTCTAACTTTAGACATTCCTACTCTGAAAACATCATTCCAATGTCCGTGGGATCATTTCAGTAAGACTCCCCTGACCAGCGTTTGCAGCATATGATGGGGTTTTCTTCCGAGACCTTCCCAATACATATCATGGCAGACTCATTTCTGCCACCCACCCCAATTTCCCCTATTTTCATCCAGAAGTTTACACACTCCTGTACTTAGCATGTTTCTGATCTGATGCTAACTGGGTTTTTTGGCTCAGCTTTGAAACAAGTTGTTGTCTAACAAACCTAGCATTTCCTTCAGTATCACACACTGAAGTGTGTGCCCACTCATGCACACATTTTAATGTATATGTACTATACACCCCTTTCTAGGGAGAAAGGCCAACTCCCTCCAAAAAATACATGAAAACAGATGACAGACACCTGTTGCATTCAGTCCTTCTGTAGTAAATAAGATACAGACTGAAGTGCTTCTGTATTGTTCCTATTTGTCTGTCCCACATCACACTGAGAGCTACAGGCATGAATGGCTAGTTTCATAAATAAACATTAATTTTCATGTAATAAAGGAACTGGCAGCTTGAACTAAAATTTCAAAAAGGTCATGAAAATGTGGAAGAAAGCCAATGCATTCTGCATTCAAAAATTGCAAAGCTCATCTCACAAACGTATCCTCCTCCCTCTCACTTCAGTCTTGTTCTCAGGTCTCAATTACATTTCTTCAGTAGCAATGAAAGTATATGCTAATACAACTTTGTCCAGATGGAAGACCAACTGAGAAGCTTAGCCTCTGGATTTTACTTGTACGATTAATCTATAAACTTGATAGCATTCATACACTATTTAATTAATTCCACTAATTCAGGTAGCATACCCATTGACTTGAGTAAATTTCAGACTTTGGTCACTATAAAAAATTAGAGATTACATCCTGTGGATGATGAAAAAAAGGAAGGAAAAACCTTTGTACCTACCGAATTGAGCTGTTGTGATCTCAAATCAGTTGTTCTGCACGTACGGATATAATGACAGGAAAAAAAGTAATTATAATTAGGTGTCTATTTTGATTTTTCTCTTCATAGTATCCGTACTGAATGTCATTTGATTTTAACAAACTAGAAAGTCATTTCAGGCAGGCACTGTATAACCTTGCAGTTACCAGTCTACTTGGAGTCTCTAGTTTATTGCAACAAAATTTTCATATGCAACCATTTAAACATTTTTTAAGGCTTAAAAAAAGGACACTTAAACAGTACAGTGATAATCCAGAAAGGGAAAACAAAACAAAAAAATCACTGATCTGTGCAATGTATTAACAACTGGTTTTAAGGAATGGAAATAGAGAAAAATCTCTCAGAAGAAAAAAATATATAAAAATCAATGAGGTAAGGCTCAATTAACAGTCTGATTTTGTAATTGGAGTTACACTACAGTTGAGTCATGAGCCCAAAAAAAGTCTTATTTGACTTTAATGGGACTCCATAATGCGCCTAAGGGCCTGTAACATATAAGGAGGATATTCATGAGAATCGAGTCCTTCATTTTCAACAGATGTCTTTATTGAAATTAAATTTCTATGACTAAGATGCCCAGTTTGCTACTCTTACTTGCCTGGAAATTTTCACTGACATCAACTTCATGGGCAGCAATAAAGCTACTCTCACACTCTATCATTACCAACAAATTGATAAATTCTTATCAGGGAATATTCACACCAAGTCACTTCAGATATCCAGCGTAAATGCCTAAATTAGAAGCTAGGGCTTTCTATACAGTTACTGATGTTTCCAGAATAATAAAACCAACAGGAATAGGCGACCCTCCTTCTCTACTCACTGCATAAAAGAGCCTGAAGCTAGATAAACTGTGCATGCTACACGGAGAACATTTTCATTTGTACAACTAAGCTTCTCCAGGGAAAAAAAGAAAAATAATCTCAGGTTAAATAAATGGAGTATTTCTATAAAAAGAAAATCCAGAAGACATGCACAGAGTTCAAGACATGCCTAAGAATTACACTTTGAGAGAAGTTAGTCGAAAGTTTTGGTAAGTTTTAAATGTAGATTCTCATCATAGGATGTTCAGACTATTACTGAAGATTCACCACTGGAGGAATAAGTTAGGTAAAGGAAATTAATTCAATACTGATGAAACAGATTGTGATAATAAATCCATCAACCTAAGGAATGTTTTCCCAGAGATAGCAGTAAAAGTCCAAATAATCCATGGAACATTTAAAAATATACTAAAGGTGATAAGAAAAAGATATTTTGGAATTGCAATGTTAATGAAGAAACATTTATATTAATAGGCATAGAATTTTGTGATAACTTCCATTTGGTACAGTAGCAGAAATGGAGGGGGAAAAAAAAGTATCTTTAACAACAGTATCGCAATAGTATCCAAATAGCAACAAAGTTCCATTTTGTTGAAAATACAAAGTACTTTCAATTTTGCATGCATACAAAATGCTGCCATTTGTAATCTGTACCAGGCTTTCTGATAGCTACATCAAGAAGTTAGCTAAAACTTTCCAAGCTAGCAGCTCCAAAGCCAGTACTGGAGCTTCTGCAGTCATCCAAATCACATTCCACTCTTCTGTATCTCTGCATTCTTCACAAGACAACAAAGCTATACCATAGTAACCTGGGTTACCTGTAATTAATCTTTATTTATGTAGATCTGAAAATTAAAATTAAGATGACAGCATTGCCTTCATATCAAGGCCAATTGTCAATGCCACCATTTTAAAGGAGACACATCAAACAAAACTGTTCCAGAAACACAGTTGCACAGTTTATTAAAAAAAAAAAAAAAAAAAAAAAAAAAAAAAGTTAATATTGCAAGATGTAAACTTATTTCCTACTTTGCTGTCTGTTTGATCAAATTAAAGAGTTAGCTTCTGTACCCTATCCCAATCCATCCTTAAAATACATAATGTCAGATGGTTTCCTAATCTGTGAGAGACTTCCCGGACAGTAATATTGTATCTTAGAGTGCTGAGGTTGCATTTATTGAAAAGCAAAAGTATTTCCAGCCTAGTTTTGCTTCCCATCCTACCTTCCGTCTGATATTACCTTCATTTGTTTTTCCAGACCAAGCAAATTACTTCGTAAATGCTATGCCTTGTTTTCTTTTACAGGCAGTTTCCAAGAGGCACTGGCATCGAATGACCTGTGAAACTACATTGAAGACTCAGGATCTTAGCAACTGGATGTTCCCTGTCCTTTGACCTCAGAGCAAGTAAGCTTCTACCTTATATTTCCTGAACAACCAAATCTTTTTAGATTAGCAATACTGAGCAGAAAATTACAACCATCCTTTTTAAGTTTACGTCCTATAATGCTCTCTTTACCAAAGCCAGATTATCTGACCAATGCATTTCCTTCTCCATTTGTCTAGCCTATTCTAACAAAGAAAAGAAAGCTGGCATAGCAAGTGTTTTTCGCTCTCTCCCCGACCAAATGCTGCCTATCCCAGTCCAAACGGAAAAACAGTTAAACTAACCCTAACCTACTTTTCTCTACTACTTTTGCACATGAGCATCAATTAAAATAGTGAATCCATAAGCTAAATAGGAGGTCTCTCATTCAACATTAATGACAACCCCCCATCACACATTGCCGAAAAGTTAAAATGCATCTGTTTAAAAAAAAAAAAAAAAAAAATTAGTTTTTAGTACGAGCAAGCATGTTAATTGTAGTAAAATGAACAATACTGAAATTGTTTGAAGATGGAATTAAATTTAATGAAATTCACAAACAAACCCCTTTTAGAAAGTAACAACAGCTTTTTGAACATTAAAGAGAAGCTCATTATATCAAGACAACTCCAATGTAAAAGGCAACCCGACTTCAATCACTGCATATCTGCATGTTAATGAACTTGCTGTGTGCAGCAGGGACTGAACAGAGTAAGTAATGGGAAGACTGTCTTAAAGCATACAGTACACTTAAAAAAAACACACGCCACCTTTAATCAATGAAACACCTTTTCATTCGTACCTTAATAGCAACTGAAATGATTTCAAACGTAACACAAAGGGAAGATGATACTTAGTAAAGGTTTCTTTAAGACATAACATTTCTTGCACATTCTTTCAGCATTCACATGCTGTCAGCATCACTGTGGCAAAGACTTTCAAGTTCCAGCAGACAGATACCGCCTAGTACAAAGTCTTTGTCATAATAATTTCATTGCAGCCCCCTGATCAAACATCTAGACAAATCTGAGACTGAAAAGTGAGAGCTAACCAGTGACCTTTGATTAGAACCACAAGCACCAGTTTTAATAAAATGCCTCATTCATTGCCTTCCACTGCCAACAAGGAAGGTGTGTTTGAGACTGAAAAATGTAGTCAATATACCATTTACACCCATATAATGATTCCTATTATTCACAGTTAGAATTTGTGACTGTAGCAAGTGAAACATAGACATCTTAAAATAGCTAAATGAAAACACACTGACAACATTCTACCTTCAAAATATATTCAGGAGCCTGCCTCTGCCTTTCTGTTGCCTGCTGCTGGCTTTCATGTCTTGCTGATCGTATTGTAATAGGGTTGACTTTTTTTTTCCCCCGCAAACCTTCATTTACACAATGTTTGGTTTGTTAGTCTCTCAAAAATCTATGACTGCTGGCAAAGTCCAGTTTTAAGGGGCCTTTAAATTTGTACTTCACTTAAGTAACAGTGCCCCATTCAAATATACATTTATAAAGCTGCCTTTTTGTATATTAAACATGAATATTTATATATTAAATTTTGAAAATTCAATTCAGTTCTGGAGCTGAATATCCTACCAAACTTTGAGGGAAGGTTGTAAAAAGACTTTGCAAACTTAAGCAGTTGTTCAACACAGGCTTTTGCTTAAAAAATATCCAAGTTTCTGGCCTCTAATACAGAGGTTCAAGGAAATACAATTAAAATCCATTTCACATATTTGTGCTTCAGCGTATCAGGCAAGAGGACAGAAAGGGGGTCTTATCACATTTATTTCCCACTTGAAAAGCGAAAGTCTTAAGCAGGGTAATAAATATTCAAATGACTTTGCACCACTGAGCTACCATATCAAGCTAATGATCTGTAGTCTGGAGCTCTATAAAAAGAAAGCTTACTGCCTGCCGTCACCTAGAGGTGTTGCTGTAAACACTGTGGGGGGATATTCTCCTCTCAGTGTGTGTGCACGTAACTACACTTAATGTTGTTTTCAAGACAGAATATATTGCTGAGTCGTAAAAGCCAGAAAGACAGGATGAAACAAATACAGAAAAATGCAAGGACAAAGTGAATTAAAAGAAAGTTTCTGGAGATTTAACTTAACTTCCTTCTTCACTGTGCTATGAAGGAGTAGGTTTGCATTTCAGGCCTCACTTGTGTAGCCACAAATAAGAGAGATACAGATGTTCAGTCATACATATGGTGGGAGCTCATGGCTAGTTAACTAAGAGCAAGATGGGTGAACTCCACAGCCGGACAGAGCCTGCTGTAATCTTGAACTCACTGGAACAGAACTACTAATGTTATAAAGTGGTATGGCCCACTGCATAAGAGAGCAGTCCCCTTCAGGCAGGAAGAAAACAGGAATAAACGACAGATTTGTTATGAACAGTCTGCATCCTCGCTAGAGCACGGATCAAGCAGACATATGCTCCATCAAAAGCCATGGAGAAAAGGCAGCTCCAAGTACATAAAGAACTATTTCTAACTGCATATGTAATGGTATAAAAAGTCTTATCTTTATTACAAAATATTGCATAAGAAAAAGAAAGAGAGATGGTCTGCAATTTAAGCATAGGCCTGGAAATGAGCCATATCTTCCAAGTTCGAATTCTGGCTAGGACCCAAACCATCTTGAAACCTTCCTGCTTCAGTTTCCCAACTGGAAAAGTGAGAATAAACATACTTGCCTACAGTATTTCTCTCTCAAGAGTGGAGGATTAATTAAACACAGTGTACTAGTATCTTGTCTATTTAGAAGCTCCGATGTCCTTTATCATCTCTAAACAAACGTAAAAGACAAATAGAAATCACATACACTGTCTCTTAGATACACTCACTTTCTATCTTGCAAGAGAGCTTAAACATGCTTAGGTAGGTGATTTAGAGAAAAAGAGAGACTGAAAGAAAACTGCATGGAAAAGGCACATAGAATCAAAAGTAAAGCTTCTCCAAGGTCCACATTTACTTTTTTCCGAGTCTTACTCTTATTAAAGCACTAACTTTCTTCTAAACCTGAAGGAACATGCCTGTCATCAGAAACCCTCAGGTACCTCTCACCAAAGCCAGCAGGGCTCTAAATGACAAGTAACCTGGAACTGCAGAGCAAGGGAGGGTGAAAAAAATTTGTCTCTCCCAGCATACCAACATAAGCCAGGATTTTTCTGTCTCTGTTTTTTGTTTTCACAGATTGCACAGCAATCCCTGCTGGCCCAAAGATGGCTGATGGTGCCCTCTTGCCTAATGTACATAGCAAGCAGTGCCTTGCCAGATCTTTGGGCTTTTAAATAGTTGGAAGAGGCAAAGTTCTGGTCAGTTGTAAAAATTATAAATTATCAGATACCAACTTTTGATCTGTCATAACTCCATTAGGGCTGAACTATTCAAGTTTACTCAGCAGTAACTCAAGGGCTAAGATCTGAATCAGTCATGGTTCCTCCCATACCAGGATAAAGCTAAAGATCCCATTCAGCCTCAGTTCTGGAAGATGATGTACACAGGCTTCCGCAACTTCCTTCCAGGACATGCCTACAGCATCTCCAGTGTCTCCAGCATCTCCAAAAATGGGAACTCTTTAGTGGCCATTCTCCATTAACTTTTCATCTCTGGCAGACAGCTCTGAAACATAACTGTCAGAAAAGAGAGTCCTAACTCTATGAACACAAGTGAGGTGAGATATTCAATAAGAATGAGTAGCTAAGACAACTAAGACTGCTGGAGTATCTAAATGACCATTCTGGGGGGAAAAAAAAAAAAAAAAAAAAAAAGAGAGATGAAAAGGGACCCTTGTTATGTTTAATTTGAAGGAGAAAAATATCTCCCCATTATCAACTGTGGTTTGTAGGGTTTACTCTTCTTCCAAAGAACACCCTCTGAACCATCCAAGCACAAAAGTCTAGCTCATGCACAACATACATGGAAACACTTTGCAACTACAGAATCAGGCTCTCAGAGTTTGATTCTGTTTACTCAAGGCCTGAATGACTCCTGAAAATATAATACAGGTTTAACATCCTGATTCATTGTGTATTTACCAAAGCAAAACTGAATGGCTGACAGAAGCTTTATCACCTTCTATCAATGCCTTTCTGATTGTATTTATACATTTTAAGCATGCAAGAAGAGAAAAAGACAACTTCTCAGAAGTGTTTTAAGCAGCCGGAATCTAACAAAAGCCAGGAAAACCTAGAACTATCTATCTGAAGCTGCCAAGGGATAGTGTCTATGTGTGTACATGCCACACTTCAATGAATTAGGACTTGTCATTTTCATTCTACAGGAGGAAAAGCTGGTGACAGACTAACCTAGCAGAAGGTTAGATTTCCTAGTTTTTGTTACATGGGGTCCATGCAACCACAGATTTTAAACATATTTTAGATTTAGAGAAGAATTAGTCTTTCTTTTCTATAGATAATTCAAAAATTGCTTAATGTACCCTCACATGCTAGACATTTTTTCAACTTTTCACTTGCAGACAACTAAACATAATTGCTGCTGTAATACAAAATAATACTACTGTTTGTTTCTTTCCTGGAACTGCCTGGCCTTTACATGAACATTGCCACCAAAATGGAGCAAACCAGGCTGTTAAGCATTAGCCCTAAGTTAAGTGGTAACATGATCTATTTAGTGGCACACTTATCAAGTCAGTTCTACTGCTGTTTATTTAAATAGAAATTGAAATATTAGCTGTTCAACAAACTCCAGGCATTCTATGCAGGAAATTGAGAGGACTCTAGACCTTCCTATAATGAGAGAATTTTTGACAAGTCCTCCCTAAACAGTTTCCTATTCTGAAGTACAGTAACATATCTAATAGTCTTTAATAGTCAAGAAAAAAAACATAACAAAGCTGCAAGGTGAAAAATGTAGCTGGACTAGACACAAGGCAGACAGACTGCTAAGCAGCATTACTTGGATGTAACAAAGTCCTTAAGCTTCTGCGATTACAGATAATAAAAAAATAGTCAAATGGATTCTTGATAGTACACGTTGTTTACTAAAAATTTGTTTAAAAACACATTTTTACATCATACCTTTTAAATCATGGAAGAAAGGAAGATAAATCTACCTACAGTCTCGCTCTTGAGGGCATTAGAACCACTGATTTACGAATACTTTAGATACGGTAGCTAACCAGATTTTGTCATGTACCTTTGTAATCACTTAAAAAATTCGCAGCAAGACCCAGCTCTACAACCCACGTTTTTCTTTCTTTATATATACTTTAAATGTTGTGATTTGAGATTATAGAGCTAAAGGATAATTTTGTATTCCACTGTTGCCACCTGTCAGTGAGTATTTCCTAAGGGTAGTGCCACTATTCCCAGAGCTTCACACATCAGTATAAAGGGTTGAGTTTTCATTCTAAACTAGCTGCCTCTGAATGTTCCACCATAAAGATTTTGATTTGCTGATAGGTGTGTTGCAATGCAGGAAAACCAAAGGAGAAGTCAAGCAACGTTATCTAAAACTAAAATCATTGTGCCTGATCCAAGCTACCATACAGCTAGTTTTGGTCAATTAGTATAGCATAAACAGCAGATTCTACTGCAATATAAACTTTAGAATTGACTCAAAGCTCTTAGTGAACAGAACAGCCCAAAAATAATCAAATGATCTGTTTACCTGAGCAAGGACCTCAGAATCATACCTCTTATTCATTGCTATATTTTAAAAAAATAAAAAAATTTAAAATCCCACTACAAAGAAAGAGATACAGTCTTTATGCAATTTTTCTCACGCCCGAATGTATTAAATATATAGCACAAATTATGCTGGTGTCTTGTTTATGACTAAACAGTACTGTTCAACTTCTTAGCTGCTTTTTTTTTTTTTTTTAACTGGACAAGTATTACTCTATTGTACACATTTTCATTTTTAATAGATGATTCACTTGCTTGATACTAAATGGAACAAATGCCTTAGTAACGTAATCAGAAATATGCAGACATGTGTTTCCAAAATTAATTTTGATATTTCCTGTCACTGAACTTGCCTCATCAGAGCATAATAGTAATTTTATAGTTGTAGCAACGCTGATTTCACCACATAAGAATCTACAGGAACATTAAGTTGCGCATGTTCAAGATTTTTTTTTTTTTTGTCCTGAACAGCTACACAGCCAGTTAGTTTCAAATTCCTATCATCTTCCCTTTAAGTCAGACAGAAACTGGATTCAGAATTTCCGAAGAACAATAGTTGAAATTGCAATCTATACACAGTTACAGTTTCTCTCTTACAAAAAGATGCAAGTCTCAGAAATTACTATTACACTTCTGCTTGCCATTTCAATTGCTTACTATTTAAAATGTGTATCTTGATCCTTTTAAGTAATTAGGCAATCAGTAAAAAAATAATTTGGGCTATTACAGTTATTGTTCAAGGCTTAATTTATATATGCACTGCAGGGGCTATTCTGAACACTTACTTTACAAAAAGTCCTTTTCCTCCTGCTTCACACAACATTTTTCAGAAAATTAGCACTTGCGCAAAAATGTTAACATATGGCAGTATTTCTGGAGCTGTTGTAGAAATTAAAGGCAATAAAAATTGCCTTGGACAAGAAAGGACAAATAGGCCAAACCAAATAATTATTCTTGTAGCTTTCTTTAACCACTAACTCCATTTTATATGCAGTTTCCGATCTCTCATATTAAATCTGATCATATATATTTAATTCCATTCTTAAAAATTTCAGTAGACAACTTCAGTGCTAACCTACAACTGCCCTGTCAGAAAATCTTTGATGTCACAGCATAATAGCTCCTGAAAGAACAGCACTAATACTTAATGTAACATGAAACCAGGGCCCTGCAGTGGGGCTGTCTGCTGTCAGGAACAAACAGTTTCACTGCTGTTCCCCAGAAGTGACAAGATTGAGAACTAACAGGGCAGCACCTCCTCGGTGCTACAGGAGACCTGTTCACCAGAGTGACTGGCAAATCCGATTTCATCATTTTAAATGTATCACCCTTACCGAAAAAAATACTAAATAAAAATGCCCGGCGTTACAGCCATAGTTCATCTGAGATGTTCTCTTCATCTGTTGTAAATACAACTGTTCTGATGTGAAGATGAATTATTCCTATGCTACAAATGATAAAACAGGAATCTGTGTTTATATGGAATTTCTTTCAAATGTATGCTTGTAAATAAAGATACTTGTGTTGCCCAATGCATCCTAAATTCTTTTCCATAATTTATTATTTGCTGTCTATGACCTTTGGATCTCTTCTGTTTTGAATTGAATTTTTAAGATTAAAAGTATTGCTAGATGGCCTTCCGCAGAAAACCTAAGATACTCTTCTCCATTGCTAACACAGATGATTACAGGCCCACCTGTGAACTTATTGTCAGGTTTTAACTAATGAAAACCACTGCATCTGACAGAAAGCATTGGAAAGACCAGATTCTAAAATCTGATGTGGCCCCTGTTCTGAATGGTACCAAATGTCACTTACTCAGTGCCCCTTTCCATGGAACTAAAGGGTGTCACAGGAGGTATAAGATACTTGCAGAATCAGGCCCCATGTCTCTGCTTTGCGCTCCATATTTTTACCTCTTTCAAAACATTTTTAAGATTCGTATGTAGCATTGCTTTAGGTCAAAATACATTATTATACATGAGAGCACCAAGCTCCCATGAAAATCAGCTCCACTGCTGGATTTATTTTCTCTCTTGAAAAGCTGACTAGTCTATTTTATAAACTAGCAATTGCTGTATTTTTAAAGTTTATAAAACCTGGCCTCTGGCTAACTTGTAAACATAGGATATATTATCCTTTTGTTTGTAAAGCTTAATCCTACAACTGTCAAGCTGAATAAACCTTTAGAATAATAGTAAAAATACAAAAACCCCAGTCATCATTAACAGAAAATTGAACTCAGATTGAGATAAAAATGTCAGTGGCACAATTTTTGATGTATTTGGTAGTACACACAGAACTGGGAACATTTTTATTACCCAGACTTCTCAAAAGCCTTCTTGGGCCACCTAATTTTAAAAGTCATGAAGTGATAAAGGTTTTTTTAAAGTATCTATGCTTCACCATCCTCCTTCAATGAATCTCTGTAGCTAGCAAAAAAATAATTCGTAGTGTTTTAATCACATAGGACCTTACTGACACTGAATTGGAAATGAGATTCTTCTTCTGGATTCAGAGCACATATCCATACAGCAGCATTAAAAACTATCTGCTCATGTACTTACAACTCTCGGTATTTATTGCCAGAACATACTTAAATACAATACCCATGGTACAAACACTGAGTTAGAGACATTCTTTACACCTTGTAGTCTAAGTAGATTACACAAGAGGAAAGAAGGGTACTGTGAGTAAAGTAACATGTTTGTGATCACTGTCTGTGGCAGCATCAAAACAACAGACAATGCCAAGTTCTCCTACCTCCCCAGCCAGTGCCCTGGGTACTGGCACCCACTGCTCCCAGAGCTCCATGACAGGCATATGTTGTTCCTCCTCTCATGAATGCAACTAGAATTGTTTAAGAAGCCACTGCTCTCCCTGCTAGAACTTACTGTCCCTCCACTTAGACATTACATGGTTTGAGCTGTGGTTTCAGCTAACTCCCTTTGCCACACAGTGACATTACATCTGAAGCATTCACACAGTTGTTTGCTGCACCTCAGCTGAGAGGCAGGAAAGAAGAGCTAAACGTATGATTTCTTCTGTCCCTCCAGCTAGACGTGCAAAAACATGCCTGTCTACACTCTAATCTAGGCTATATATACACACTTTACCTCAGCTATTTTAAAGATGGAGCATAAAAAGAAAAACAAACAGTCAAGATTTAACCTAGCCCTTAACTGTACCCCTATTCCATCTTGGTGGGAGCAAGCAAAAACTCTGTATAGAGACAATTAAATTATCTTTCCTCACTGGTTTGAAAAGACCAAGGTTTGTTCCTACTGGAGAAAATGCATCCATTACCTTTGCCAGAGACATCTTGGATTTTCCCAAGGTGTTTTTGTTTTTGGGGTTTTTTTAATTCAGTATGTTCAGTTGATCCTTTCTGATGCTTAGTTATGAATTTGAGAGAGAATAATGGACAACCATGTAGGTAAAAATTTAAAAATATAATTGGGAATAATCATACAATAACAGAAAAATATTCTCTGGCTTCTTTAATTCTAACACCGTTGAGGTAGTGCCAAGATTATACTTTGTAGCAGAACAGGTGAGAGGAGGAAGAAGACAATTAGAACCATTACCTTATGTGGCCAAGACATTTTGAGTCAAGACCAAATATCTGACAGAACTGCCTAGAGATCTCAGTTCAGATAAAGCCCACTGCTAATTATTCCCTGAAGAACACTCTTTCAGAATGAGAAAAAAAAGCTGGTAGTAAGCAGAGAGAACTTGGAAACAGACAAAGTCATTATAAACAAATATAACTTATCTTAAGAACTTGATATACATATTGTAGACAGATATTATTAATTTCTCCAGATAAACACCACAGTTCTAAACAAGCGAAGAAATAAAATCTGTGTCAAATGTTGTTCTCCTGATCAAAAATCTTAGCAAATTCATATTAAACATAAATTGATTATAAAGAACATATTTATTTAGCATCAGTAATTATGTAAAATGAGCCATTCCCTCTAGAGATTATCCATAGCCTTCTAGACAAAACAAGCCCCAGAAGTTTTTAATCCTGACCATGTTGTGGGTTGACCATTAAACAAAGGAGCAGGTCAGTGAGGAAATTCATAAACCAAAAAATATATAAACCACCACTAGTGAATAAGGATTCAGTCCTCCAAAGTGCTAAACACATTGGCTCCAATCCAACAAAGTACTTAACTACATGCTGAATTTTAAGCACATGCATAGTCTCATTCCCACTGAGATTATTCACAGGCTTTAAAGCTCAGCATGTGCTTATATAGTCTGTTGAACTAGGACCAGAGCACTTGGTATCTTCCAGAACTTGAACCCTGAGTGTTATCAGCTGGACCTGAAAGAGCTCAAGCAAATGAATTTTCTACCTGCCTTAGTCAATAACTCTGAACTTCATTCTAAAGATGTGAACCAGTCAGAGACTATGAGTTCAGATTACCCTTCTTCCACAACTTCAAGTAGAAGAACGAGGGCTCAGCAGCCATTCCTGTGGTCCACTGCAGCATCTTCTCTTTGTTGGTGTGTCAAAAAAAAAAAAAAAAAATTCTTCCCATAGACCTAGAAAAAGGACCACAGCCTATCAGCTCCTCTGGCTGTGAAAAAACGTGCTACCGAGTTCAGTTGAAAGAATCGTCGATTGAGTTATTGGCAATAAATGCCAACTATCCAATTCTTCATTGCTATTTATTTTAATAAAATTGTGATAAGAGGCAAACTGCTCGTCACACATCTGATTGTATTTGTTCCGGCTCCCACGCCAGAGAACAGGCAGCTTATGGCCGTCAAGGACTTCTGGCAAATGAGAGTCTCTTACGCAGTGATTGCCTTTACCACAGCTCTGGAATTCATCGCCAGGAGACTGAGGCCCAAGTGTGACCTAGGAAAACTGGTGTGACACCAAGTGTACTTTCAGACAAGCAAAATAGCAGAAAAACAAAATGCAAATAAATTAATTTCTCACATCAAACAAGTGGCTAATGTTAAACAACCTTTTATCTGTGTGCAAAAGGGGTTGTTTGTTTTAGGTTCTGTCTTTTTTGCAGGGCCCTGTTCATGGCAAAAAACTGATATACCAAATATTTTTAAACATAACTAAAGGCATTCTATTAGAATCTGAATTTCAAAAAAGCTTAGTAAGATGCTGACACATTAATCAAGTGAGAATTTGCACAGAGAAACTTAAAGGGCATAGAAAGAATCACATGCACTTTATCTGAAACAACATTCAAAACAAATTCTGAAAGACTATTTTGTGTAGTGGCTGCTGTGCCTCATTTTATGCCACTATATTACTTGGTGGCATAGAAATGAAATACCGAACATGCATAACCAGTAACAGAGCAACCCTAAAATTATTGAACAGTCGACTGCCACGATCTAGCAGCTTTACCTAGAGAGAGCACTGCTATGGGGAACCCTGGCCTACAGCATTCACCAGGAAAAAGAGCTGACATGCACCATGGCATATTTTTACATGTTCAAGAATTCCAGTCAAGCCACAGTAATGGATGATCCTATTAACCCTGGACAGTCTTAGGCGAGACACTGAGGATATATGGATCCTTCCCTAGAAGTTTCAGTGGCTTGATGCCTTTTATGATAAAGCTTCATATTTCTTGTAATTTTGGACCGGTTCCCTATTTGTTAACTCCACAACACCACTAGCAGGCCAGCTTGCATCTCAGTTATTTAAACATGGTGCAGTGGGCCCAGCCCAGCCTATCATGCACAACGGGAAGACTGCAGGGCATGGTCTAGTTCTAAAAGAATTGTCTATCACGGGATGTCTAAAAAACCTCTCACTGAAAGTACAAGAACTGCACAACTTTCCAAAAAGCTGCGAACATAGGAAGACTATTTTTTCCTTTTACATCACACAATAATCCCAATTCTGGAGGTTATACTACTCCAGTTATCAACAGCTGTTCAGTCATTACTCCCACTCTAAGCTCAGCTAATATCCCATTTGATTGTGAATGACAGAAGTGCTGATTTTGGTATCTCATCCTCCGTTTCATGGAAAGTGGAAGAGTATAGGTGAAGAAGGAGAATAAAATCAGTAAGTATGCCTTGAAAGGCTGCACCCACTAATGCTGATCTGCTCCCACACATTCTAGTTTTTTTCTGTCTCTTTGCTTCTCACCCTATTCCCTTTCTTCCTTTTTCCCCTCTCGTTTCCTCTCATTCAAGTATTCTTCCTCCCTTCCCATAGACAGAAACTGTTCATTTCAGGTTCTAAAGCATCTATTACTTTTCTGCTTTGATTTTAGCTAGTCTCAAACCTTCATCGCAACTTTTTTAAAGATCTAAAATACAATTTCATTTCACATTCAACATCCAGACCACAAATTAGCATGCAAATGTATTGGAATTCCTAATTTATACCAATAATTCAGAATCTGTAAGGCCTTTCAACAATATTGGCTATCAATGAGTTGTTAGAAGGATCAACAAAACACAAAAACCTTTTAAGATTCATGGTAAGTATTCATGAGCCATTCATATAAATAATATTTATGTACACACACAAGACATGCTAAAACCCACAAAAATTACCAGACTTTTCCACTCAAACCTTCCCCAAAAGCCTACCTTTTCTGAGACAGCAAGGACAGAAAACTTATGTGCAAAAGTATTTGTTATGAACAATTTCATGAGCAACAGAAAAGGAATATGGAGTTCAGTCTTGAATACCATAAGCACTAAAAAGGACTTTTTTAGCCACTGCATGTTATCTTCCTAAAAAGATTACACCATTTATATTGAGCTTTAATAATTTAAACATATCAAGCTATTACCAAATACTGACTACGGATATTCTCTATGTGTGTTCAACAGCAGTAAGAGCATTAACAGTTACTATTCAGTTGAACCCATTCACTCTTCCCTCCCATCTTTGTCCTTTCATATCCCTTCCCCTCCTCTTCCTCTCCCTTTGTTTTTTCATCCCTTCTTTTCTTCCACACCCTTTCAAGAAGGCCCAATTCAGCACAGTGTGGTATCGGCAGAAACCAGTGACAGCTGCTGTTTCAGCTACAACAGTAAGTGGATTTTAAAAAAATCAAGGGACAGCTTTAAAGTTTGGGAGAGTTGTTTAAATGGAATATGTTATAACTCTACTGAGGATTTGGACTTTAGCTACACTCAATAGGGGTGCTTCATTACCTACTTGTGGGAATGCCACTTGTCTGTGATGAGGTCACAGCCTCCTGGTGATAAATTCCATATCTGCTGTTTAGCCCGGTCAGCTGAAAACAAACTAGCAGATGCCATGCTGATTTGCATCTAGTTGCTATCGATACTAAAGAGACAATATGTGAAAGACAGGAAGTATCATGTGGGAGCCACACTTAGACAGCATGAGGGGAAGCAAGTGTTCACCTTCTTTAGCTAATCATCCCGTGTTGAATTACTGAAAGTCTTCCACAAGATGAACGCAGTAATCAAAACCAATTTTGGGCTGGATTTGTCTCTTACTGGTTTATTTTTTTATCCTAGGCATTTCTGTGCCACTTTGACTGGGGAGGGAAAAAAAAACAAAAAAAAAAACAAAAAAAACCACCCAAACACATCATAAGTAGAATCAGCAACAGCTTTTGCCTTGAAGTCTGCACTTCTATAAGAAATCACCCTTACGTACTATTCAGCAAAACAATTTCCTTTTGGTTTTGGTCTTGTTATTCAATGTATTCACATCATGAAATACTGAATTCCTGTCCAAGGGAGGACTTCATAAATTAGAAACTCCAGCTAATTCTCAGTAATTACTCTGTAGGTCCCTCAGCTACCTTCTCTCTCCTACCCATATTCTCTCTTTCCCTGAAAAGGCTATATATGACACTGAGAGCATTCTAAGCCTTTTACTTTTACACCATCATCTTGACTTTGAGTCTGTAATTTGATCCCATTCCATCACAGAGTGCTGTGCAATGGTGTTTTCAAATCAACTGTTAGTGGACACACCCATTCATCCCATAAAATGCATGGCAGTATATCTGCACTAAAATACATGCCAGTGTATCTCCACTACCATCACTAATTAGAGTTTTTGTTACGTTCTCAAAATAAACATTACAGATTGAATCATTATTGTTTAGAACCAATGGTGAAGATTAAAATAATAATGAGAGTTTCCACTGACAGGAAAAAAAGGGAATCTCAAGGAAAGGCTGTGCACACAAGCAAGGAAAGAAAACTATTTTGCCTTTCACCAAAGGCTGGGGGAAGATCTGCAGAGGAGGGAACAAAGGGCCACTTAACTGCTTGAATACTCAGTAGACATGGTCCCTTGAAGTCTAGGTGGAGCGTGGTGGGTGAGCACAGAGACACACCTGGACGGACTCCACCGTGTCTATATGAGTTCCTACAGACAGGCAGCAGGGGTGAAAAGTTAGAGGGACTGTTGTGCCTAGCGGGGGCTACCTGGAACTTGCCATCCCTCAGCAGCATCATGCATATGGTGCAGGAGCCCGGAGGCATGATAATGCATAAGCTAACGTATCCCCGACCCGTGTAAGTCATTCTTGAAGAATAAAGGGAGCCTGTGATTTATTTACCCGCAGCAATAATATGGCTTTGAAGTAGAAAGGCTAATAGCATCTGCTCTCCAAGTCCAAGGTAGCCAGATGCCAGAATGACCAATATTAGCACATTCTTCCAGCTAATGGCAGCAAAGTGATTGCCCACTCAGTACTTTAAATCTGGGCAGATCTTCTAGCATAGGAACATTCCTTTTTTTTCTGGCAGGTATGCTGACAGATTTGTAACTTGAGGTATTCTAAGAGTGATCAAAATACATAAATAACACCACTAAGAATACAAAAGATCTGTTGTACTACTGCTCAGCAAAAATGAGAATATGTTTTCTCTTACTCCTTTTTCTAGCACATTAGGCGGCAATACCTTTCCTTCTTGATCTCTTCTGCTTTACATTTTTCCATCTCATTACACTTCCCTAAATTTACCCCTCACAGCCTGCGTAGCCGTCATCCCATCCCAACACCAGTTAACTACCTTCTAGCTCATGAAATCAAGGTGAAAAGCTGATCATATCTAACTTGGTTTGAAATAAATTAAAACATTCCGTTGTTACTTTCATAGAGAAATATGACAGGTACCATAATTTCTGCATGGGAAGAACAGGTAGTATAATGGGAACTAGAACCTAAGGAAGGCAACCAGAAAGCATGAAAGGCTTTTCCTAGGATTCATCTTTGACCTTTTGGACAAGAAATGAGAATAGCTCTAGATAGCAGAATGTAAGAATGCAGCATGTAAAGCAGAGGTGAATACAAAATCTCAATTGTAGGTACTACCATAACAAAAATACTACTAAAATACTGCTTATGTACATCAAAAATTTTCATGTGCACATCTACAGACGCTTGCACTAAAGGTTGAGTAAAGTACATTCTTACTGTAATGGACTACATGAATTCCTCAGCAGAAGAAAAATATGAAAGCATCTGTGGGAAGATAATCTGCCCTCAGCAGATCAGGTGTGACAAAGAAAAAAAAAAAAAAAAAAAAAAGCAAATGCACAGCCACAGCTTCCACCGTTACAGAAAGTCAGCGGTCAGAATCCTCACACGCTGCAGATACTAAACCAGAAGACCTGCTGGAAGATTAGCTATTGAGAGATAGTTGATCTAATATGTAGTTTACATGAGATGAATTCCTGTTAATGTCATCTTAAAGCCATAAGCCACGTCATGCAGACAAACCTGATTCCACCTTAACTAAACCCAAGTTATTTTCCACAGTGAATCCAGTGCAAACAGGACCTTCACATGCAACCCCATTCCCTGCAGAGTCACAGAAAGATCTTTCCATCGAACCCAGACGGAACTGCATCGTGTCCTAAGGAATGCACTAGCGGCTAGAGCAAAATGGCACCTTTCCCCTTAACAAATGGAGTTACACCGGCTTATACCAGCTGAGAATCTGTCAAATATCAAATTGTATCAAAATACTCCTCTGAAATAGCTCAACATTCAAATAACATATATATTAAGTCCTTCAAAATGTTCATTCTAATAATAATGTCAGCCAGGCACACGGCACCCTCCTTATCCAGAAAGCTCCCAAAATATGATTCATTCTAGTTCCACCGATATCTGGATTTGGTACTTCTGAGGCAAAATGCTGCGAGTGTCCTTAGCACACTTACTCCACTGCATTTAGGAAAGGAAGTGAGGATTAACTGAGCCAGTTAAAACTATAAGAAGAATGTAGATGGGCAACTACATCCTATCTTAGCTGGAATTAGGCCATGACATTGAGGTTAACCCCCCTACTTGTGCAAAAATACCACGGGTTTTTACTAACCACAAATGGTCAGGAACTCAGTTTAACATGCTCATCCACAACAATAATACAGATGTGAAAAGCATGCAGAACAGTCTCTGAAAGTGTGATACTCTAGCTCAAAGTACGCACGTATTCATACACCAGTTGTAACCTAAAACTAGACAGAATGAAACAAGATTGCAAGATTGCTGTAATACAACACTTTCACAGTACAAACATCTGTTTAAATCTGAAGACTTCCTAAAAGCTTCACCTCAGTAGTTTTGGAGCATTAACAGATAGAGCCTCTGTAGAAAGAGTATCTATGAGTAATGAGGAAATTTGCAGCACTCACTGCCTCCTCCGCACTGGGACACTGACCAATACCGTTTATGAAGTAAACAATTCAACAGCAGCCCTTCCGGAACAGCTCCTCACCAGGGCAATCTACTCAGGAATTAAAGTCACATTTATTCCAGAAAAGAGTATCCAGATAGGGAGTGCCCTGCAGTATTTTATGTCAATTTTCCCACATTGGCAGGTCCTTGGAACAATGTATTAATTCTCCTTATGTTGTGTAATAGTTAGTTGGAATTAGTAAATACACACTGTTCCAGCACATGCATCTAATTTGTCATAAAGTATGGTATGTAAGAAATCACACCATCTTCAATAAATCTAAAAAGACATTAACATTTTTTGTTTCTAATACAAGATATTTCAAGCAACTAGTAAAATTTCAGTAGTATATGGAAGGGGTCTTAGAGAAACGCACAAAAAAATACGACTATAAACAAGCCATCATTCTGGTAAGAGGAAATACAAACAACCAGAATAAAAATAGTTGATGCACAAAAGCCATAATGAGGGGGTTGCTCAAAAAATAACTTCTACTTTGAATGGTTTGGATGAAATACAAATTATCCACAGAAAAGTGTGGACTGGCATAAATGTTTGTACAAAATTATAAGTATATTTCTAGAAGTATGCAAGAGACAACCGCCTGCATGCTGCACAAGGTCCCAACAACGCTCTGCCTAAGTGCTAGTGCACAGAGTCCAAACCACTGCATTTTAATTACTATGCAGCCTCAGATATATTGCCTTTGATATGGAAATGTTCTTGTTCTCTCATCTTCACATACGGTCTCATGCACAGAAATCTTTATCTGATTCATAAAAAATAAACTAGAATCCAATCTCAACACCTGACCTCAGTGCTTAGAAGTTTTTTACTAAGCATGGTGTCACTATAAAAAGAATGGGTAATATTGGTGTAAAGTTAGATATTTGGAGCAATGATATGAAGGATTTGCAGTTAGGAATCAAATCAATACTGCACCTCTGAGGTTTTAGAGTTTCCTGTTGCCTTATGTCAGTCTACCAGTGACTGGAGAAACAATTGACTGTACACCTTTCTGCCTAGTTCAAGAAGAAAGAAAAAAATATTTAAATGACAACCTGTCTTACCACCGAATAGAAAAGATGCAACTCACCCACTTGCTGTATGAAGTAGGTTCCGAAATCTAATAAATCACTAATGTCAAACTTTCCGGCCTTTTTTTTAAATTTGTATATAACATTTCTGTGCATATTTTAAATGAATGTACTACAAAGTTTACACAGGAAGAAGCAAAACATTTCCCGAGCTTTACTTTATCAATAATCAAGGTAAAAAACCATGAAGAATACTTAAAATACAAACCCAGTCCTTCTGCACAGCTTACATTAATATGGTGCCTGTAAGAAGACTAAAAAATTTTGCTTAGACAAATTCTACTAGTCACTTGGAAAAAACATTAAATATTCAGACCTATTTAAATACTTCTCCTAGCTCTATACAATTACATTCTCTTTTTATAAAGAATATGATCTGTGTAACTTCTCTGTAGAAGATAATGACCCATCTGTAAATCATTTTGTTGCAGGTTATCTGTTTTTTATCACTTCTAGTACCTGTCTGTCCCTGATATGATACCCTTAAACATATTAACTTGATGGAATGGCTTCGCCTGACTTCAAAAAAACATCGATTGATAGATATTTATTCTCCACTATAAATAAACGACTCCGATTAACCTAGTTTACTGATATATCTAATTTTATATTACTTCTTTCAATTCACAAGGTTCAAGAAATATTTGGTTAAACTAATTTTCAATCAGTGATTTTCAAACTTGGGATGCTGTTTTCTTTCTTCTTAATTTAAGGAGACAAAACAGTAAACATAAAACTGATACCAGCATTTTAAAATATACAAGAGGAGGAAAGAAATGTCTATGTACCGATTCTTGTTTCTTTAAGAGAAAATCCATTTTTCAGGTTCCTGTTCTACTAATTGAAAGAGAATTATTTAAAACTTCACTGAATACTTGAATATACGATGGGTATGTGTAGCAGTTTCACCAGTGCCAAAGAACTCTAGACTTTCTGAAAGACAGTAAACTAAAAATTGGCAGGAAATCTCTTACAATGATGTCACAAATATTTGTTGTTGCCACAGAATAATGTTTTAAAAGAACACCTACTTCTGTGCTGAAAAGGCTTTGGGAACATGTAATTATCCAGTTTTATCACTGTAGAAATCGGCTGCTTTCCAGCAAATACGTCTATCGGATCTCTCCCTTCTGCGCAGAACTACATCTAAATAAATATACACATATTTCATACAGACATCACACCGGTCCAGTACACAACCTTATTAAGGGTAGGATTTTACCATATTCTGTTGTTTTCACAATACGATATCATGGCCTGTAACAATACATCAGTAAATACTGTGGGAGAATCGCGTGTCTAAAAAATTCTGAATGGCTCATGTAAAAAAAAAAGGAAATTTGGTTTCTGTGGTTTGGTAACAAGTCCCCTAAAGTTCCCATTCTTGCTGTCCTACCTAAGGAAAAAATAGAAAAGGGTGTAAATAAATAATGACACTGAAAGACAGAGACAAACAGAAATCAGTTCACTAAGGCACAAACTTGAAATGTGCACCTTTGTGCTTTGCTGCTACTTGACGAATAAGCTCTATGCGAACTACCGGATACATCATAAAGCTGCACTTCTCTCCCAGGTTCTGACATCATGCAGAACTGTTTCAAAGCTCTGTCTCTGTGATTTACTATATTAACTGAAATGTTTTAAAAATATGTCGTTGTATCACTTCAGTTGACACAGCTTATATATACACAAACACCCCTATTTACATAACTTTTAAAACGTTAGTCATTACACACCACCTCTGCCAAACCAGCCCGCTGATCTTTAAAGTCACGCTGTGCAAAAAGAAATGTACATCACCCCATTGTATGAGGTATAAAGAAAAGTGCATCGCAGCTTCTCTTTCCTAAGTAATTTTTGTTCCATGAAATAAATAAATAAATTGATGGAAGCCTTTTAAGTGTGATCTGTACACTTTTAAGGGGGAAATGAAACCAAGTGTAAAAGATTAATGGATGTGCTTCCTGAAGTGGTATCTCCCAAGGTGATTACAGTCTTTAGCAGATATAAGGTCATGACTAAAGAAACTTTCTCATGCTGAGTAAAAGCGTATTTGTTTTTGCTATCATCATGCAAAGCTCTGGCCTTTATTACCACGAGGTATTTCAAGGCCTCTAAGACCTGCAGACGTACGTGGATGCTTTTGACTAAAAATGTGATCAAATATGCAAAAAAACACGTCCGAAGGGATCTTTTTTTCCCCACGGAGCAAAAGAAGTTCAGCTGGAAGTGACCATGAACAATTGTCGGGCACATATTAAAAACCACTGGCTCGGGAACAAGCACTGGCAGTTCCCACTTGCGAACAAAACCAAATTGACAAGTGAAGGCAACTAACTCTGGACATCAGTTATTATTTTCTGCAAGTCAGGCACTAGTGGCCTTACGGAGGAAACTCCGCTCCGCTTTGTTTCTCTTCTCGCTTTCACCAGTGTATGAACGTTTAAGGAGGAAAAAATGAAGCAGAGTTACGTAAGTTCAGCAGAGACTCGGTACTGTGCAGGGAGACAGCCATCTGTCTCGCTCCCTTTATGCTGCGTGCTACACACATGGCCCCAGGCTGCACCCTGCGATGGGGGAGCAGGGGAGCGGGGCGCCGAGGCAGCCCGGCGAAGTCTCCCGGCAGCCCCGAACCGCGAGGCTGAGAGAGAAAACAACGCACCTCGCGGCTGAGGATGCGGGGTTGCAGACCAAAGGGCCTCTTACGTTCTCATCGCTGAATGAATTAAAGTTCTAGGGGAGGAGGCCTGAGAAACCGGAGTGAGCGAAACAAGAAGTACGACGGGAGAGCAGGAGCCAGGAGCCGTAAATCCGGGCACGACGCGGGGACACGCCACAGCGGCCGGAGCCCGCGGCCCCGGGCGGCGCAGGGGCCCCCGGCGGCAGCCGCTCCTTCCGCGCGGGGCTCCGGCTGACCCCGACAGCCGCCAGAGTTCCGCGGGGCGCGGAGGGGGCGCGGAGGAGGGCCGCCAGCCCTCCGCCCCCCCCCCCCTCCTCCCGGAGGTGGCGCCCCGGGGCGCTGCGGCGGGGGCAGCCCGGCCCCCCCCCCCCCCTCCGGCCGGCGGCGGCAGGGCCCTCGGCCCCCGCGACCCCCGGGCCGCGGCACCGGCGGGGCCCGTCCCCCGCGCTCCCCCCCGCCCCCGGCGGCGGGAGGCGGCCGGCGGCAGCGCAGCGGCCCGGAGCGCGGCGCTGGGAGCGCTGCCCGGGCGCCCCTGCCCCCCCGGAGCGCTTCCCGGCGGCGCTGCAGGCCGGGCTGCCCGCGCTGCGCCTGGGCCGGCGCTCCGAGAGCGGGGCCTGGGTTGGCTTCCGTATATTCTTTGGCTTTTAATAGCTAGCTGAGGAAAAAAGAAAGCATTATTGTTTTCTTTCTTTCCTTCTCTCATTGCCTATTCTAAATTTGACTCCAAAGTTGAAGCAGTTGAATTGGCTAATTCTGAATACAGTCTATTGAGAGACCAGACACAGCAGTATATCCCTGTATAGCAATAGATACAATGTGCTGAATTGGCAGTCTAATTATAAATGTGGCATTTGGACCTCCTTTCAGACCCAGTGCCACCTTACCTTATGAGGGAACTTCAACTACAGCAACTGTTCAAAACAAAATGCCATTACAGGATCAGCTTCACCCAACACTGGAACCAGCCAGGGGATTGTTTTACAAACAGCCTTTCTCACTTAACACAAGAATGTATTATAAGGAAAAGTTATGGATAGTGCAGAGTCTGAAGAAAATGCGTATGTAGTTTCTGCCAGGTGTCGAGCCACTTCAAACTGCATCATGCTCCAAATGACCTCATTATTTTCTTTTAAATGTACTCACTATAAATAGATTATTCCTTAGTTTTACTAGAAAGAGCTGCTAGGTACGCCTGCTGTTTAGATTCCGAGCGGAGGGTGCCTGTAACGTTGTGAGCACAGAAACACGCGAAATATCCTGGCTCAAAACAAAAACCTGCAATAAGATCTTGCCAAAGAATCACGGTGTGCTGAAAAAAAGTTTTTTAAAGCGTCTTTTCTAGGGAAATATTTGTATGTAATGGCAAACTACATGCACATATCTCACATTCATTCTCATTATTTGCTTTATGGTATAATGGCTTAATTAAATGAGTGGGCACAAGCACGTCAATAAAACAAGTCAAGTCAAGTCGAAGTCTCAAAACAGGTTTCAAAATTACTCCATTACACGAATACAGAAAGGGAAATTCGTTAATTTTTGGACTTCGAGCCCTGCTTGGGGACTGGATAAAACTGTCCTTCCACCCTCACGATCAGCACTGAAGATGGAAATACCAAAAATGTTAAAATGAGAGTAAAAGAAAACAGCAGGAACAAAGTGCCGCTCGTGTGCCGAAGGCTATTTAAATTAGCTTAATAAACATATACCTTATCTACAAACAGCAGGCGAAGATATCTTACTTTATCGCAGAAAGTTTCAGCGTCTACGTTTTTGGGAAACACCCCTAGGACAGAACTAATCTGCGGTCCCCAGGCTCCCACCAGGCTGACTTTCCCTGCAGCCCCCCCGCCGCTCAGACACAACACTAATTGTCTCTTCACGCTGCCACTTTCACTCCTTCCCGTCCTCTGACAAAAAAAAAAAAAAAAAAAAAAAAAAAAAACACCAAAAAAACCCTACCCAGCCCCCCAGCCCCCGCCGTGGAAGGGTCCGCCGAAGGCAGAAGCGGCGGCCGGGCCGGTGCTCAGGGCTGCCCTGAAGGCCCGGCGCTGGCCGAGACGGCGGCCCCGGCGCGGAGGGGAGCGGAGGGGCGCGGAGGGGAGCGGAGGCTGCTCCCCGCCCGCCGCTCGGCAAGGGAGCGGGGCTCTGGGGCCGAGGAGCCGCTCTCTGGCAGCGAGCGCGGCTGGTGATGCGCGCGTGGAAGTACCTGCTCACATCACGCCTAAATGTTCTCCCTCACGTATCTACCCCGAGCCGCGGTCCCGCAGGGGCGAGCCCGCCGCCGGCCACGCGTGCATGCATTACACGAGCGGGCGCGGCGGTGCCCGCGCCTCCCCGGCGCAGGGCAAGCCGCAGAGGCACCCTCATTAGCTCCCACTGATGATTCCTTTCAGGATCATGAATGGAACAATTGTCAAAAACTGCGGGAAAAAAAAACAAGCCCCGAGACGATTATATACAGACACAGCTTGTGTGCGCGCATGTGACAGTTGCAGGCAACCCAGATTTGTTCATAAACTCTTCAGCATTATCCGAGATAAAACACCAAATTGCTTCTACGGTTAAAGAGGCTCCTCATCCCCAGTCAAAAAACCAAACAGCCTCCAAGGCAGTGAAAGCCAGGAAAAGACAAGCCCTCCACCAGGCACACCTTGCCTCGCTCGTATCCTACAGCACCGTCTGTAAACAGCTGCGCTAGCTTGTTGCAACTGCCCCTATTTCATTTCAAAATAATAATAATAATAATAATAGTAGTAGTAAGTTAAATACTTCCTGAAAACTTACTTTGCATTTAGCTTAGGCACTATTCTTTTTTTCAGCTCGCAAAGGAAGCCGTTTTGTCCAGGTTAGGTATTGTCTACTTATGGATCAGCCTCTGGCTAAGGGTTTATTTTAATTTATGGCTTATGCATTCTTTTAAGGTCGATTTGCATGACCTCCGGCAAAGAGCTAAGGCAGCAAGAAATCCCAAGTCGAACGTTGCCACAAAGCGGCACACATCTCCCCTTCCCGGTGTAAACAGAGCTCTCTGATGATGGACTGCGTTCTTCCCCCCTCCCCGTGTATCACAAATTAGGATGCGATATCAATTTTAAAGTTTTCAGCATAACTTTCTCCAGCCCCCCCGCTCGGGGCGATGAGCGCCGCCGCAGCCGCGCAGCTCCCGGGGACAGTGCCCCGCCGTGGCCACCCCCGGCATCGCCGCCGCCCCTCCCGCCGCTCCGCGCCGCGCCGCGCTCCGGGGACAGCACTCATTTGTGGCGAACTTCAAAGCGGTTACCCACCTCGAACTTAACGGAGAATTGAAAAGCAACACTAAACTCCCTTCGCCTTTCTCCATCCCGTGGCTTTTGGGGTTATCCGTGAAGAGAAACCCACGCGAGCACTCCGGAGTAATGACAGCAGCGCTCTGCTCTCAAAGATTTATTTCGGATTTTATTTTTCCTCTCTCTCTCTCTCTCTTTCTCCCTCTCGTGTTAGTTCCTTACGTACAATATCTTCCCAGCACCATGTGTTCGCCTGCCGTGGGTGATCTTAAAATACAACGCTGATCTGTCACTACATTTTAAAATAAACTCTACTCGGGAAGGATGAGAAAGTGTTGTGATTTCAAGGTACTGGGGTCCCCAAACGTCTCGGAAACCTCGGGATTCAAACAGCCCCGGAAACTCGCACGGGGACGAGACTATAACTACTTTTCCCTAAAGAAGAAAAGAAAAGAAAAGAAAAGAAAAAAAAAAAAAAAACAAACCAACCAACACCACCCTCGTGGTATAAAAGTAAATAATCGTGCAGGGGGAGGCGGGGGGAAGGGGTGAATTCAGCAATGTTAAAAGCTAAACAACAGATCTACCTCCGGACGCTGCTGCTTCACTCAATTGCAACTAATAACCCATTAAAGACAGCGCAGAGGGAACCGGATTCTCTCCTGCAAAGCGACATAAATCCAGCGAAAACCCATTAAACCACCGCCACCGCCACCAAGCCACGCAGCACTACACACCACAGCAAACAACAGGTATACAACACAATAGGGCTTTTTTTTCCTGGTTACCTCCTCGGGATCCAGTGTGGCACAAAGCACTGGGAGAGCCTCCTTTTTTTTTTTTTTGCAACGCGCTTCGGTAATTTTCATTAAAAAAAAAAAAAAAAAAAAAAAAAAAAAAAGAGAGAGAGGGAAGGAGGTGAAAGGGGAGAGAGAAAGAGGGATAAACGGGTGGTAATTCGGTAAAATAAAATAAAATCAAATAAAATAAAATAAATGAACTAGAGTCTGCTGGTGTTTCTCCGGGCCATGGATGTGCAGGATCCCGATCGTTAGAAGTTTGCGGATGGGTTGCCTGGAGATTTGGTTACAATCAGGTTCATTATTATTTTTTTTTTTTCCTCCTGAAACAAGTGAAGGCGATGGTTACTGCTGTCAATCTTGGCAATCAATGTGAGCGGCCATGTCGTAAGTATTCAAAGCATTTCCCGTCGTGCAACATCAGAAAGTGAGTGGCCAGGGCATTGATCTGAGGAAGGCAAAAGGAGGCAGGGCTCCCCCGCCCAGACAGCACAGGCAAGATGAGACAACACAGAGAGAGAGAGGGAGAGGGGGGAGAGAGAGGGAGACTGAGAGCGAGCGAGCGGGGAGAGCAACAACTGCGGAGAAAGTGAGCACAAAACAGAAAGTGAAATCACCCCGGGCTGCCAGCCGCATCCCCGAGCAGCTATCACCACTCACAGTGCTGTTAGACAAATGAAACCCTAAACCTCGCTCCTCTAATGACCACTGATTGCCCGGAGTGGTGAGGAAAGGTACTAGAAAGTTACCGGGGAGGGGGTGCGAGGGCGGGGAGGGGAGGGCGGGCGGGGGCCGGAAAAGGAGGAGGGGGAGAGGGGGGGTCCCGGGAGAGCCGGGGCGCGGGGCCGGGGCTGCGCGGGGGGAGCGGCGTGTTACACGCCGGCCCTCCCCCGCCCGCACGGCGCTTCCCGGGGAGTGCGTGGGGAGGCACACGCCGAAAAAGTCCTACCGGGCTCCTGCTCGCAAATTAGATTAAAAAAAAAAAAAAAAAAAAAAACAGGGAAAGAAGAAAAAAAAAAAAAAAAGCGGGAGAGAGACGATCTGCAGGACCTGGGGAGGACGAGAGGGAAAGCACTCAGCAGGCGCCTACTGACAGTTGATAAATGGGGCTCTGAGGAGCCCGATCCCACAGCCCGGTCGGGGTAAAAAACAGATGAAACGTAAAGTATAAATTACACTAGAGATGGGAGTCCAGCTACGGGGACCCGGGGGAGAGGAAGGGGAGAGGAGGAAGGAGTAGGCACTCAGAGTCCACCAACTATTTAGCGATGCATTCAACAGAAAGGTAAAACGTGAGCCGGGATACAAGGGGAAAGACAGGTATGACCGGAGGAGAAAAACTGATTTAGGACGGACCCGAGCTGAAGTTGGGATTCTCGTGGCGACGACGAGAGATTTTAGCAGCGGCAATATATAAATATCTCTCTCCCTGCCTACCAAAAGGCAACAGATAAGGACTTGAATATCAGCTTGAATACCAATTTAGGAACTCACGCTCCCTTGGAAGTGCTAATTAGAGGGGGGGGGGGGGGGGGGGGGAATCTGGGAGAAAGAAGGGAAAACTCTGAGGAGGTGAGGAGAAAAATCAACCAGTGGCACAGAGTACTGCAAAGCCAAGAAAGTCTCTCTGCTGTATTTTTACATGCCAAAGGTAAACATAAAAGAGTCTTTCAAACTGTCAGGGGCCCGCAGATCAGGTGGGCAAACAGCGCTGCAAAGCTAACGTCTCCCTCTTTTGATATTATTCACACCTAGGCTAAACTGTTGTTAAGATGGGAGTGCGGAAAGCAACCTCAAGCCCACAAAATGAGAGAGAGAGAGAGAAGTTGTTGATTCATCTCTGTATTTTTGGCACTTTCTCCCCATTTTCCAGAAGGCGCCTGGAACAGTTAGTAACAGAGAAACTTTTTAATTTTAAAATAGCTTCATAACTTATAGAGGCCAAAAAGACGAGGAGAAAGCCTGATTTCGCTTTCCTCCTCTCTCAAGTAGAAATTTGCGGAATAGGTTAGACCCAGAAGCATGTTCAGCCCCACCGCGAATGAACCTTGCTTCATAAGGACGTGATGAAAATTGAGCATCAATGTGATGGCACAGGACTGATCTAATCTGGCTCTATTTCATTTTGTTAACAAGCTGTAAAACTCAACACACTACTGGAGTCGTGCACAATGCATCCCCTCTACCTTGCTATCCGAGGTACTATCGTCCCTCTCGAGTCGAGTCCAGGGAAAATGAGTTTTAAGTCGGAACCTCTTAGAATAGCGGACCCATTTTATACAGTATTTTTGGCAATTCCACTACAATAAAAGGAGCAATCAAGTCCTATTCGGCAAGCAGCAAACACCTTGAAGCAGAACTTCAAAATTAGCTAGTGAAGCTTTACCATCAAATTAGCTGGCTGAAGGCATAGTAGCTGATTTCCGTGCATTCTTTCAATTTTAATAAAAGACACTGAAAAACTGAAATTCGGAGACGGGGGTAAATTATAGGATTGTAAATACTGAGTTTGTATTCACCTGCGTTCAGCTAATTCAAAGTGTTCACCTTGCTGCAGTTATCTGGGCTATGGATTTAACAACATGAAATAGCTGCCTTTCCAGATATTGCCATGTCCTTTTTAATCTTTAATTATCAGAATCCCCGTGATTGGTCCTTGTAACACATTTAAACCTGCTGCAAGTAAAGGCAACACCTTGACTTTTTGCATGACTGGTAGCTTTGGCGCGCAAAAACATGAGCACTGTCAGAAAAGAGAGGTAACCAGAATACAAGGACGAACTACCCTGCCCGAGTTGGCAACCCCATCAATTTGTTACTGAAGTTTGTTTTTTTCTTTCAAGAAACAAACAAGAGGGGGGGGAAGGAGAAAAAAAAAAAAAAAAAAAAAACAAAACCAAACAACCACCAAACCAAAAAAACGAACCCAAACCCACTCCTCAAATGTAGCGTCCTCCTTATGAAGTACGAGGCGGTAATGGGACAGGAGATAAGGCACGGGCTGGCTGTGAGCGCCCACCCAGCCCCAGCCCGGGGGGCGCAGCCCGGGGGGCGCAGCCGCCCGCCCCGGCAGGGCCGGCCCCTGGGCCGGGGCAGGACAGCGCGGCGGGGCGCCCACGCTGCCGGGCGGAGCGCAGGGACGCTCCAGCTTGTTGCTTCCCCTGCGTGATCAATTCACTTACAGAGGTGACAGCCAGGGCCGGAGCGCTACAACTTCTCCGCGGTTGAAAAAGCGGATTCCTTGGGCATTGTATGCAAATGTGCGTGCGCGTGTGAGCTGCACGGGGATAATTGTGATCCCTCTTTGTTTGCATAAGTGAACGCCCGCCGTGTAGATAGGCATACACGTGCCGAGACACAAGAAAACGCTTTTCCTTTTAGCGTTACCACACGTTTAGAGACCGCGTTTTAAATTACTTCCCTCGCTTTTGCTTCATTAGGCTAAAAGCAGGCAGAGCAGGCGGCGCAAGCAGCTGTCGAGGAGGGATGCGGAGCTGCTGTGGGCGCCGGCGGAGGGACGGGCTCGGAGGCGCCCAGTTCACGTCGGGGCACTTACCTGCTCACAGCTGTCACTGCGGTTCGCGCCGTCTCTCGCCTTCAGTACGTTAGAGGGAACATTCAACAAGCGAAGCAACCTGTCTGTGTGTTAAGTTTTACGTACCGCATCTTTAACGTGATGAGCAAATCTCCAACTCCTGTAGAGTTGGTGCAACAGTCCCAGAAGTTTGGATTCAAAGGGCAAGAAATTCCATCTTAAAAGTCATTCACCCAAATTCTAAACTCCCCTCTCTCCCCACTCAATGCCGGACAATTAGCAGGCACGTTTATAAATTCCCTGTGCTGACACTCTCCGACCATGAAGACTTTTCACAGGCTTGGTAAGGATGTTCAGAGAAACTTTTGCAAAATAATCAACAGCATCTGAGAGAAAACTAAAGGAAAAGAAGTTAAAGCCTCATCATCCGATTGGGAGAAAGTTTTGTTAGACAAGATAGTAGCATATTACTGCACGTTTCTTCAGAAGCAAACCCATCAGCTGACACGAGTTCCCCTAGAACAAGAACCTCTGGCGATCTCCTCAAAATTTAGGGGACGTTTGCATTTTATAACGCCCAAAGCTAAAGATCTGACTGAAAACAAAAACTCTGAATTCCTTACAGCGTCATCTGCCAACACAATGTATTGTCCTGGCGGAAAGAGGATCAAGGAAATTTTATTTTCATTTGAAACTGTGCATCATCTCGATAGTGAAGCAAAAAGCCGCAGCAACAATCTCCCCGCTCCACCCCCCCTTTCAAAAAAAAAAAAAAAAAAAAAAAAAAAAAGGGGGGGGGAAGAACTGGAAAAACCACATAAACTTTTACAAAGAAAATAAAAGCAAGTTTGACATGAAAACCCCTTCCTGTCTCAGAAAGTTCATTTTAAAGGTCCCCTCTGTAAATCTAAAGTGCAAACACCAGGCTAAGGTAGTGAGTGGCTGGAATTTGCATGCTGATAAGAGAAGGCTGTTGTACTTACAGTGACAGAGGGCAGGCTGCGGAAGAAAAGCTGTTTGTGTTAGCCTGAGAGTCACCCAGGGCTGCAATGAGAGGAGAAGAGAGGAGTGGGAGTGCCAAGCTGGATACACCTTCACCGCATCTCATCACATCTGCCAGCCTCTCTCTCCCTCTCTCTTTCATTTCCACATTCCCTTTGTTCCTGAAAAAAAAAAAAAAAATCTACACGTCACATCAGTCCCCAGATGCAGTCTACACCAAAGAAAAAAAATGAATAATTCAATCAAACTGTGCATAGTCTCTAAGGCAATAAATCTATTGCACTTAAAGAAACGAAGGGTAATTACCGCTATAGAATTAGAATAAGGCCAGAGCGCGCAGGGATCCCAGGGTCTGTAAACTCCACGGTCAAATAAAGTTTCATTTATTTAATCCTTTGACAACCCCAATGTAAACTAAAGGGGAGGATCGGAACTTATTCCAGTTGGGTTTGAGAATGCTTGAAGTGAATGTTATAAAAGGAGAGCGCCCGTGATCTCTAACAAACACAATGCAAGGAAGTCGAAGTGTTTCACTGCATCACCTCCAGGGTCCGTTCCCCCCTCCCTAACGAAGAGCAGACCACACTCCCACTTCCACCGGCTCCTGCTGCTCTCTGCAAGTGCAACGGGAATCGCTGGCAGCCGGCAGCCGCCTTACCTGCTCCTAGATTATCGCCAGCAAAGCCTGAGAAAAACTCAGGGCAACCGGCACTTCTGGTCCACGCTCTGGCGGAGAGAAGCCATGGGGGACTCGCACCGGCAGGGACTGACTCGAGAGGCTGCCCCTGAGTGCTGGATTTGCGCTGGGCTGAGTTTGGGGACTGCCTGCCGGGGGGCGGGGGACATGGTGCCGAGCCGAGCCCAGCTGGGCAGGCGGCAGCCCGGCCGAGCGGGGCTGGAGCAGAGAGCCGCTCCGCTCCCTCCCCTGCCTCGGACGCGGCGCTCTCGCCTCGGAGGTAAGGAGACTCTCTGTTGTGTTTATTCTCGCCGGGTAACTCAGGTCCCGGGGGCATGCTGCTGGAGTGAGGAGGGCGGCGGCTCAGGGCTGCGCCTCGGGTCGTTATACCCAGAACAAACTGGAGTTTAACGTCGGCATCTGCTGCTTGGCACCTTCAGCCACGTTCTTTGTAAACTTCTGGGGGGCTGGGGGAGGAGAGAGACGGAGGGGTGGTGGGGGGGGAGGGAGCCAACCCCAGGTGAGACGGTTGTGCAGATGACCCGGGCTCTCGCTCTGACTCGGCTTTGTGCCGGCCGGGGACATTAAACACCTTCCACTGACGTAGAGCATCGCGCATCTCCTGTGCTTGAACCGCTTTAACAGACAGTTCTGATTTATCCAAAACATTAACGGAACTGTTATTCTAATAAAGGTAAACTAGCAAACACGCTTGCCTCTCCGCTCACTTGGGCTTTGTTTATGTGCTTAAAACGCCACCGTGAGGCGAGTGCAAACAAAGCAGCGAGAGCGAACCGCCTGCCAAGGAGCTCTCGGATTAGCACTTCGCAAAGCAAAACAAACAGCGTTAGCGGCAGCGGGAAAGTCATCGAAGAATCCGCTGCCGGCGGGCGCGGGGTCGGTGGCTCCGCCGCGGGAGCGCTGCCCGGGCCCGAGGGCGGGAAGGGGGGACTGAAGGCGAGTTTAGGGAGACGGGAGCACACAAAGCAAAAACCCGGCAGCGGGGCTTTTTCCTTAACCATCCGGCCCGCGTCCCTCCGCTTCCCTCTCCCTTGCCTTTCCCGGCGGAGCGGGGCACTCCCCGCTCCTCCCCACGGGGGGCTGGGGGGGCCCTGCCCGGGGCAGGTCCCCTCGGGGGGGGCAGGTCCCATTGGGGGGGGGCGGGCAGCGCTCCCGAGCCCTCTGCCCGCAGCCCGCCTGCCGCCTTCCCCGCCCAAAGCAGGCCAGGGGCACTGCCAGGGCTTTCCTGAGGGATTTTGCTTCTAAAGTCTTTTAGGTGACTTCAAGGCAGAGGCTGGGTTTATAGTTTATAATCTACGCTCGATTTATTTTTTTAATGGAGGGGGAATGGAAAAAAGAGAAGAGAAACTAGGCTGTTACGACCCGTGAACAGTACTTGGGGTGACCCTGCTAAAAGTTGTGGGCAAGACTCAGCGCACTGAGTTTTTTGGGCATGGTCCAGGCACAAGAAAGCTATAGGAGGGGATCAGCTTTAGGGGACAGATCCTGTTATGCAGGGGCACAGTGCACCACAACACACTGCAGCTCATAGCCCTGCTCCCATGAAAAGCCTTACAGCAGGAAGGGGTCTCCTCGGGGGGCTTTTAGCAGCTGGCCAGACTCATGCTCCCCCCAGCCACTGGAGAGCGTTCCTCACGTCAGGGCACCCCAGAAGAGCAGTAACTGCACCAGCAAAGTTGAAGTCTCTAAACTCTTGGCTACAAGTTGCACTAGCGGAGTAAGCCCTGCAAATGAATCATGAGAACTCTAACAAGCTCCAAAAAATAGCAATTAGATTCGGCTGTGATTAGAATCACATTAAGATTGGGTACCTGATACTTTGCAGGTATAGAGTAAAAAAAGAAAAGCAGTTAGTGTGACTATGGAAGGTGCAAACATTTCCACTGGAATGCATCTGCTCCTCCTATTCTGGGCTTTTCAGATAACAGCTGGATTTGCCTACTTGTCATCTTAATCATTTTTCTACTCCCATCTCTGTATAATAGGATGACCATAAAACACCATTAACATATCAAAAAAGCAGTTCAAGATTAACAATGAGTTTAAACGTACTTTTTCAGAGGCAAACCAAAGCCATGCAAGAGTCACTTACAGGATTATCACAGTCCCACTAAGAGCATACACCTGCGTGGCCTCATGTCTTACACTGATATTCCCAGCTTTGGCCAGGAATAGCTGAGCTTGTTTTACGAATGAGGAAGGATGGGAAGATATACTGGCATATCTATACCCGCACACACCTCTGAGGAGCTGGGAGGGGACACGTGCTAGAAGAACCCTTACAGCCTGCAGTTGCCCTATTTTATATTACAGCCCAGAGTAAATTGTAGGTCAGCGATATAAACATGAAGGTTGCTAGATATTTTTCCCTAGAACCTCAATCACAGAAAAACCTTCACTAAACAGGACGACTGCAAACCCCTATGAACTATTCTAAGGGTTTACCAGCACACCACGGTGCTTTTCTTTTTTCGCTGGCAACGTCCCGTTCTGACAGCACATGCTGGGATTCAACAGAGTATGTATAGACTTTATAACACTGTATTTATTCCACAGTTCATTTTTGTTTCATACCCCCACCCTGAAGGCTAGAATAAATATACAAAGCTGTCTTTGACCTGAGGACTGGCCCACATAGCAAATAAATGCATTGCCACTAAGCCACATATATATGCCACATGAACAGAAATAATTGCCCAAGATAGGCCAGTGATTTTGTATTTTATATTACTACTGCTGTGCACTTATAAATTGCGTTGGTTTTAAGATGTTCCTGTGGATTTGTGATAATACGGCCTAACCTTGTAGGCTCGTGTCGTCATCAATTGTTTCACCCAGAAGCTCAAGTCCTGTGCATATAAAGTGCATGCATGCTTCTTATTAAGAGGATCAAAATTATGATGCTGGAAAGGATAAGCTGTTTAGAAAATATCAATAGAAAAGGTGAAAATGTCTATAAAGAAATTTTGGGGTGCAAAGTTTTTTCAGACTGTCCCATTCCGCCTGGAGCTTATAAATATCATGGCATACCGAATGGGTAGCATGGCTGTGTCCTCCCTTTGATCACCTCTTAGAACACTTTATGTTTTCTAACCAAAATACACAGTAGTAACTTCTTGCAACAAAGTTGACTAAGAAGCAAATCACTGTATAAATCTTTCAAAACATGTTTAAATATAGCTTACTAAACCAGGAACATTGGGTAGAAACTGCTGAAAGTATTCAGACTGTTAAAAACTAAAATGCGACATGATCTCAACATATTTGAACATTCAATTATATGAAATGTTTTTCCAACGTAATATCAAATTTAAGACTGAAGTAAAGTAAATGTGATTTGACTGCTCTGGAATCTTCCTAAGACAAATGACTGAAAGATCAAGGTGTTTTATTTCCTATTTGAATCAATGATCAATAAGTCTTATACATGAGAAGCGTGCATTTTGTATATAACCCACACTTTTTTAATAAGTCCAAGTTAGATCGAATAAAATAACTACATTTTGAGAGAAAAACTCACTATTTTTTAAGTCATTGCAATCTATATAATTATGAAGTAACTTGAATAAGGCATCTTACATCGGTCCTAAATTTTTTCCTCAAGTAAAACACTCATTGATTCCAATGTGAGTGTTGCCTGACTAATAGAGTTCCCTGTCAAACTGTTAAAATCAGCTAACTTCTAAAAGCCTGCAGATTGATGGAATAATGTGAGTATACTAAAGGTATGTATTTAATACGGGGAAAAAAAAAAAAAAAAAATCAAGTTACCAGGCAAAGCTTTTTAATGTTTACAATAAAATAAGGCAGTAATATAAGTAGATATTTTTAGGGGGTTTATAATTCTGCGCCTGGTTATGCAGACACTTATGCTTGTGACTTTATTTATGTAAGTCATGCCAGTGAATCAGTGCTCTTATGTCACAAACATTTGAAGTTTAGCATCTAGGACAATAGAAATATGAATAAATTGGCTTTAAATATTCCACTAGCAAAACATGACTATCTGCAAATCAGTTGTAGTGGATTATACTGTAAGAGTTATTTTGGAATGTCATGTTTAAAAGTTTGTGACTGATGATATACATTTTCTTTGTTTGGTGTGAATAAGCTCTTCATCAACGTTACATAGTAGAGTTAGATTTTAAAAATGGTCTCATAAAAATTAGAACCCCCTTTATAAAAAAGCCAACATCAAACAAATGAAGAACACCGACATACACCTTTTTCTGATTTTTTTTTTATAGGAAGTATTGAGAGCTTAATTCTAACAAGAATATTAAGTAAATAAATGTTAACTCTACTCAGTGGTATTAGCATAGTTGAAATTGTAGTTTATAAATTTTTGAGAGCATCGGCATCATGATATGGTTGTCATAGAAACTGCAACAATATGTCATTTCAATTAATTTTACATGCAGTGATGCTGAGGTCCGTGTAACAATTCTTTTTAAAAGTTCTAGAAGTAAATATTGAAAAGCAGGAACAAAAATATGAATAGGAAACAGTACCCTTCAATTATTTAATTAACAAAACAGAGAGAACTCTAAATTATTTTAAAACTATAACTGAGCTGGAGAAACTAGTTAAGCAGACTTTGATTTCAAAACCACCGAAATTAAAAGACGAAAGCTACGGAAACATTTAAACTCTAACCAAAAAACGTATCTTTTCCCAATAAAGCAGATTTGGAAAAATATGTAAAAAAAGATTTATTCCTGTTCAAGGCATATAAAACATGAAATAGTTTTAAATCATGAATGTTCCTTTTGTATCTGCAAGAAGCAAAAAGTCAAATGTTACAAATCCAGGACCATAATGCAAGATTAAAAAAAGCTTTAAAGGTAGGAAATGTAACATGAATAGATTTATTTTTCCTGTATAATACAGCTACTGTGTGTTATGAATGCTACCTTAAGTAAATCATTGCCAGACACACTCAACTGACATTAATGACTTGATTATTAGAACAGAAAAGCTAACCAAAATAAAGGCAGTGTTTCTGAAAAAATAATAATTGTATTATAGCAATATAAAATTTATTTATTTTTGCTGCAATAGGACAGTATGAACATATACTCTTGTTTTCTTATTGTATATGTATGACACAATACCTGATCTGATAGTTTATACATGAAAGAAAATACTGAACAGATCCCAATGAGAAAAAAATGTAGATTTTCAACACATTTTACACAGTAATCAATGATTGCATACTATATTTTGTTTAAATTTACCGAGTTGCCACACAGACTAGAGTATGCAAGACCTTTCAAACTGAGACGTGAAACAAGCTGTTTGTAAGTAAATAAAAACTATCAATATTAAAAACAAAACATAAAAGGAAAAGGGGGGGGGGGGGGGAAGAAAAAAAAAAAAAAAAAGAAAACTCACAGCCTCCAGAAGCTATCTGCAGTGAGAAAGGAGAAGCATCTAGAGCTATCCTTTCTGATAGGATTAAGGAATGCTACAAAAGAAGCATTTAAATCTCTAGTTTTCCCTGACAATTAACAATGAAAAGCAGATGTTTACAAAGCTATTTTACATGCTCGTTTATAAGATGCTAAAAGATGGTTTGTGGATGGTAAGAAGGAAGAGCTGGATAACTGCTTGTCTGGTGTATATTTAAAAGCATTTTCATTGGCTCAGTTATTGTTAATAATGAAAGAAACACTTTGTGCTGTATGGCTGTGACTATAGAAAACTGCCGTCATAAAGTCCTCAACAAACTCTTAAGATGCAATTTACAAAGATAATAATAACACAGAATTATTTCACTTCTCTGAATGCTACACATTTGCATACCAGGACTGTGTACAATATACTCATAATGCACATTCATAACAACAAGGACTTCTTAACATTGCAACAGCACAAGATCTGTGCATTAAAAATCTACAGTTCCAAGTTTTCCCTTCTGGTGGGAAACCATTTGTATAAAGCAGATGCTCTGCATCTACACAGGGTAAGCCCACATTCTACACCTTTACTGAATGGGATCAGAACAAGAAAATTCTGAAACACTGGAAGGTAGCGACCATATTAATAAATTCCCTCTCATACAGAAACACGGCAAATTAACTTTTCACACAAATTTAAGAAGTCTGGTCTATAACTGTGAGTCAGGAGATGTGGGTTCTATTCCTGGCTGTGCTACAAACCTACAGAGTGTTTTTGAACAAGTCACTTACACCAAGTCACTTGAGTAGAAAAAATTCAAAGAATGCCTGCCTCGAGCTCAATTTAGACAGATCCGTATCTGCTTATATTGGATGCATGCGAATGTAGGCATATGTCTCTGAAAAGCTGGGGCCTACCCCTTTTGGACTTTTCATCTTCTTATCCTATTTCTCTACATGGAGAGAGACTGTTGGGAGACAATTCATAAAAGAATCCTCACATATCAATTATATTTATGCATAACAAGATTACCATTAGAAGTCCCAGCCCTGCAAAGACTCATATGCACATTTCACTTCACACATTTGTAGTAGTCCAATTTACTCTAACGGAATTATTCACTCTGTATAATTCCAGGCATATAAACTTCTGCAGTATTAGGAACTGAGTTAATGGAATAGATACTGTGTAAAAATACTCATACAACTTAGTAACGAGGTTCAGGTTTCACATTCTTAAAGCCCTACGTCACATTCAATTGAAGGATTTTTAAGATATTGCTATTACGATGTTCTGGTACAAGTAAGAGGATGCATAGGCATCTTGGCATTTGCTATCTTATCATATCTACATTTTCAAAACAAACCTCTTTGTGACATGTAAAATAATTCCCCAAATTTCAGTTTAATCATAAAAGATACTCATAAATCACCTGTGTGTTGCCACCATCCAAGCTGGTTTTGGGTTTTGCCTCAGATACTGAATAAATTCTAATTTCTGTTAATACTTATGCTATTCCTACTACTTATACAGTTGTGAATGAATATATTACACTAAAGTACAAAACTATTTAATTCATATTAGTTGGCCAGATTTCATTTTTTCAATGGACTCTTCTGCAGCTCAGACTTCCCAACTACAGGCTACTCTCTTGGACTAAAATTATGCTACATACATAATGATATGCAAAGTAGGTCAAGTTTCCAACTTGCAGCTACAGCCATACTTCACTTCACCCAAACGGATACTGCTCACATGGTTAAAACTAAACATGCATATAAATGTTTATAGAGTTGGAACTGAAAGTAGCAAACAGTCTTCCTGATTTGGATGGATTTTTACCGTAACACAAATTATTTACACAGAAATCTAACAGCAAGCCATAATTGAAAATATTTTGTATACCTTTCAAAAAACACCATGGGGAAAATACCTTTTCAGCAGCTGTTATTGGTAGAGCACACAGGGACAAAAGAAGGAAACAACTTCTGCCTAGTCTGTAATAGCCTGCTCTGGTGTTGCACTAACACAAAGTACCGACCCAGCTAATACGATGCAGCTCACAACTGCCTGGTTTTTCTAGTACCACGTTCCTCAGCCCAGAGACACAAAAGGTATCCTCCCTTCTCCCTCCCCTTCTTCCCACAGAAATTATACTCCTGGCTGGGTCCTTGAATGCTGGCCTGCCACAACCACAGAGGAGGGGACACAATTTGCGTCTGTCTCAGTATTTTGCCGTTATTTTAATTTGATGGAATTTTAATAATATGGAATGGTTAGCTTTCTCAGACTACCATCTGAAATGTCTGTGACTAAGGTTTCTGTTCTGTGGGTTTTTCTTTTTTTTTTTTTTTCCTCCTTTTCTGTTTGAAACACGTCTTTCAATTAACTTTCTAATTTATGCCATAGAAAGGTATGCCCAGGTGGACATTATAGCTTTTAAAAAAAAAATAACTTAGGAAATGTTCACAGTGTTCAGCAAAGGAACCCATGCTCATGGAAATTGAAATTAAAAAGAAAAATACGCTGAGCAAAAGGAGAACACTTTAGAATCAATATGGTCACGCACCCCCCCAAATCCCCAACCCTTAGGATCAGTGAGCAATAATTCTTTAGTATGGTAATTTTCCACTTAAGCACAGAAACCTAAACCTAGATTGCAAAGCGGTATTCAAGGGGTCATAGCTTCTGCCTTTGCTTTTCCTGTCCTTTCTAGAACTCAGATTTGCAAAGAAAATTTGTCATGTTACAGTTTGTACTGTACAAAAGTGGGGAAAGTTGAGTGTGGAAACAGCAGTGCATTAGATCTGGAATGCACACATCCGTTGTAGACACACCTGACGAACCTTTTACAAAATATCCTCTGTAATCAGTGTTTAGCACAGGTAGCAGTTCCTAAAAAACAACACAAAATACTCTGACGTACTTTCCAAGGTCAAAGGAGGTGAAACAAGGATTTGTTAAGGCCTATTTAATGAAAGACGGAGATAGGAAAAAGACTAAAATCTGTGCTTTAAATGTGGTACACCATACCAAATCCTTTTTCAATTCTAAAAAACCCAACCCTCTCCTATACAGTATTTGGAACACTTGCTTTCCAAGAGTGAGATTCAAACTTTTCAAAGCTCTCACATGAGGAACTTGTTTCTTTTTGCTCCAAAAATTAATGAAAGATACAAATCCTTTGATTTAGAGAGAAGCTTTATTTTGTGGAGAATATTAAGGGATTTTACTGTTGATATTTTCACATTAATATACATTATTTATCTCCACAGGGTGGCGAAAAAGAGAAAATTGCAAAGACTTACTGGGTGGCAGGAAGTGGGATTCACTATAATCAACAGCAGCAGGGGACTCTTTGAGGTTGTGTTGCAAGATATATTCAAGATTTTAGCAGAAAGAAAATAATTGCATTTAATATTGTGCTGGTGGGATATAACATATGTTCAATCTTTTCCAGCTTTTATACTTAACATTCAGATTTAGACTCTTGCCCTTTAGATGCAGAGATACTACTCCTTAAGATCTGGATACTTTTTTTCTTTTTTTAGTACACTTATGCAGAAGATGTCCTATTATTAGCCAGCTAGAGCTTTATGCTACTTTCAAATTTTACTTCGAAAATTTACTAAGGTTTCATGAACATACTCATTGGACAAAATGAACAGCTCTATGTTCAATAACCAAACCATTACCAAAACATAATTAAGTTTCCAGCATTACTTTATTTTAGATTTTTTTTGGTGAAAACCTCAAAAATTATACGCTTTCTCATATGTTTGCTTAAAATTTCTTTCTGGGTCAAATGACTACACTTTTTATAAATTCAAAACTTCTTAATATGGATGTAGTTCTCTGTGTAAAGAGTAACCGATAAGTTGATGAAATAATTGAAGTTTGTTAATACAAAAAAGCTGTCAGTCATATAAAGGTTTTCCACACTTAAAGAGGATAAGAAATTGTGCATATGATAAACTAACATTGAGGCTCAATTATATCTCATGTAAGTTCAGGAAATTAAAAGTAGCTGTCTAGTCTAAGTTAATTGTGTAGAATTCCTTTATAATCAAATACATACACCCCCAGAGGTATCTCCATAACATGTTTCAATATTGCCCTGTTTTGCCCATGAGTAGCTGAAGTGGAAGAAACAAACAGGCCACTGGAGGACTCTGTCCCTTTCTCCCAACTTAAAAAGGGCCTGGAAACAATTAATTTAGGCTAGATACCTGTCTTCTAGTGACTAAAGCAAGTGAGATGGATTGTACCTTATCTTGCTTCACTGTTGCAACCCTCGTCTAATCTTACCATTTATTTTTTGTCATTCTCCTGTTTCGTGTTCTTCAGAACGGGAATCTCAGGCACACTGTAATCTGTGCAAAATGCTAAAGGAACAGTGATTGTTTATACCGTATATGGATCCACCTATTCCTCCCCTATTAATTTAGTTCCACACTTTAGGGAAGCACATAAAATTATTTTTCAATGAAAACCTGTTAAAGCCCTATTTTTCATAACCCTATTGTTTTCTTAATTTTCTATGTAAGTACAAGTGGGAGTACATGTATATATGTACAAAAAACACATCGTAAACTTCTGGAATATGAAAGATGCCACATCTGGGCTTTACATTGACATAGACTTACAGGTGTCTGCAAAAAGACTTAAACTGGGAGTTTCGTGTTGGAGGAATAGATGGGGGGAAACAATCTTCCATTCAAGAACAGTCACACCAAGGCTAAACAGATTGGTTTCATTTGTCAAATGCAAGATATATACTTCACAAGCTGCAATTCCATGGTTACTTCACATGGTTTAATGGCTGGCATCACAGAATTTACTTTTCTTGCTCCATCCTCACTGCCAGCAGTAACATTAAGTGGCTACATATTCAGTCAGTTGACGAAACTGCTCTGGATTTGGGGGGCAGGGAGAGGGGGCGTGTTGTGATTTGGAATAGTGCAGCTACACAAAAAATAGTGCTGGCACAAGAGGGGAGAGCAGTGAATGGGTGCTGCTATGGAGATCATACCAGCTTAAAGAAAGAGTGGAAATGCAGCCTGCGGGTGGGATCCTACAGCACCTTAAACCAACAAATATTCAGGTTGACAGAGCTTTGCCTCCCATCCTTTCTCTACCAACTAAGCATTTCTATTCTTTCCCTTGCATCAGCACAAACACCCACATAAGTGTGCAGGAGCCAGCTCAGGGAGGTGACGTGTCTGGAAGCTAACGCCACAAAAGTAGAAAAAAAAAGAACAACCAAACAAAAAAACTCTTCAGCCAGATCTGCTCCAAGGAGCAATTCATAGAATGATCAGACAAGAGCTAGTGCCAGCACAGCACAGAAGGTGGAAACACAGAGCCAGAGGCAATAGAGGAGAGGACAAGGCAGCCCAAACTTAGATCAACTCCAGCTGTGATGGACCCAGAGCCGGAGCCAGCCTGACCGCTTACAAGCTTCCTCTAAAACCTCTGCACTCTCTTTGAAAACACTATGATAGAATGAGTAAGTATACAGAGTTGAAATCACCAAGATGCCAAAGGAATAAAATCAGGACGTTTACTTATACACCGAACAAGACAAGAAGCAAGAAAAAAAAAACCCACGGTCTTAAAGCTATCTAGCAGAGTTTCTGTAGAGTGTAACAGCCAAGGACAAATCATTCCTGACTGGAGTACTGGCGCTATACAGAGCACACTTTTGAGTAGATTTTTACTTTCCAAGCCTTCATTGTGTAGTTTGGGGCTGACAGGAAAGACATTAGCAGTGTCTTCAGAAAGCATTATAGTTTACAAGAGTCTATGTCATCATCATTATAAAACACATTATTCTACATAGTATTTTTTGCAGTGCCAATCATCACGGAGATGAGAAGATAAGGTAGAGACAGCTTGAGAAGGACTGGAAAAGACTGAAACCAACAAAACTAAGAGCTAGCATTTGGAAAATTAATAGTGTGGAAGACCAGACTTATTTTCTCTATGCAGGCATCTAAATTCTGCCATCTCACATCCACACAAATATGAATCTTTTGTTACTTGAGGATATCTAAGCTTTTAGAATGAACAGATTTACCCTAGCTTAAGTTTATAAGGGCAACTATGTAGACATGATGAAGTGTTGGAGAATCGATTTTAAAAGAAAGGGGAAAGATCTTTATTCAAGGAGAAATAAAATCAACAACAAAAAGATTTCTAATATTACATTCACACTGGAAATAAAATAAACAAAGTCTAATATGTTGACTACAGTAACAATATTAAGGAAAAAAAAAATCACTGTAATAGACAGATTTTTGTAAAGCTTTGGAAACTGCAGACAAAAGCTGAAGGGAAGATATAAAGGACTCGCATGTTAATTCCTGAAAGAGAATAGGCTATTTGTAAGTAACTTTGATTAGATCAGTAAACCAGCTACATGGAGACTGACTCAGACCACTGAGATATTTAATTAGTTTATGTATGCAAAGTACATAAACAAACAAATAGTTATTAGTTAGTAGGTTTAGATTTCCCATCACCTGACTACTTAGAAGGAAGATAAAAACTGTCACTGATTTAGGGGAAAACATTTAAGAAAAGATTAGAAACTTTGATACTGACCACCTGACTTGCCAAGAAGGCCCAGAATGAAAGACTAAAAGACAACAAAGTGACACGTGGACTGTGAAACCTCTGTTCCCACAAATACACACCAACTAGCAAACAGGTCTTTGAATCTAACTAGTATAAACCAGTATTTACAGATATATTTGTGCTCCCACTTCTGTAATATAATTCAATACAGAAAGACAAGTGTTCTAGGGTCCTCTGCTGATAACTTAGGAAAGTAGTATAAATGACATGAAGACATAAAAAGATTTCCAGCAGTAGAATGGTTAAGGTATGTTAAGGGTTAACACAAACATTTGAACACATGATGGGATAAAAATGCTTGCTTCTGGAGGGCAGCAGTGGAGAGCAGCAAGGGAAGAGTGTAAAGGACACTTCAAGGCGAGAATGCTGGAAAACAGCTGACAAAGGAGTTCAAAGAAGAGAAAAGCAAGCAGAAGTAATTCACATGCAATCAACCCATTTTTAGATTTGGAGAATTATTGGATGACAGTTTTCTAGAAATAAAAGTTTCTCAGAAATAAAAGTTTCATGTGTGAATGTCCCCTGCCCCCCTGTACAGATATTGAGGAGAGGGAAGGTAAAGAATTAGATTTCTGAAACTGAGTACTGGCCTGCCCTGGTTGAGATAATAAAACCAAAGTTTGGTTGGGTTAGTCCAATTGGGATGTATATTGATTTGTTGTTATTAGCAGCATTTCTATGGTATACTTTCTGTCTTCTAGGGCAAAGAGAAAGCATCCTGAGAAGGGAAAGATCTATAGCAAGGGGAAGAATAGGATGTTGTCTCTGAGGCTGGGAAAAGGAAACATGAGCTTTGATGATACAACTGTAAAAACACCTGTAAATCCCATGTCTTCTGGTTTGCTTTGTTTATACAGATTTGGTAGCAGTCCTCAAAAATGAGTTCTCATTAGTCAAGCAGATCAAGTCAGTTGAACTCAAACTGTCTGTAGAAGCATAGCTCGAGGAGTCAACCACACTTAGTGGCTAGACTTAATTAGATTCAACATCTGAACATATTTTTAATGGAATTTGCCACAGAAACAAGACAGTCTTTTTATTTTTATAAAAAACAAAACACCACCAACACCACCCCCCCAAACTAAACACCATTTCAGCTTAACAGCAGAAAGACAGAAAAACATATGAATAACAATATAAGAACCACAGAATGTCTTTCCTATCTACAGTCCTTTAACTTAGAAACTACAACACTGGTCTAAGTCAGTCATCACAGAGTGGAGTGCCCAGATTTTAACTGATGGTCTTTTTAATCAGTATGTGCTGGTGTACAACTGTGTACCTTTGAGTGAAGCCTGGTACTGCTGTCTTCAGAGCAGATGATTCAGGCAATGTTTTGCTATTACCCCATACTGTGTACCACAGGATTGTTCAATCCAGCATGCTTCCTCACATCCCTACCATCACAATACATTATGATACGATAACAGAAAACATCGTAATAATGAAGTAACCACCCTAACTTACTAGATCACATATAGTATTCCAAAATAATGACACATTTCTTACCTAAAATTTAAAAGATTGTTACTAGTGGGGGGAGACCACTGGTGTCCTTATGTAATGAGTTCATGATATCACATGTCCTCTTTACTGGATATTGGTCACTGGGAGAATTCATGGGTAATCAATTATCTTTTAAAATCTGCTGGATTGTCACTCACCTCCTGTAATACCCTAAGAAACGTGTCCTTTCCTGATTAGATGCTTTGGTACCAAAAAAGACAATTCATTTAAAAAAAATCACAGTGCATTTAATATTTGCAAATGCATATCAGTGCAGCAAGTATAAAATGCCTTATAAAAACTGCAAAATAGATAATCATGCCAGGAAACTAGAAACTAAGACTAAAGTTGTTTTTAAAAAAAAACAAACAAACAAACAAAAAAAACCAAACCAAAAACCAAAAAACAACAGACTGAAGTCATGTTCAACTCACTCAAAATCTGAGTTTTGCTGTGGAAAGATATAAAAAGTTAAATCCCTAGACAACAAAGAGAAGCCCAAACAAATTCCTCTATCCTAAATTGTCACCAGGATTACAAACTAGCTAACTACAATGAAAGAATACTAACTAGTTGCTTATAGGCAGTGTGTAAACTTAAAACTGTTCTACACCAAAGGTTCCTTTTTCATGAATGCTGTCCTGTACCAGACATAAATACCTTTTTCTGCACAACTATTAAAAGTACTTTCAAGTACACATATACTCTGCACGTTTCTCAGGAATTATAAGTTTGAATATTTGAAGCTGAGAATTCTTGTTACACATAGCTACAGACTGTCTTTTGGTGTCTTACAATTTTAAAGTAATTTTTAAAATACAGTCATTGCCTATTTACATGTTGAAAAGTTGTACTTTTAAATGGAAACAGTTATGGTTCCAATCTGCTACTCATAACATACAGAAATAACAGGTATACATACCAGTATAGGTACTGTACTTTATTATATTAGCCTTTACCAAGAAAAACATTTTCAAGTAATTTTTCTGACCAGAAGTTTATGAACCAAAGTTGCAAAGGTGGTCTATAAATCAAGTAAACAATTTCACTATCAATGACTTTCTCCCTTGTTTCCAAGTATCTATTGCACACAGAGACTTCATTAAAGTGGACTGCAAAAAAATTATACAACAATCTGCCTTTCATGTTGCAGCTTTACAGAATCACAGAATCGTCTAGGTTGGAAAAGACCATGAAGATATGAAGATCATCCAGTCCAACCATTAACCTCACACTGACCGTTCCCAACTCCACCAGATCCCTCAGCGCTATGTCAACCCAACTCTTAAACCCCTCCAGGGATGGGGACTCCACCACCTCCCTGGGCAGCCCATTCCAACGCCCAACAGCCCCTTCTGGAAAGAAATGTTTCCTAATATATAGTGCAAACCTTACCTGGTGCAGCTTGAGGCCATTCCCTCTCGTCCTATCGCTTGTTCCTTGGTTCAAGAGACTCATCCCCCCTCTCTGCACCCTCCTTTCAGGGAGCTGTAGCAGGCCATGAGGTCTCCCCTCAGCCTCCTCTTCTCCAGACTAAACCCCCCCAGTTCTCTCAGACACTCCTCGTACGACATGTGCTCCAAACCCTTCACCAGCTTCATTGCCCTTCTTTGGACATGCTCGAGTAATTCAATATAATTTATTTCAATATATTATCACACACTTCCAAATCGGTAACCTTAAATTTAGAATTCCTTACATTTTTTCACCACAAAAATTACTTAAAAATACTTGTAACATAGTTGTCCTTTAGTAATATTGTTAATATTAGTTTATTTTAAAACAAAATTGAATTAATTATATTGCTATCCAAGAACAACCAAGTTACAAACAACAAAGCCACCATCAAAAATAAAAAATAAGACTTTGTCTGTAGGTTAATTTCATTACGTATCTGAAAAATTATGCTATCTCTGTTCAATTGCTCAACAGTTCAACATTAATAATCCATTTTTATGGCCCAAACATAATAAATTCAGTCATTTGCTGTGTTACAAAATGACCAAAGACTAGAAACCCCAACCCACAACTACATCCCGTTCTACCAGGCACTACTCATTTAGACAGAAGACACACAGTAAAAGGCAAGTTCTGTTCTCAATAGCCTAAGGTTTAACAGACAAGAGAAACAGGTGTAAGGAAAGACTATAACATCTAAACAAAAGTATGGAATGTAGGGCAAAGAGGAAGTAAGCAAATGGTTCATGGGTGCAGACAGAAACCACACCAGATCTCTCCTCCAACACAAAGAACTCCTATCTGCATGCATATGGCTTTGCTTGCCTTCCTGCAGATCTTGGGCCTTATTAAAACTCAGAGTGAGATAAACAAGATATTTAGGACCTTGGCTCACTTCTTCAAATTAAAATCTGATAGGCTAAGTAGGAAGTCCCAAGCATCACCTGTGAAGATGACAATGTGAGCTTGACTCTTAGCTGCTACTAATAGCTTTCTTTCGCTCAGTGTCCATGGAAGAAAACTTAAAGTAACAAATTTTCATCCAGTGAGTAAAGGAAGAAAATATAAGCTGAAAGTTCCTTTTGACATCTTAAAATGGGAATCACATAATTATGACAAAGAAAATTAATTCCATGACCTCATTACATTCCTAGTTCTTAGTTCACACGTTCAACTAACAAGAATTACATAGCATCCAATAGATATCATCCCACTGCATTATAATAACTGTATTACACACCCATGTGCGTTGTTAACTGGTTATATATAGGTAAGTATATATGTATATTTATATGCATGGAGATGCAGGAGGACAAATACATATATAGCATATTGACACATCGATATATATACTTTCTGAAGCAATCAAAACATTTTGAAAGAAGAAAAAAAATACCTGGCTTGACTCATTACCTGTTAGTGACATTCATTACCTGTTAGCGATCTGTTAATTCAGAGTTTTCTTAGGAAAATGCAGTCATGAATTTTACTATACTTTGTTTTAAAGAAAAACATTTGTTCAGTGAGTTTCCAATAATATAAACTAAACATTTTCCTTCTATCTGAATAACAGATTGTGTTTAAGTGCCTTAACATTTATAATCTCAAAAATAATACCTACATAAGCAAACACAATTCACAGCATTGTAACACTTATGAGTTAAATTAGTGCTTGTTATAAAAAGAGCTAACAGGGGCTGGCACAAAAAAAAGTTGGATTCTTTATAGTCTTTCCAACATACCTCTTCCTATGTCAGTCTGGGCAATGCTCTCCTTCATTTGCTATTTCTGTAATCCTAATCCTTGCCTCCATGACAGAAGCTACTAGTTTTGTGGCACTCGAAGCAAAACCAATCAGTAATACAGATGTATTCTCACAGAAGGTCAAAACACTCATGAAAATGAGGAAATCAAAACCCTCCCCAAGATCCAGCACCATGCTTTAACATGGCTTCAGACAAAGCTTCCCTTCTCACCTCTGTGTTGTAATCTTTGACCAACATCTTTGTTCTGTTCCAAATGTGCACAGGTATCACCATTACAGTCATCAAACTGCTGTTAGGGCCAGGTATTCACAAACTGATAGTTTAAAATAATGGCAATACTGTTTGGCAGACATGCTAAACAAGATAAACTATTTTTTTTCTGTTGAGCTCCATATAATACTAAAGCCCCTGAAGCTCTGAAAGAATTCTGCAGCACTGTACCTACTTTTTCTGACAGGTAAATTCAGAACAGTCTTTCAACCAAAGGTAAGATCTTATTTCAGATATAACCTACCCTTATTCTTCTTCTGTATTTCTGCAGGCGTATTTGCCCACTGTTGTAATTTATCACCAAATTATATGTTTTGTTCTTTGTTTTGTCCAGCAGAGATTTTGTTGTTATTTTTGTTGTTGCCTAACAGCACCAGCCAGAACAATAAACAGTTCCAAATAAATTCCCCTTGCACAGCAATGGACATGATAAAAATTTACCTGCTAAAGCCCCACAAGTGAATTGTGTTTGAACTCTGTCAGTCTTTAAAACAGAAAGTTTTCATTTGTCCTGACATAAACATGATGAAATCTAGATTTAAAACTTTTAAAAAAGTCCCATCCCTGTAAAACAGAACTAAATACCCTATTTCTCAGTGGTGCTCAAGGAGAACACTCTGAATATTCATTTAAAAACAGAAAGTACACATATGAAATAAAATGCATAGTCTTGTCAAACAGAAGGAATATAACAACAGCAGATCCAGTGCTGTTCCTTTTTACTTTCACTAGTGCACAGTTCTGATTTGTATTAACTAGATTCCTGCCACCGATAAGTCTCTTTGCTACTGCACTTGACATGAAAATTAACAGAAGACTAATTCTGGGAATATCATAAGCATCCTTCTAAAAGTATATCACACAGGTTTTCTTTAATATGTAAAACATTTTCCTCCTAAATATCAAGGAGATAACAGACATTCATTACCTAAATCCCTTTTTAAAAGCCCAGGTCCCCCACATTTCTCCATGTTTAAGGACAGCTGGCCATCAGTAGGGAACAAAGGGTTGAAACGGTTAAAGTAATTGAGAGGACACTGTTCAGACTCCAAAAGGCTTTCTTGAATGGGTGTCTCCTACATCAAATATTATATCTTTTTCTCATTTGTAACACACGAGATACAGTCCAATGGCTTGTTCATTTACAGTCATTTCCCTTCTGTTTTCATGGCGGGGGTGTGTGTGTTGTCTTTAGTACACATTTGGATCTATTTCCTTTCTTAACTCTCAGGATATATAGTAAGAGCTTATTCAATAAACACTTTTCCAAATGTCCTACAATACATTACATAGCTCACAAAACACCCAGATAGATAGCTATTGCATTGAAGTGTTTAGCATCTTTAACACCCTTCACAGCAAAACAAATCTGTTTAAACAGCTTAAAATGTAGAGATCACCCTATATTGGTACATCTAAAATACAACTACTTAAGCAGCATGCCATCAGTGTGGTTTTCAGACTCACCAAGCATAGATTACTGAAAAATACCACCTTTTTGGAAGAGCTGCTATGAACTATTTTTCAAATCCCAACACCTAAAGCAGCCGCATTGTATCTTTAAAAGTAATTGCACGCAGCTTTCAAAAATAATAAAATGAATCTTGTAATATCCCATGCGGTGCTGCCCGTACACCATCGCGCTGTACCTACAGAGAAACAAGCTACAGAACTGGGACTCGATTTACCCCATCCACAAACAATGTCTGTAGCCTAACTGCAAGGAAAACCCTGACCTCTTGAGTCCTTTTGCTTTAACCACTCGACCAACATAAACACCCCCTGCTCTGTAATAATTATTTCCTAAGAAATAAACGTAGTATACTTGCAAAACTCCGGCATAGATAGACTGAAACAACTCTTCAGCTGCTTATACTTACAGATATAAACAGTATGCAGCCCATAATCCACCTGGAGTTTTCAGAAGGTTTTGATGCCAATGCTGTTCAAACACATCCTCTAAAATGTTGAGTCTATAATCCCTCAATATGTGTCAGATAAAGGATTTCTTATTGATTTGAGGTCAGGATTTCAGCATAGTGTAACTCATGCAAACTTAAGGCTTCTTATGTTGTTTCTTTTCCTTTGTCTGGCTACTCCCTTTTCACTTTTAAACATGCAATCTGTGATCCGTGAGACTTAGGAAAAAATCCAAAACTGTTTTCCTTGTAATTCAGTACATCCAGATAAAACCATGCTAGAAGGTTATTATTGATACCTTGTTTGCTCACAATATACACACAATCTATTATATGTAATCCCTGGATGTTCTGAAGAATCATTTCTAAAATTAAAGAACCTTTGTTTGAACTTAAAGTTTCAGTGAATGAAAGGCATCTGCTAATAGAAGAAAAGCTTAGAAAAAAAATGCAGAAGACTGTACTTCTTCACTCTAACTACTTTTACAAACCAGCCACAAAAATCAAGCTAGGTAACCTCAACAAATTGGTTCAGGTGCCTCAGATTAACAGTCACAGTGCTTCCCTGGGACATATCTTGCCCTCCTTAACACATAGAGAGTTGCATCATTAACTCATTAAGTTTATTTAAAAATTGTTCTCCCTATTTGCGTGCTAGGCTGCAACTAACAGTCTGTTTTGTAAACTAAGCAAGTTTATTCTTGGTCTGTGTTCATGCAGTGCTTAAGATTTGTCTACATACAAAAGTTATGCTTAATTACACTGATTTAATTTAATCAGCTCAAGCCCTGTACTGTGATGAGATCATAAGGTTGCTTTCCACCTGTGAAGTTCCTCTTGTTAGGGAAGACGGACACAGCCTTTTATACTATTACAGTTGCACCCACATCTAGGTTACCCCAGCACAACTGTTTCAACCAAACATAATGCATAGCCAAAATACATACACTGATCTAAAACCCATGCTTAGAACAGAACACACATCTGAAAGGGTAGGGGATCCTTAGAAATTCAGGGATTAAAATACTCTTATTTTTGATGTGTACTATTTCAGAGCCGACGGAAATTTCCAGATATAATAGTCTCTACCGGAAGAGAAAATGGCATGAGTACTGGCAGAACCAGCTCCCCAAGTTTCTGTGGTATCCCAATAGCTGAGAAGGTGCTTCAATTTTCATGGCAAACAATCCCTAACTTTGAATATTTTTAAACAGCATTCAGGATGTATTTATATTCGTTGTTTAGAAAATTGAAAGACTGAAGATGCAAAGTCACCTGAGCCAAGAAATCCTAGTAAATATTTGAAATTTCAGAAAGTGTTGAAAATGTCCCAGAATTTCTTTCCATTTAGGGAAAATATAATGGCTCTTTGCTACATGGTAGCACTGGCACTGAACTATAAAAACAATGTGAAACCTTAATAATTTGAAATTTTCTTAATGGAAATATCTAATAAGAAAATTTAATCATTGATGACATTGCTATTTTTATCATTGAGCAGGGATCTCCATTCTAGAGCAGTAAGAACAGAGGAATAACAAAATTTAGGTATTACAAAGCCCTAGAACACGTTGTCTCATTAATGGAATTTCAAGAGATATAAATGGGTTTAATGAACAAATGGCTCAATAAGCAAAGGAAACATTCACAGTGTGGCTACCAGCTGAATTGTGCTGAATCACACTCGTGTGGGTCCAACCACAACAACTGCCCTTCGCTGCACCTATGTCCTGTGGCCTCTCCCGCCACCTTCCCCTGAGCAGAGGCAACACCACGAGCTCTGGTTCCCTGCAGCACTTCACCAGGGAGCTGGGCAAGACGCAGCACATGGTTCATACCAAAACGAAGACACGCTGCCTGGTCGGCTATAGATAGTGCTGCGTTCACTCTGCAGCCTTAGCTGCGCAGAGGAACTCTTTGGATCACTCTCTTCCCCTCTCTGGTCACCAGTTTTTCTGAAGCTTGTAAAAACTTGAAACTTTTCAGACACTGCCTCACTGTCAGATTCTATTGAAACCAGCCAACATTTTCTGAGACACAAACTGGCACAGACATTGCAGATGTGTTTCTATCAGAAACGAGATTGAAATACACCTGATAATGAACATAAATATATCTATTTTTCTGGAGACAAGCAGTTGTCCTGCTTTTCTGCTTCCAGATTCCTAAACTTTGTTACTCTGTGTCTGGATAATACAAGAGACCTCATGTTGCACAATCACAATAGCTGATAGGAGAATGCTATAGCCACAGTTTTGGTAAATTCCACCATCATCAGTATTTCTAGGCAATCCTCTACTTCAGCAGCATAAAGCCATTATTAACTACATGGATGTAATGACAGGAACATTTTAAATGCTATCAAACTGTAAAAGCAGTATGTTATGGACTACTGGAATACTGGGTAACAGGTTATGGAATCTCCTGTACGAGTTTTCAATTTTGGATTAATAACATTGTTTGCATGTGGAAATCTTTGGGTGTAATATTATTTCCTCACAAAATGCCTGTAGGTTCAGAGAGGCAAAACCACACTGAAGTGTAAGAGTTACATATATGTGCAAATGACGGAGTGCATGCAAAATATTGTGTGCTGTTACTCATGTATTATATACAGAGTGTATATGCACGCATATTCATGTACGAATTGAATATCTTACAAAATTCAGTGTAAGGTAATGAAAATACAGACAGGTTTACAGATGAGCATTTAGGCTTCTCATTCTAATTTCTGTTACCCACTGTAGAATGAAAATAGTCTGAAATGGCAAAACCTATTTTCAACAGATACATCTTTTTTAACCAGATATATGAATGCTACACATGGTTTAAAACTTTCATGTTTTAATTAATCAAATTAATTTAATTTATCAATCACTTTGGAAACAACAATGGCTTTATTACTGCCTCTCAATAGTGCAGACAAGTGCTACTCTAATCCAAAGCACTGGGATCAGACAGGTTCCACGACACACCCTCACTCGGGACTGTTTGGATCCACCTAAGCATCAGCACTGAAAGTTGTTATTAAGGCATAAAGCATTTGGAACTGTAGTATGTTTACTATTGTTCATATTTTAAAATCTCCTTTTAAATATTGTGTAACTTTCTGAAGTTTTATTAAGGAACGTTTATTGGTTAGTAAATCACTCCCCACCCTGTTGCTCTGCAGGACAACACTGCGTGCTCTTAAAGGCCTGGGTGGCCTAACAGAGTCTGTGGCTGCTCTCGAACTTTGCTTGCTAGATATATTTACCTTACTTCTACCATTTCATAAGGAATGATTTGCTGGTTTCAGTGCCATTCCTTCCTCTGAGCCAGCACTTCCATTTTATTTAATTTTTATCTTTACAGATTCATTTTGCCTTCTCAAGGCATAAAGAAATTGAGGAGCTAACTCCAAATGTAACTTCATATGGCTTCCATCTCTTTATGATAGCAATCTCTTTAAGATTAGCATTCTGAAAAGCACAATGAGAGATTCCTTTGTATAGTGGTCTCTCTTCAGATCCCACAAATAAGCACAAAAAAAATGTTAATATGGAATTTCAGCTTAGATGGTCACAAATTAACCACAGAAGGGTGCATGTTAGTTTAAACAAATTACTCACATTTTCCATTTTTGGCCTATAGCATAAGAAAGTAGATAGTTAATTTTAAATGCAAAACTTTGTACAGCGTGCAAATCATGTCTGTATGTCAAGTAAAATAACAAACCTAATGAGGAATGTTAAAAAAAGCAAGACCCATTAGTTTAAAGATACATGGAAGCAGCCAAAGATGACAAACATGCATAAAATTCAAAACATGATGGAAAAGGGAACAGGCACTGAACCACATAAATCAGTGTTTTGAATTCTATTTCTCTGTGGGTATAATTGTACCTTAGTTTCTTATAATGATTTATTGAGGTAAATAGTCTGTATGGTTTAACAGCTACAGCTTCAAAGTGTCAGGCACAGACTCTCCTTTATTCATGAGGCAGCTGAGTATTGGGATGTGAATTAGCTTCTGTATTCTGGGACTTGGCAAAGTTTGTTTTTAAGGTCCTTATAAAGGATTCATGTTGATGCAGCTATTCAAATGTGAAAAACACTGTGCTGTAATGGATGAAATAGAAAAGCTTTACAGTAATTCTGGAGGCAAAAAAGTAAAAACACTGAAATAAACCATTCAGAATTACCTTCAGCAAAAGAAAGGAATGCCCCAGAGTTAATTTTAATACATTATAACATTTTGGGGGAACACAGAAAAAAACCTAATTTTGTGATGAAGTACAAAAGTGTGATGGGATTCCAGAATTTACTTTTAAGTTAAAATAAAATACAAAAAAGAAACGGTAGAAGTTTAAGCTGTGATATTCACATTTTGGGTTGATTACCAAACCACATGTTCTATTGCTCTCAGACCAGGATAAACCAACCATTAACTAATCAAAAGAATCATTATCCATGAAAGCTATGATGGCATTTTAACAGTTCTTAATCTATTAATAAGAAAGAATAATTTGCAAAATATATTCCCTCTTCTGTTTATATTCATAGGGCCATTCTTAGCAGAAATTATATGTAGGCTCCCATGGTGTAGAAACCCTATGAAAGCCATGAAAATTCACTAAGCTTCCTTACGTACTGTGCCAAGATATTCAGCAGGAACTTTGAACGTTGCCAAGAAACACGTGTGCCTCAGATACAGAAGCTCTGCATGTACCGGTATTTCAACATTCCTGGAGAGAAATGTGACCCCTTGATGCGTACACTGGTTTGCTGGCATGCTTGCATTCCTCCCCATCTGTCAGAGTGGCATTCTGCCTTCTCACAAGGTGGGATGCCAGTTTTGGAGCGCAGGTGCCAACCAAATATAGGTTCAGCCTAATACTCTGCAAAATGTGGCAAATGACATTTCACCTGCAAGAAGATCATCCTACATCTGACCCATGCCAAATTAGGATTGCATGCTTCATTAGCAAAGGGGGTCATCAGCTGAAAATCATAGGCAGCACCAGAAATGCTGGCTTTCTGTAAAATGTCTCCTAGCTGAGAGTCTTCAGCACTGAGGTTTTATTTACAATACACCAAATTTTCCCAACATTGTGGACATACAGCCCTTTTGAGAAAGCTGCAACAGACCATGGACAGAGATCTGTTGAATTCATCCTCCCAGACTCATTTCTGACAAATTCCAAGATTCTTAAAAAGGGCAAATGAATTAACAGTGCAGGAAAGACATAAGCAAAGATTTGTGTTACCTCTAAGGGAGTTTGCTAACAACACAGAGAAAACTACATTTTATTATGTCTGTCAAAAAACCCAAACCAAAACCACTTGTTATCAGCCACCAAATTTCTCATATAATTCTAAAATTCTTAAATTATAATAACATATTTTATTATAAAAATTGACATATGATAGAAAAAGTTAAGTCAGCTTTTAGTTTGACAATTTATGAATACATGAAAGCACACTAGTCATGAACAATCATTATACTAAAGCTGTTCAGCATACAATGACGACATGGGATAGTATGAAAAGGTGTTTCAATATTCTCAAAATACATTGTATTTTGAACTCTTTCATTAATGAAAATATTCCACACTAAATTAATCTAACAAGGAAAGCTAAATATTCGGTTGATCAATAAACAGAATAACCACAAAGCAGTGTTGGTTTTGCTTCCAAATTAGCGTAGCCTTCTTTATTTCTAAATGTATAAAACAAAAATGAAGCATCGCTAGTCAAAAAAAATTATCTGCTTTCAAGAAGCAATTCACTATCCTTTCTTTGGTAATTTACTATGATTTCTGTAATCTATTTCTCCCAGGATGCATCTGATATACCATGAGCTTTAGGTGATTTTGTTAAACTGACTATCCAAAAATGAGAGTCATATTATGCATAATTCTGCATTATTTAGGCTATTCAGAAGGCATGCCACTGCTATCCCCAAATGACAGACTCAAAGCTATTAATTCTTACTACACAAAATTATAACTCAATACATTGAATTCTATAATTATAATTCAATACATTAAGATACAGAGTCCTGCATCTGAGATGGAATAACCCCATGCAACAGTACAGGCTAGGGGCCAACTGGCTAGAAAGCCTATCTGCAAGAAAAAACTGGAGGTCCCTGTGGGCAACAAGCTGATTGTGAGCCAGCAGTGTGCCCTGGCAGCCAAGGCAGCCAGCAGCATCCTGGGCTGTTTGAACAGGAGCGCTGCCGGCAGATTGAGGGAGCTGATAATTTCCCTCTTTCTGGCACTTGTGAAGCTGCATCAGGAGCAATGTCTCCAGCTCTGGTCTTCCCAGTACAAGACAGATATTAAAACAGCGGAGCAAGGCCGGCAGAGGCACCAAGACAATTAGGAGGCTGCAGCATGGAATACAAGAGGTTGAGAGAGCTGGGTCTGCACATCCCGGGGAACAGCGGGTGAAGATGAGAGCTTACTGCTGCCTGCAGCTGCCTAGTAAGAGGGTGTAGGGAAGATGAAACAAGGCTCTTGCAAAGGTGCCCAGTGACATGTCAAGAGGCAATGGATGCAAGCTGAAATACGGGAAATTCCAATTCAATATAAAGAAAACAAAAATTACCTTGAGAGTGGTCAAACTCTGGGCCATGTTGCCAAGAAACAGTGTGGCATCACCATCCTTGGAGATATTCCAACTTGACTGGAGATGGCCCTGTGCAACCTGCTCTAACTGGACCTGCATCGCCCAAGAGGTAGGACTAGATGACCCCTGGCGGTCTCTTCCCATCGACATCATTCTCTGTTTCTATGATATACACGGTGTGATCTTGTATGATACATAGACCTCTTTTAATGCCATATACAGGAACATTTATGAGTATCGTGCTCTAGGCACTCACTAAACTATTTAGGGACAGCATACAGCTTTACATTTGCTTTTCTCAGCTTTTCATTCAAACAAAGGCTTCAGTCTTTTGTATAGAACTTACTTCACAGCATCACACATGGCATTTATACTAAGCCTTCCTACCTGGGATACCAAATGCTTTAGAAAGACTGCATTTCTTAAAACAGAAGGCGGCACCTGTTATTCCCCCAGAAAAACAAGGAAGGTGGCATAAAGTCAGTAGAACAGCATAGTATTCTTCCTGGCACACTGCGCCTGTATGTCACAACCGCTGTCCTAATGTAAAGGACATTGTCCTGCCTCTAGGCAGGATATCACAATCCCATAACAGACTCAGATCCATCATAAATATCATGATATTAAGAGGACATGATCTTTCGTACCTAGGTTAATTTATTTAAAATGTATTATTTCAGACTATTAAAAATATGCTTGGACTACAAATTTCTATGCTCAAAGTAAAAATGTATATAAATTGCTGCAGTACTGCACCTGCAACTTAATGTTACTCATTATGAGAGAATGAATACCAAAATGGTAAAGTCAACTTCAGTGTAGACAGCGTGCACCACAGGTTCTTGGCAGAGTTGCCAGATAGTTTATAGTTTATTAATACAGTGTATGGCTTGAAAAGATCACTACATTAATTTTAAAGACCTGATGTAAGAAATAAGATGTTGGTGTTAAACAGGTTAAGAGAGGGTAATGAATTTCCCTTTTATTTTTGTGTTTATTGCAGTCACTCAAAGTCAATAGGCTGTGACTGATACACAATTAATAATCCATGACCCCAGTACATGGACAACGAAAACATGTATTTGCATGTCCTTTTGTACAGTAAAGGTATTCCAGTAGCTAAAATGAGCAAAAATCAGCATTGCCAAGGAGACATGCTGCCTACGATTTAAGTAACACAAGTTACCAGAACACATACAGACTGGCTACAATGGACCTGATTCATCTTCCTATAGGCTCCTGTAAGTAAGAGGGGAAATGAATGATCATATATGTGGAGCATATACTGTAGGGACACAAATTAATGAAAATATTTTTGCAGGAGGGAAAATCTGATGTGGTGGCAGCAGACAGTGTTGTGATATTGCTCTATCATGGAGAAGCAGATGTCAGAAAAGAAAAATCTTCATCAGTCTTCAAAGTTTATTTGGACATTGGTTGCCTACAAAAAGTCTATGTGCTCCACTGACAATGAAGGTTAAGCAGAAACATTTCAAAAAGAACTTGGACTTGGGAGCTATGAAGAGATAGCAGAGTTTTAACACACCCATTTTTTTTCACAGCTTTAAAATCTTTCTCAAAGCATTTTGGATCAAGTGAAAAGCAGCAGTATAAAGACACCTGGTGTTATTTCTCATTCCTTTCCACTGACCACTTCCACAAATGTTACTGAAATCCCTGTGGAGGAGCAACTGCTACAATCATACAGGGTTAGGAAGGAATGCACACAGAGCCACTGTTTTTCCCATACCAATTACATTTCCATCTAATTTCTCTTTGCCCATGCAGTAAAAGATTCAAAAGTGTTAGGAACAGGAATAATTATACGAAGAGATAAATTCTGCATACAGACAGCTTTCAACTGACTTCAGAGACTTTGGCTTTCACAGCATCACATGACTCAAAAAAGAACATTGTTAATTTTGTTTAACCTTTTTCAGCAGGGTGTTAGTCACTGAAGTATGCTAAGGAGTGGTTTGTCAGCGCCATTTTCAAATTAACCGATAACTTAAATTCCCTAAGAGAAACAGATGGAAATGTTGGATTCCCCTTTCCTTAAAGTATTCTCCTTTACTACAGATGAATAAACCAGAAGATATACCAAAGGAAGGAACTACTGAGCTTTCACTCTAAAAAAAACCACAATTCATTTTGATAATACTGAAGATTTTGTCTCATCATTCAGACCCACAGTAGAATAACTGAATTTGGCAGATACTTTCTGTGAAATGTCTTTATTGGTGCTTTTATGTGTTAGCAAGCACAAAAGAAAAATAAGGAAAATAAGTGAGATATATGAAGCTATATCTTCACTGCAATAAAAATGATTTTTACTCAGGTACAATATTCTAGCACTGTACCACGTACAGTAAATGAAGAGGCCTAGTCAGCCTAATATGATGTAAAATCTTAGAGGAAGCAAAGCGCTATATATCCTTATTTTGATGTAGCTGTTCACACCAACTCCAAGTAAGAGATATATGGTTGGCCTTGACTGGCTACACTGATATAAAAACTACCTGGGTCCTGTCTCCACTAGGAGTGTACCTAGAGAAAGGTGTCCTAACGTACCTTTTATGATGTTAAAAAATAGGGATTTTTTTTTTTAATCTTTGTACTGAGAACAAAGCGTAGTGTATGCAACAGTACTGTAAGCCTGCACAGTGCTAGGTTCAAGGACACTATTTCTCCATTCTTTGTTTTCTTCATTTGTTAGACTGGGGCAAGAATTCTTTTTTCTGTTGTATTGAATAATGGCCTGTTCTGCTAGGCCAGAAATAAAAGTAAGTGAAGATAGCCTTTGTATTGATGTGCTGCCTGGCTTGTTTACGATAGAAACTATTTTGTTTTTAGAAGGGAAATGTTCTAAGAAAAGCTTTTATAACAGGTTCAGAAATATAAAAGCCATTTCAGGATGAGGACATCTCTATCCTTTATTTTGTTAGTCCTTGAAAGGGCTTTTTAAATGTTAAGAGCTATGACTGCTTTCCCTCAACTGATGCTCCCTTCTCAGCAGTCCTTCTATTGACACCTCTTTGTTTGCTCTTAGCTTGTCTCCACTTCTTCCCAACCCCTTAAAACAAAACTTAGCAAGAGCTTGGAACTGAACTTTCAGCAGACATTGGGCCACTAAAACACACTGAATAAGCATGTTGCATGTCAGATTTCAATAAAGAAATGCTTTCCCCACCTCCAGTGATATATGAGTATTTTCCACTCTTCCCTGTAGCAACCTCTACATATTTCAGTGACAACTACTAAGCAAAGCTGGTCAGAAAACAGGAAGCATTTTCAGCTTAAAATATGATGGAAGAGATGAAACAGTTTTGAAATGCTAGAGTAATGTCCTGTTTCCATTTAAAAAGAAATAAAGCTTTCTGCCTAAAACAAATTTAATTTAAACTGTGCACTTAAAGTAGGTGCATGTGTACATACATACTTTAAAAAAAAAAAATTTCAAGCTAAAAAAAATCAGTAGTTTCCTTGTTAAGCTCTCCTACAGACAGATACTGGCAGCATTCCCTGTCTCACGATGATAGCTACTTTGAGTATCAGAAGTTCATTAGTAACAATTAAAGATTCTACAGCACTTGAGAAGAGGTTGATCCTATTTCATATGCCAATGTCAGTTAGCATATTATAAATTACAGCAGTCCAATTACACTATAGCTAATATTTAGCACTTATACATTACTTTGAACACACACTGTGCAACTCTTAATTAATTCATAACACTGGCATGTAGATATATTATCCTAATTTCACAGCTAAAACAGAAAGGTGAGATAATTTGTCAAAGGCCACTTAGTCTTGGGTGGAGCCAGGACTATAACAAGGGAAGATTCAACTCTAAATCCATGGCTTCCAAGCCAGGTCTGGCCAACATCTTGGGCACCATATGATAGTTTTATTACTGCAGCTTAGTTGGTCACCGCACAGCAAAGACATCCTTATCACGTTACACAATTAAAAAATTATTTGGGCTGTCAGACCTAGGCTGTAATCTACCCTACCTCTACACAGAGAGCTAAAAAAAAAAAAAAAAAAAAAAAATTCAAAGATTCTGTATCAGGTTCGTCAAACATGAAACTGCTTCTGCAAGACCTAGTTAAGCCTCAGCTTTTGCATGCCTAGCCCTCCTAAGCTGTTGCTGGCCTGAAAGTTTTCATAATACAGAGTGCTGAGGTTCAAAACTTGGAATTGGACTGGAGTGGAAAACCTTCATTTAGGTAGATTTTCTGGTATTTCCTGTAATAGTGCTGGTGTTCACCTATTCTCCACCCCCAAAGATCGTTCTCATCCACAGGCTGGAGCTCACTGCAGAAGCAGAAATATATAGAAAAGTCAAACAGAGAGTGTAACTGTACATGACACTGAAGAGTTTTGTTACCTTATTTGTCATTTCGCCTCATTTCACTCTCACCTTATTGTCTATCTCTGTTAATTTCCAACAAGAAACCTCAGTGTTCCTCCCTATTGAGCTTTAGCTATACTGAATAGACAGTCATTGGCTTGAGGCTGGATTTCTGCATTGTAGCCAGTTTCTGCTTCTTGAAGAAACCTCACTTCCTGTGAATTGAATGCCAAGATCAGGATAGTCTCTTCAGAGGGTCTGTGTCAAAGAAATGTGGACAACTCACACAAATATTGCCCAGGATCCTTACCTACTGTTTTGTTTATATTCTAAAAGAGTCTCACAGATTGGAGAAGACAGGTTTCTTCTTAGAAACCCAATCTGTCTTGTTCTCCTGCAACTCATTATATTTCTCAGTTATTCAAAAGAATACAGCAAATATACCCTTGAATCCCAGCATAACAGGACTTTCAGAACTCCTTTCTTATCATTTACTAGTGTTGCTGGAATTATATAAAGCTCATAAGTTGCAGATCCTCAGAATTATCTGTAATATCTCCATAAAGATAGGTGAAACCTTTTACATAACCAATCTGCTATTGAGAGAAGCTGCATTTTTTTTAGCAGTCAAACCACTCCATTTTTAAGTTACACCCTAAGTAGATGGATGCCATTTAATGCTAGGGATGTATTTGTTTATTAAGGTACCTCTTTTTTGGATTTTTATCCCAAGTAAGCAATAAAGTAAGGGGAAACAAATTTTGTAAAAGCCTCTCACTAAAATATCATCAATACATCATTATTCAAAATGTAAACAAGAACAAAATTACCAAACCATTAGTCAGCCATATAAACATCAGTACATTTCAGTTGTCCTGAAAAAGACCTGAGTTTAACACTAAGCCACAACTAAGACCCAATTATAATCGCTGATTTAGAATTTAACAGTCTCATTTTCTTGCACTTTTTTTTTCCAAAGGCAAACCTCAATTTGTCCCATAAGGGAACCATAGCCATGAAGCTAAAATTTCACACTTGTTTTTATGAAGGAACAGGTCTTTAGGCATAATAGCACAGAAACTCTAATAAAAGCTTAACTGAAAAAAATGGAAAAGGTACAGTTTCACTGGTATTAGATTACCACAGTTTCTATTAAGTTAACAGACTACCAATGCTGCTAGATACTACTCCTAAAAATTGAGTTTTTAATCTATAGAGTGATGTTATTTTTATATTTTTTGCATTTTTACTCCTCTTCTGTTAGAAATCATTTTTTTAAATACTGAAATTTAAAGTAATCCATAATTGCCATACTCACAGAAAACATTGTAATGATGTATTTTTAGCTCTGTAAGGAGGAAATTTGTAACAGCAGATTTAGCTAGGAGCAGCTCATCCCCCAAGCACAAAGACTCCGAGAGAGTTCAGAGCAGAAGCCTAACTTCAGAAACCCTATAGCAACTCTTCATTCAGTAGAGAGAGACCATAGGAAGACTACATTCAGAAAACCAAAGGTAGCCACTGCAGGATCTTCCCCAAACCGTTTGAAAGCTGGACCAGCTCTGATTAGCAGTCAGATTACCTCAGCTAAAAGCGAGTTAATGGACCCAGACCCAACACCATCACCCACCCCAAGCTGCTTCACCATGAGGAGAAGTTACTGGCAAGGCACTGAACACTCTTCCTTTATGAGGTGTGTTGTCCACCAGCATCTTTATACTCTGTGTAGATCTCTATGTTATGGGACCTACATGCTACCTTTTCAATATTATGCTTTTCCCCTATTCAGTTTTTGCAGACTGAGGTCTTCTGCCTTGCTGACGACTACACCTGGCATTAGAAGGCATAACCTACCTTGTCCTTCCTTCCCTCTGACCTTCAAAATCGAAAAATTTCCTTGAAGGAACACTAAACAGGCAAATGGATAAACTTAATGGCTCAAATGCAAAATGTTTAACAGTTGTAGTGACAGAAACAATAAAAACGAGACTAAAAATTTGTTAATAGAAGAAACTAAACCAAACCAACCACTGAAGATAAGTGGATGCAAAGAAATGCAGCTTAGATCACTGCAAGTTTAAAGAAAGTTCAGGCACAATCTACATGGGCTCACAAAGGGCAAGTCCTTTTAACTACTTTGATAGCCTTCTAGGATTAAGGTCACGCAGCTGGTGGAGGAAGGGAAGCCTGTGAATGTAGTTTTTCTGGATTTTAGTGAGGCTTTTGATACTCTCCCTCACAGCACCCTTCTGGACCAGTTGTCTAACTGTGGGGTGAGTGGGTTCACTGGGTGAAGAACTGGCTGAAGGACAGAGCTCCAAGGGTTGCAGTGAATGGGGCTACATCTGCCTGGCAACTCGTCACCAGCAGCATTCCTCAGGGCTCAATCCTAGGGCTCGTCCTGTTCAATATATTTATCAATGATCTGGATCTGGAGTTGAATGCACCATTAGCACATTTGCCGATGACACCCAACTGGGAGGTGCTGTTGACTCTTGAGGGACAGGAGGCCTTGCAGAGGGGTCTAGATAGATTGGAGCACTGGGCAGAGGTCAGTCACATGAAATCTAACAAGTCCAAGTGCCAGATTCTGCACCTGGGATAGAGTAACGCCAGGCACAAGTGTAAATTGGGAGACGAGTGGCTGGAGAGCAGCCCTGCAGGAAGGGATCTGGGGGTGCTGGTGGGCAGCAGGCTCGCTGTGAGCCAGCAGTGTGCCCTGGCAGCCAGGAGGGTGAACCACATCCTGGGGCGCATCCAACACAGCGTGACCAGGTGGTCACCAGCGGTGACTGTCCTGCTGTGTTCGGCGTTGGTGCGGCCTCACCTCGAGCACCATGGGCAGTTCTGGGCCCCACAGTTTAAGAAGGATGTGAAGGTCCTTGAATGTGTCCAGAGGAGGCCAGCAAAGCTGGTGACTGGGCTGGAAGGGATGTCCTGTGAGGAGCGGCTGAGGGCTTTGGGTTTGTCTAGTTCACAGAAGGGGAGTCTGAGGGGTGACCTCATCGCTCTCTACAGCTTCCTGAGAAGGGGATGTGGAGAGGAGGGTGCTGATCTCTTCTCTCTGGGATCCAGTGACAGGTCGCGTGGGAATGGTTCAAAGTTGTGAGGGGAGGTTTAGCCCAGACATTAGGAAGCATTTCTTTACCGAGAGGGTGATCAAAGACTGGAACAGGCTTCCTGAAGAGGTGGTAGATGCCCCAGGCCTGTCAATGTTGAAGACACTTTTGGACAATGCCCTTAACAACATGCTTTAACTTTTGGTCAGCCCTGAATTAATCAGGCAGTTGGACAAGGTGATCATTGTAGGTCCCTTCCAATTTAAATAGTCTAGTTCTATTCTATTCTATTCTATTCTATTCTATTCTATTCTATTCTATTCTATTCTGATTCAAGCCAACTATTAAGAACTGAAGATTTGGGGCATATTCTGACCACCTATACTGTATGTGCAAAGCATGCAAGAAGATGGAGGGAACAAGCACATGTAATTTATGGGTACTGCTGGAGATTAAAAGTCCATGGCTGATTGCACATGGACAACAGGAACGTACAGACTGACAACTACTCAGAAAAGATCTAAGACACTATAGCTCTTTGACAAACCAAGAAAATTGCCATCATTTGTTGAGGAGGTATTCAATAAGACTACATATGCTTATGTGTGCTCATACCTGTCTTCATCTCAAGTAGTTTACCTCATTTTAATTTCAGAAATCCATAAACAACCAACTTTAACCTTAGCCAGGTTTAAGCTGCAGTATGGATTGACACACACTGCACATTCCACCACGTGCACCGTAACCTTCTGGGATTAGGTGGACTGCTACAACTTTATCATGGGGAAAAAAATCACTCTGTAATTGAGGAATTAAAACAGAAGGGATTTCCTTGGCCTTAAAGTGGGAACCTAAAGATGTGACTGCGCATCTTCCCATGCAATATATCTAAGCAAAGATTCCAGAATATTAACATTCAATGGCAATCCATTCAAACTAGGCTAATTCTGAAGCAGACATGTGAGAAAACACTAAGTTTCGGGTAGTCAGTAAATTTCTGCTTTGCACAGGGCATCTGTGTGTAGGAGATGGGACCGCAGGCACGGTAGCGATGGCGAAGGGCCAGAGCAACCGAAGCGTTAACTGGGAACATCTGGAGCTCCGAACACGGGATTCCTCACAGGCCGCCGGGTGCCGTTCCCCACGCGAGGCGGCAGGACCGGCCGGGGGCGCGGGAGCCCCGCGTTACTCGGGTGCGGTGGTGAGAGGGATTTCGGGTCAGGCTGGGGCTGGCGGGCGGCAGAGGGTTACCGAGTGAACCGGGGGGCGCGGCGGCGCCTCATCGCCGTCCCGACTGTGCGCCGCCGGGAGCCGAGGGGGGAAGCGCCGGGAGCCTCGCGGTGCCCCCGCGTTTACGGCCACTACCTGAGGAGCGAAGGACGCGGGGGCGCTCCCGCGGGCCTCCGGCCGCCGGTACCCGGCACACCCAGGCGCGACCGTCGCCGCCCCCAACGCCGGCGGCTCCTCCCCGAGCCGCGGCCAGGGCCCGCCTTCCGCCGGCGGGCATCACCTCAGGCTCCGAGCCCGCCGCCAGCCGGCCGCGCTCACAGGACGGCAGAGGCGCAGCCCCGGGGCCGGGAGCCCCTCGCCCCCCCAGCAGCGCCCGCCGCCCCACCGCCGCCAGGCCCCGGTGCCCGGCTGCGACGGCGCCATCGCCACCAGCCCGCGCGGCCCCGCCCCTCCACCCCCGGAGGCGGAGCTCGGGGCTGGCCCGCGGCGCTGCCAATCAGCGGGCAGGGGCGGGCCCGGCGCCGCGGAGGCCTCTGGGCCGGGCAGTCCGGGCCCGGCCGCGCCGCCCCGCCATCCGCCGGCAGGGAACTACCGGTCCCGGCGCGCCCCGCGGCCGGCCGGGGCTGTGACCCGGCGCTGGCCGAGGGAGCGGCTCCGGCAGGAAGGCGGCAGCGGGGCCCGGTCACCCAGCCGCAGCCATGAGCTCGGCCAGGGAGTCCCAGGGCCACCACGGCCTCAAGCGAGCGGCCTCCCCCGATGTAAATGGGCGCGGGGCCCGGGGGCAGCCGCCGCTGCGGCGGGGGGCGGCGGGGGGCCGGGGGGGAGGCCGCGGTACGGCGCCCGACCCCCGCGGCGGGACGCAGGGAGGGCCGCGGCCTCCCCGGCCGCCCCTTGCCGGGCGCTAACGGCCGCCCGGGGGGCAGCGGCCGGCGGAGGCGGCACGGGGGGAGCGGCGGCGGGCGGGGTGAGGAGGGGCCGCTCGGGGGGGCCGCGGGGCCCGTCCCGGCGGAGGGGGCGGGCGGGCGCAGTCAGCGTGTGCTCCCGCAGGGCTCCAGCAGCTGGGAGGCGGCGGATCTCGGCAACGAGGAGCGGAAGCAGAAGTTCCTGCGGCTGATGGGCGCTGGGAAGGTGAGGCCGCCGCGCCCCCGCCCCCTTCCCCCGCGGGCACCCGGGGACCGAGCGGGAGGAGCCCCCGCGCCCCCCCTGGGGTTCGCGGTGCGGAGCAGGGTCGCTGCGGGCCGCGGGGCTCTCGGAGCAAAAAAAGACGACACGCAAAGGCAGCCGCGCTCTGGGACTCTCCTTTAAGGAGGATTTGGGGTTTACGGGCTGCAGCAGTGTCACGCAAAACATCGGTCTGAAGTCGTCAAGCTTCTGCTCTGCAGCTCCCCCCCCACACCTTTATACTTTCAGACCAGTTAATAAAATTATTTGTGGGCACCTCTGAGAGGGTCCTTGTTACAAACTAACAAAACCTGCGCACTAGGTCAGTAAAATTCTTTCACTGGGAAAAAAAAAAAAAATTAAAAAATTTTAAAAAATCGGTAGACTAAACCACCAAAATAGTAAACCTAATTAAATAATCCAGGAAACATTTTTAAAGAGAAAAGGCTCTAAAACTAGATCACTCCTATGCTTTTTGCAAAAAATGCTGCAAAACTAGTAAAACATAATCGTGTACAAAGTGATGGTTTAGTACTGCAATTCTACTTAACTTCAAGACTAATTTCGCTTGTACTAGCTTATTTTGCTGGAATACAGTGTTTTTGTAAGTTGAAATATTTTAATGTATTAAAGGGGTGAAAGTTAATACCTCCTAGTGAACAGGAATACAGTACCCTGTTAAAACATTCCACTACCACTAATCTTAACATCGACTTGGATACTTAATGCTGCTTGCTGTGTAATGCCAGTTCTTGCCTATAGGGATACATTTGCCAATGTACTACTGAGCCAGTAAAATAAAGAGCACTGTGAAGGTCTCACCTGGTACTGTGACCAGTCTAAAAGTGGGCTCATCCTAAGATGCACAGGCTCAACTACTGCGTAGCGCCAGAGAAAGAGACCCAAAGGATCGATTGTCAGAACCTAAACTCACGCTTGTCCCGCATTGTGTAGCGTAGTTTTCATATCAGTGGCAAGAAATGGAATGAAATAGAACCAGCTTTGGGGTGTGGGATGAGTAAAGAGTATCTAGTTGTTGGGGTTTTGGTTTCAGAAAATTCAACAAAACAAAGAGGCAGCAGTTGTTAGCTAGCAAATTTACAGTCCTACAGTTGGTTGTCAAGGTTTGACAGCAAACCTTTTCCATTCAAGATTTCCAGAATGTTGGCAGAGCTGTCAGTGTACCCTAAAGCTGCAAAACAAACTGCCTTTTCTTTTAGAAAGAACATACTGGCCGCCTTGTTATCGGAGACCACAGATCAACCTCTCACTTCAGGACAGGTCAGTTTATCCAACAGCTGATACAAAGTTGGAAATCAAACACTTACTTAGGAACATCCCAGTACTTTGAGCTTCACAGGTACTGCAGGGAGGGATTTCAGGTTTTGTGGCTGAAGTTGAAGACCAAGTCAGGCTGTGGAATTGTGGGAATTCCAAATTTCTTGTTACATTACTGATAAAAAATTTCTCTGACAGCACTTTCTTGTCCTCTGAAGTCCAAGCTCAGCAAAGTACTTGATGGTCAGTTAAACTTGTGTACAAATGCCCTGGAAATCAGAGCCTGTAGGTCCTCAGTCCTGTTGTGCTATCAAAATAAGAAAGTAAAGTTTTCTTGCTGTTGGTACCTAGCAGTATTATGCGACTTCCTCGCTGCCAGGTATGGATATCCAAACCTCTCAGTTGTTGTCCCTGGAAAAGAACAGGGTTGATTTCTTTCCCCTACCTGATCACCTATTGAATAGAAAGATCTCTGCCTTAAAGCAGTGAGATGGAAGCTGAAAAGATCTGCAAGGTCATCTTGGCATCAATAATTTGATGTCATTTAACATACCACCCTGGTAATTTCTTATCATGCTTGCTTAGGTAGTAAGTCAAAGTACATCAAAACCAAGCTGGGCTTGACTGTCTAAGAGAAACTTTGATAAAGCTGTATAGAACAGCAGCTGTCAGAATTCCAGAAAACCTTTCCCCGATATGCTCCACTAGAGATTATTCAGTTGAGAAAAAATAATCTATGGACCAAAATGCCAAAAGAAACCTGAGGATTGGTTCCAGGTTCTGCCGTTGGCTTGCAAAGTGACTGAGAATCTCTCCCTTTACCTGAATCTCCTAGAAAGGAGAAGATGCTTCCCCTTAAGGAGTCATAAGAATCAGTACTGCTTTGTTATTAGCAAAAAGATGCTGTTTTTTTCACAAAAAATCAGAACAGCTGTTTTCTTAACACTTTACTTTCCTGTCCAGCATATAGTTATTGTCCTTTTATAATAACATAACGTCTGTCACTTCCAAATGAGGAAACATTAATTTGCAATACAAGCTTTTAATTTACAGAGATATAAATTAAAAACTGGAGTATTGTAGACCTGTCGGGAGAATTAGAGATTCCTACCTTCTACAAGAAGAGAGGATTCTTAACTATTTTGAACCATATTTTCCCCAAGTAAAAACAATTATTTACTTACTCAAGTAAGAAAGGGGCATGTAGAAATAGCTCAGGAAAATTATTTTTTCTGCTAATTCCTAAAGACAAAAAAATGTAGAGCTGTAGTAACTGCTCTTGATAATTCCGGATGCTTGATGTAGTTTCAGATGCAGCTCTATGAACAAGAGTGGTAGTATTGTCCTGACTTCTGCTGCTATATATTAATCCTGGTTTAATCATAGTAATCACACATTATGTAGTGAAGGTCAGAAACTGTCTCCTTAGTGTGACACGTTGCAGTATTGTCAGGAAGCACAGAGAAGTCACACTGGTTCCATTTACGTGGTTTAGTAGAACATACATTGTGCATGGTACAACTCTCTGAATGCATCAGGTCTTAGGAATTTACTAAGCCATCTTTGTATCAAAGCAGTTTTGCTTGCACACTTGATAGGCTTGCTTATAAATCTGATGGTTTGTATGCAGTAATAGTGCAGTAGTTTAAGATGGCTACATTTAAACTTTTTCACATATCTATTGATAAACTTTGAAAATGCGACTTCATGTAATTTGATGTCTTTGTTAATTTGAATGAACCATAATCAAAGTACACTGGACAATGCAGGGGAAGAAGACAAGAAAATGAATGAAGAATTGGAGTCTCAGTACCAGCAAAGCATGGACAGCACGATGTCCGGACGAAACCGGCGCCACTGTGGACTTGGTTTCAGTGAGGTAGTAAGTTGTTTATTTCCGTAGTGATTTGGCTTTCACTTCACTAAGGATGATATGTGATTTAAAAATTCAATCACCACAACTAGGGGCAAACTTCTGCAGTTTGGGTTAAAGGACAAACTTACTGCAGGCACTCGCCCCCCATTTGTGTACACTGTGGTGGCCTTTTAGACACCTGGAAATGGTTGATGCTTCTCATTGTTCTGAAAAGTGGTGTGTGACGTGCTTAATGCTCCGTAGTAGGCAAGACTCAGTAGGACAGAAAGTGACACGTATATTAAATGTGAGTGTTGCCAAGGAGTGCCTGAGGGGGCAGGATAATGATCCGCAGTGTTGCTGAGAGCTCAGCTTCTCATTGCAGTGAGGCACATACCTCTCTGTGGTCCTGAGAAGTAAGTGGCTGTAGAGGGGTCAGAGAAGGGAAACGAGCTGTGCAGAGTCCTCTTGCAAGGAATTCAGAGGAATGAGCAGGAAGAGAAGTACAACACTACCCAGGAGAATTAGGTTGTTAGGAACATGTCTTCATCTGCCAATTGAAAGGTGCAATAATTAATTTTTTGCTAACTTTTAGCACCGATTACTGAATAAAAACTGATGTTTCCAAAGCAAGTAAAACCACCTGTGCAGTGCTGGGACTTCTTAGTATTACAGCCATGGAGGCTTTGCTGTTTAGGACTATGAACAAAATGCCATTTTGGGATTGCTCGTTAGCAGTATCATTGGATTACTTCAACACTGCTCATGCTGCAGTGTGCTAAACTTAAAGATCAAACTTCAGAGATCAGTCCTGAATGTGAATTCCTGATGGTCTAGCTGTTAGTCCATGACAAATACTCAAGTGTAATTATGTACTGTGTACACTGAAGTAAGGAGTTACAAAACTGATGTGATCTGGAACTTTTCAGACTCATTTAATAGTGCCTTTAGGATTTCTGCTGTAACTAAATAAGAATGTGGTGATGAACCCGTGGATGTCACAGTTGGTATGGTTGACTACTTCAGTGGAGTTGCTTTCAGGCTAATAATTGTGTTAGAGACCTGTATTTAGCAACATAGCCCATTCTAGTACTAAAATTCAAGGAGCCATTAAGCAAAACATTCTCGGTGGGAAATTTTAAAAGCTGCAATGGAGTTGCCAGGAAATAATGGTTTATCTGTCTCATAATCTGAACTTCTAGTTTCAGGAAAGTGATGAACAAGAAGAGGCAGCTGGACACTCCTCTGAAGAGAGTTCAGAGGACTCAGAAAGTGGCTCTGAGTCAGAGCAAGAGGAGTCTGCAGAGGAGCTACAAGCTGCTGAAAAACATGATGAAGCTGAGGTTCCAGAAAACAAAAAAGAAGCAAAAAGCAACTATAAAATGATGTTTGTTAAAGCCAGTGGTTCATAACTGCAGATGTAACAGCTTCGTATTTAAAGTACAGTAAGCCTTATTGTTACAGTGCAAAGTGGAGGACTGCTACAGCACAAATCTTTGTATTATGATTTTAAAAAGACCCTGTTAGATGACAAAAAGTAGTATTTGCTTTCTGTTGCCATGGATAACATTTTTATGGGCACAGTGATATTCCTGGTTTTTGTAAAGTGTATAAAATACTGGATGGAGAAATAAATTCTTTTTGTTCCTGCCCAATCTCTACAATGTTATCTAAACTATCCCTCCTCTTCTTCCATGCCAGATAAGAAAACTTCATGTTAGTGGTTTCTTTAGTTAGTACCCCAGTCTTGAATTTTTAACTCTTAAGATTACATGTGAATTACTGGATGTTGCATTAGTTGTAAAATACCAATATCAGCACAATTCTGTGATGTACTAGAGCTTTAAACAATGATTTTGTCTATAGATGCTAGTGTTGACAGGGCTGAGAGAGGTCACTCCCTTTTGTGACAGTACTAACCCCTGCATCCATCTGAAGTCCTACAGCAGTTGCATGGGTGAAGATGTTTTAGAGACGCGTAATAGAACAGAAGGCTTTAAGTGCTGCTTTGGCTTTATAATGAGAGAGAATAAGCTGTAGTTCTTACACCTTTCTGCAGAAAAGAGTGATTTTCGAATTACTGGCTCCTGGTTAGAGCACTGAGCTGTTACTAAAAATAAATCCTCCTGAAGTTTACTTTGGAAGAGAAAATATACTTTGATAATGAAAAGAATATACAAATCATTTAGCTTTTTAAAATATAGAATACAGAGTTAAGTATGCAAGCCCTTCTTCCTTTTCTCCCCGTACACGCATCACTTGGAGGTTTTAGTCAATTGCCAGAAATAGGTTGCACCTCAAGTAAAGGTGATATGCTTAAAGAGTCGGGAGTTCCAGTAACTCCAGTAATTCCAGCAAGAATTCTTCCTCTGCAAATTTATAGTTTATTGTATTCAGGTAATTAATAAATACCAGATTTTTTTTTACTTTCTTTTCTCTTGGTGTATCAGACAGATCCACTCCTCTCCTTGCTGGGAGAACAGAATGTCTGATCTGCACCCCAGAACAGCCTCCTTCTGCCACAACAGTGTTTCAGGAAACACTCCAGATGCTTGCGGAGAATCTCCCATTTCTGTACACAATTCATGACGCGCAGGCAACATTTGGAAGCCAGCTGGCTTACACGGAAGCAGCAGTCTGTACTATCATTGTATAGAGTTATTGAACGTCAACACTGCAGCACCAGTGATTGGGGGAGGACTTGGAATAAGTTACATTATGGAAAAAATAAAAGTACTATGATTGTAAATAAAAACTGAGTATAGATTTTGATTAATCTGTTATATCTACATTTAATACAAAATTTTTCATAAAAGTCATTTGAAGAACAACGTTGCAGCAGCCACTAATAGCCAGTGATTTGTACTCGATGTGGATGGATTTTTTTTTGGTTTTCCCAGTACTGCAAGCTTCTAGCACATAGGCAAAAATCAAAGTGGCTTGTATATTGTGAAGCAAGCAAACCTCATCATGACTTATGAAAGCTGCTCTACCTCCAGGAGGGGAGAGAGGCTCTCCCTAAAAGATCAACTTTCCCAGTAGGCTGGTACCAGGTTTTCCATCTTTAGACACTCCAGTTACACTTAAACCAGCCTTTCGCCGTTAAGTTCTTTTAGGTGTGGCTGCTGGCTGTTTATTGCCTTGAGTCCAATTACAAAATTAAGGTGTAGGCTGCAAAACGCTGCATATACACTGACCTCTCGCCTTTGCCCAGCACGGAAGCTGCTGCTGCTCTCCCAATTTTCCCTCCAGCAGCTGCTCGGCCTCCGCCCGGCTCAGCCTCGCCCGCCAGCGCAGCCATGCCGAGACCCGCTGCGGCAGGAGCTGGACTCCCTCGCTGCAGAGGCCACCGGCCAGGGACAGGGCACCCTCAGGGGCCTCTGCCCTCAGCTGCTATGGCCTCCCGCCTTGGAAAACAGATTTGGCCATCAACTCCAAATATAAATAAAGAGACCACAGAAGGATAAAAAGATAAACTTAAACTAGTCTAGTAATGGCTCTGACCAGAAAAAAACTACCATACCTTCCATTCCCCAAAAGTATGACAAAGCAATATTGTGAACATCTGATGAGGTTTGGTGTTACTTATGATGCTGACCCAAGACTCATCTGCTCACAATAGGAAGAGTTCTACACAGTGGTGTCTGTTTCTGTGTTTTAAAGATATTAAGAGTATTATTATAGTAAGTAATATAAGTATTAAACATATTAAAAACTTGTAGATTCACCTCTGAAGCAGCCTAAAATCTTCTCCATGTATACTGAGAAAGGCTGACATAGTTCACTGTAGATTATGCAGTAAATGTTTTCATTCAGAAGTCAGTTCTAGCAACATTTGCTATAATAGCACCAGGAGTAGTGCTGTGCAGAGGAGCAGAATGGTTTCAGCTCTCATACTTACTGGAGACAGAGAACACAGGAAAAATCAAGGTTGGTGTCTTGGCTGATTCTAGTCAGTTCTTTGCTTTTCCAGGGTGGTACAGGAGGAGCTCCCAGAGATGACAGCAGAACACATAAGCTGACACTGAATCATGAAGAGGGTAACTGCATTTGTTTTTTCAAACAAGATTTGGCTTCCGAAATTCCTCAACTCTAAGACCAGCTTATTTCCATCTCAAAAGAAAGGCAGAAGTCTGCCTGTACTCCTGCACGTCTCAGGAAACAACTGAGGAACATTAGATCTGTCACAGAACCTCCACTGCATCTGGTCAAAGTTTTCATGTTTCTAAACCACACTGAAGATTTACCTACACAAAGGGCAACGCAGGTGTGTTGCCATTTGGCTTGGGAAGCCTGAAAACACTTGGACAGGTCGAAAGCACCAGTGTGTCAATTCCCCTTCCGCTTGCCTTGGAACAGGGAACCCATCAGGACGAGTACCACCGCAGCCCCACCGCCCACAGGGTCCTGCAGTCACAAATGAGGATGCTTCTAAGCCAGGTAAAAAGGGATTCTCAAATTCGTACAGGAACTCTTCGAGGCCAAGAAAACCAGATCTGTAAGTTGCCCTGTAGCTTTATGCAACTGCTTTACAGTTTACTCTCCCTTTCTTCCTGAAGAGGAGGCTGACAACTGGATTCCTGAAAGCACAATTTACAGGCCAGCTTCAAAGCTACAGGTCCTTCTAAGGCTCTGGTTGGGGAATTCACATCAAAGACGATGTGCACATGTAGTTCCGATGCCAGAGAGGACGGTTGGAGGAAATCTCTGTGGATTTGCTACAGTCCCCAGTACAGGGATTAAATTATGCACTGAAGCTGCCTCTGTAAACTGCAGGAGACAAAGAGAATAAGTGGCAGTGCAGTATCTCATAATCAAAGCCTGGCACGGTTATTTGCATCAGTCTCTTGGAAGCTGTCAAGGGATTAAGTGAAAGGACATGTGTCAAGGTACCCTCACTGGAGGGACAAAGCAGAAGTTGGTTTTGTTTGCTTTTAAGACTGCTACCTCAACTGCACTTTTCCTGAGAAAAATATCTGAGTTGTGTACAGTATCACAATGGGTAGATAAAAGTTTCCTTAGTTTTTGCACAGCATTAAAGAAACAAAATACTTGATGATTTCATCTAATTTGATTTGGTTTTGACACGCAGGTGCAGAATTAGATCAGACTGACTGTGCTATTATCTACCCAAATCCAGTACCATTTATGGTGTCCACAGCTCAGGAAGATCTAGTTGAGAAAAAAAATTTAAAAAAAGAGAAGAATGAAAAATAACATACATAAGAAGAGGGGTTTTGTATCACCAGTCAAGCGATACGGAGGCTCATATAAAAAAAGTCCTTGCTTTGAAATTTTTCACAGATGCCTGCCTTGACCTGTAGGGGAATTCTCTCTAACTGTTACCGTAAGTAAGTGTTCTTCTCGTCACAAGACTATCAAGCTACACTAAAGACTGCAGAAGGGTTTGATAATCTGAACTGGCTCCTTTACACCCTTTATTGCTAAAACTTTAAAACTAATGCAGGTGAAGCTTTTGATCCTTAACTGGTTGAGGGCAAGTCTCCTTCTTCCTGTTACAGTCACTAAAATCTAGTAGTTATAACCTGTAAGGATGTGGAAACAGAACATCTCTTTCCAAAACCTTTTTGAATTTATTTTTTTTGTCAGAGAGACTTCTTAACATAAGAAATCTACACTGGACCCACAAAAAACAGATCAAATTTACTCAGTAGTCAACTGATGGAGCCACTACCCAGATCCTGAATAAAATCTGCGTATAAAATCATCTGCCATTAAAAGGCTACCCAACATAACCTTTAATTTGTGTTGAGTAAAGACAGCTGAGGAGTCCTCAGGCACACAGAAGGCTTTGAGAAAGCCAGGGGACACAGCTACACTCACAAGACGTCGTTCTCTCTTCCCTCTGAGCCTCCCATCCAGGTGAGGACTCGGCAAGTGAGCAGAGCAGGCAGTTCTGGTACACACCTCAGCAGCGGTCACTCAGCTTTTGCCAATTCTGTGCCTCAGCACAAGGGAGAGGAGAATGGGATCAACATCCGTGCATGTGTACATGCTCACGCCCCCCAACATGTACACACAGACACACTATAACCGTCCTGGGCAGAAGACAAAATCCTGTTCCATACTGGGAGAGGAAGATGCTCAAAGGCATAACACGGAACAAGTGGAGCAGAGACACAGAAGAACTGTGTAGCATGAACTAAGCAATCAGAGAAGCCAACAGTACAGACAATACAAGAGACAGAATTAGCAGTGACCTCTCTGATGTCAACTTTTTTCCCCCAGAGTGGTACAACTCACTGTCACCAGTTACTTCCTTTCCTTAGGATTACATCTTGCATAAGCCATAAGCCAGGGTTTCAAAAACCCTCCCGTGTCTCACGAGATGAACTGGAAAAAAACATTAAGGCTTTTCTCAATTTTGGCTCTAGAGATAAAAATCAAGCCAGCCCAACCCCCTGACAACGTAACAGATCCGAGGCCAGAGACTCCAGCAGGCCACACAAGTCTTGCACTGGCACATCACAATGGCCGAGAGAGCAGCACTCACTCGGGCCAGGCTCTGTGCTGGGAAGAACCAACCTCTTCCACCCCTGGCTCTGGGGAAAGCTGTTTCTACAGGGAAAAGGAGAGTTTTGCTCATACAGCCATTCTTAACTGACTTAAAATAACAGCACAGCTGCTGCCAATAGAAAAGACAACTGTCCTGCTCCCAAAGCACTATTTGAAAGGTATCAGTGATTCTCTCCTTCACCCACTGCCACCATCAACACTCTGTTTCTCCCACTCACAAGGTATTTTTTTGTACTTGGACACTGGATTTACATCTTCGCTCGCCAGCTATTCTTTCTTCCTACTTCCACCCCTACAATTTTGGTTGAGTCCCTTCATGGAAGCACTTAGCCACTGACCGAGCTCACAGATTCCAGCACCTTCAATATTTTTACTACCTCTCACTTCACACCCCTAGGCTGTTCTCCACTCTCACCTTCAGCCTCTCAGTCTTGTTTACAGACACATCTCTGCTACTATTTCCTATAAACTCACTACTCACCTTGGTTTTCTTTATCTCTTCCTTCCTTTGGTGCTTTTTTTATGCTATAGCTCCTGGTATAAGGCTTCTTCTAGTGGGCAACAAGAAAATGGCATTATCCTTTAAGTCTACGTCTTATAACTATTTCACCAATATCTGTTTCAACTATGGTGTCTAATTCTATTAGCATTTTCTTTGGAGGCTGTTTTGCACTCTCTGTAAAGCAACCAGGAGCACTGGCAAGTTAATAGCAAGTAAACAGCGCACAACTGTGCATGTATGCAATACTTCCTGCTTTTATTTACTTTTATAATTAGTTCTCGAAGTTATTCTACCATCTCCCAGTAATTTCATGGTAGGCTTTATAATTTTACCTTCCTCTTAGGTTTACCTGTAGTTTAACATTCAAAGTATGGTTGTTGCACAGAATACCTCAACAGACTTGTATTAAAAATGCTCTTTAAAATTCCGAAGCTTTGAACTAAAGAAATATCTCAAGAAGTTTTCATGGAAAGTTCATCTCGGTTGGTTCAATTCAGCTACAGTTAGATGCACCTTTTCAAATAATGGAAAAAAATGTAAAGGGGTCAGACCCAATCAATACTGTTGTTCAAACAGAATTTCAGGCACTGTGATGTGTGTATTTTTTGTGCTCTTTCTTTGTACTGCTCCACTATGAAGAAAGGTTGCTTTTGCTAGTAGAGCAATAAAAGTCTTAGCCTTTTGAATACTGCCAAATAACCAATGGGAATGTTTACTAGGTGTGGAAAAATATAGCAATTTTTTATGTTTTTCTTGTGCATTGCTTTGTTCTTTTTATAACTACGCAACACAGACACACACACACGCAGCACAAGCAAACACTTAAAATACCCAAAGACTGACATAAATCAGAAGGGTATCATCAGATCATGCCTTCTATATCTTCTAAGTTTTGATACTAAGTAAATCTGGTCCTTCCTTCATATAACATCCAGAAGCTAATTGCCAAGACACACAAGAAATATGTGGTTTTACAGAGTGGAACAAATGCTGATATAAAATATATACACATATATTTGAAGATCTGGAAATCAGATTAATAACTGGTGCAAATAAAAAAATAACGGTGTAAACCCCACCAGAACTTGTTAGGAGTGCTCTGCTTTCTCGAAACACCAACCTCTCTCCAAAGGCTACGGGTACCTGAGACCACCTCGCTTGACCTTGAACAATGTTTTTGAAATAGCAGCACACAAGTTTAGCAGTATCTTTCAACAGCTTTTAGTTCCACACATTAGCAACCTTCCAGAATAGAATCTCTTCATACAGTTGTTTCCTGAAAAACTTTTCTATGTTTTTTTTCCAACCGTTCCAAAACATTCTGGATGCCTCTAATGACTGCTACGTGTCCAGTCCTTCAAATAAAATAAAATAAACAAATAAGTTTATATGGATGTACAAAGACAAGCGACAGTGCTATAGCTCAATAGGATTTCCTAGCAGCCCAGCAATACAAATGAACTCAAAAAAACAGTAATGAAAAATGGGGAGGGGTGGGGGGTGTTCTGCAAGTTCAAAAAGGTGAAAGCAGTTGCTACTTACGAGTACCAGGCTGTACTTTTAGAAATTCAGCTGTACAATAAAATTTTAATAACTTTACTGAAGAAATTGAAAACAGATGTAGATGGGAAGTCAGTCCACATAATTTTTTGCTTGGTATAACATTACAAAATACTAATTAGAAAACAACGCCTTCGGAAGAAGAACTGATACTGCTTTCTAATGTGTTTCTGTTTCTTTAATTATAATCAGTCCCAAACACTTACACTGCTTAATAAGCAGAGGAAAAAAACCAAAGCCACTTTCTGACCAGAACGATCTGTACACAGACATAATTTTTTTCTAGTCTTAATATTAGAGAGTAGGGTGTAACACCTAGAAAAGAGCATTCTGATTCAAAAAAACATAACTGAAAAAGGAAATCGACACAAAACAAACACATGAAAATTAGCCCTAATTATTGAAAAACTACACCCATCCCGGCAAAAGAGACGGTCACCAGAGAACAGCACTCCACACATTCACTAACAAGGTTTGGAAGAAAAATTCTCTTGATAATTGGATTAGACGCAGACCAAAATCTTTAGAAAGACCAGTTTTGTTAAAAACATTAGTGGTGTAAGTATTTAGGGCAAAATCCTTCTTTCACGCAAGCTTGAATGGGCAGATTTTGCGTGTGTGATCAAAGGAAAGGAAATGAACATCTCCCACAGCGTGCCGAGCAGATGCCCGCGCCCCTTTCCCTTCAGTGCCGGGGCAGCAGGCGGAATGGGGAGCCCACGGGCCGGCTCCTCACCCACCAATTAGGGCCACATGCCTCCCCTCCCCTGTAACAAAGCTTCTGCAGAAGGAACGCCACGACGCTGAACCACAAAACGTGTGGTCAAAGGCTCCTTTGTGTGCCTGAGAAATAGGACAAGCATGGCGGAAGCAGCTCAGCTCTGAATTTTGGCTGCATGCATCTAAGGGTCAGGTACTCCCAGTCTCAAATATTTGTTCTCAAGTTTGCAGAGGCAACACTAAGCCACAGAAATACTTCTAACTGCTTCTTTTTGTTCTAGAGATTAAGTTTCAGAAGGATTAAACATTTCCACTGTTCTCCATCAAACCGATGGCACTTGATGTCACAGCCGTGCTGGCTGCCCACCCACCCTCTCTCTGGGCAACACCCCATTCACATACTGCACACATGTTACCAGGTAAGGCCTCCAGGTTTTGGGGGCTTCCTTGTTTTTTTTTTTTTTAAATTGAAGTTACTTTTGATGCTTTGTTTCACCAGAAACTAAAGAGCTAAGAATGTGTCAGACAAACATAAGTATCTATGACACAGAAAGGACAGTAGTGTAGTCATTCTGTTTAGGGGATAACCCTGAAAAATCTTCAAGAATAGAGACAGATTTAATCAAATGCTAAGAAACATTTCTTAAAAAAAATAAAACAGAAGCTTTGGGGTAGGGGGAAGCTGATCCAAATCCCAGTGAAGTGCAAAACTGGGGAACTTCAACAGCACTTGAACCAAAGAAGAGCAAAACGTGATAAGAGCACAAACGACTCTGCATTTCCAACCACATGGATGCCGACAACAGAGCAGGCAAGACAAAAGCAATAGGAGGCAGTTATGTTAATATTTTAATCTGTACATATACCATTTTCCAAACTGTTACATTTTATTTAAATTAATGTTTTCTTGCAAAATATTCATTTATGCTTTCAAAACTTTTTATAAAGGCAAAAATAAATCATTATTTTGGCAAAAGGTTTTTAAGTTGATACTGGCAGTATTGAGGTAAAATAGATTGCATTAGCTAAATATATACTTTTAAGAATATTTCTGAGTATAGTGTTAATATAGTATGATTTGTCTTAAAGTCTGAAACTTGAAGGTCAATTTCAAGGGTTTTTACAGCTATTATTTGAATACAGCAAATGAACAAGTTAGTGGTTTCACAAAATACTGCAGAAGTATTTCTCAGTCATTCCTCATCCAGAGCTGAACTCAGCCAATAATTACATAAAGGGACACTTTTGCATGTCTTGTATTCAATGCATACACAGGTTTTTTTCAAGTAAAGTAGTTGCAGCAATTCATTTAATCTTATTTTCTCCTTATTTAAGTACCTCACCCTTTGCCCTATACATGAGTAAAACACTGAATTTCTAAGTTTGGCAAAGTTAAGCACCAGGTGAATACACATATGAAATTAGCAGGTGCCACATTAGTTTTGCTGTCTCCAGGATAAATACTAGTCAATACATCATATTGTAAAGTTTATTGGAAAAAAATCAAAAGAAAAATACATATTTACTAGTAAAATTACATACCCTATTATATTTTTTTATTGCTTAGTTCACATATTTTAGTTAGAAGTTTTCTTCTTCCACATCTCAGCTTTCAAAAAAATATGATTTGTTAGCTGTTGCTGAGGGGACAGCACTACGGTCAAGAGCAACTTAGCTTACTGTGAACTGATACCAGCAAGTTAATCACATGGGATTAAAAAAGGAAACAGGAGTTAAAACTGGCTTTCATTATGGCTTTCATGGAAAGTTTCAGCTATACAGTGGTTACTGATATTTAGAAATTCAAGCTAAAAGTTCCTTTCAGCGTATTATTTAATGGGCAAGAGGGTGGGTGAGTAACTCTACAATCGTACTCAATCCAAAACACCCTTTCGGCAAACCTCTCTCTTGCATTAGCTCTACTCATACACTATGAATGTGCTTCTAGGTTTGTTCAAATTTACATTTTTTTCATGAAACTTTACATTGTGCATCTGAGCCTGAGGGGGAAGTAAGAGCATCTTTTAAGATCTATGCAAGTAGCTTCTCTCAAAATGAATTCAGCCCTTGATTAAAAAAACAAAAACAAAAAAACAAAAACCAAAAAAACCAAACTAAACCATATTGTCCTAAAAATACATTGTCAGTATTTTACAGAGTTTATTAAAAGTGCCATTTATTCATATAAAAAATCTGAGCTAAACTGAAGTAAAAATAAGATGATTTTCAATTCTCTTCATTTTCATAGAAAATCCCCCTATTATTCTCTGAAGGTATTTCCAGAAGAACATGTCATCAGGCGATGAGTGTCTTCACAGAAAGCCGGTAATGAATCTCCTCTTTCTTCCACGCGGCATCACTAGGTGGGATTTGCTTTGAGTCTTATGTCAGTGTTCACTTACTGCTTTGGCTAGCATGAAGTAAAATAAAACATGGTTAAATACTAAAGTGAATACACTAATGCCAAGCACTAAGCACATTCAGGAAACTTTAACTAAAGCTTCTGCAGTGTGACAGAACGAACAATTCATAGAGGCACATTAAGTGAACAATTATCTCACAATGCAAATGATGCTTAAACTCCCATGTCCCCTGCATGTTGCTGGTTATTGCAATTATTTTCTTGATAATTTTCCTGAAGAAAATGTAAGGCTTTTTAAAAAAAAAAATATATATATATATGTAAATATATATCTATACACACACATGTATGTATGTAGATTTATATAGGCATGCGATACATGTTTTTAAATGAGTCTGGAATCACAGAATGGTTGGGGTAGGAAGGGACCTCTGAAGGTCATCTGGGCCAAGCCCCCTGCTCAACTCTAATAGCCTAGGACCATACGGTTATTCTTCTGGGTTCTTGAGGCCACACATAGGCACCACGTTCACGCACAAAGACCTCATGTGACAGTGATAATCAACGAGCATCTCCCTGGATATAACAGTAGACTCAAGTGCTATTCAGACACAGCAAAGATGGTAAAATCTGGTTCTCAGAAAGATAAATTGAACCAGAAAAGCAAATAGCTATTTCCTTCAAGATCTGTTGAGGCTCCTAAGGTCTATACACCTCTCGATGTAAATTTGTTATTTTTCACAAGCCTTTTTGAAGGCAGGTCACTGCCCATTTGGGCCTTTCTGGTTTGTGTTCATTTTTATTGAGATTTTCATTTTTTTGCACAGATATTTGACTCAGATTCATGTGAATAATAACAAAGGTATCTAAAGATTAACACTATTTGAGGTCTTCACTCAGTCAACCGTTTTTCCTACTTCATTTATGTTTTATCTTTTTGCTCAACATCAGGCAATAAAATTAGGCCAAAGGAAGCAGAAAGGTGAGAATAATTTCAAAGAAAACCATGAAAGCACGGGGAGTGTCTTAACTAAGGTACACTTAGCAGTTAAGTACCATAATATTTATAGGTTTTCCTATTTCAAATAGAGAAGACTGAAAATTCTACTGGGAAGGGATGACACATTTCTTTATAAGGACAATTAAACAATCATAATTCTAATAGTTGACATGAAAAAATATCCTAATTTGAGAAAAAAATCAAGTCTTCTTTTAACACAATTAAATGAAAAACACATCAAAGGTATGAAAGAGTCAAACATGATATTGCAGAATTAGTTATAAAGGGCCAAATTTTCAGCTCACCTCAATTAAGACTCTGATGTTTGTTCATGTATGAGACACCAGCCCATAAAAGAACCCCCTGCTTATACAACTTTGCACTTTGGATTCTCTTGTGCAGCAACTGTATATGCCACACGCAGGCAAAAATATCTACACATCCCTACGGTAGCCACAGGAACACACAACACTAGCCACCGGAGTACAAACTGCTGCTGAAAATCTGGCCCTATGCTATCGAGAGTACAGATACCTCTATCCTTCACCACAGTAAGATTATGGAAGCATCTTATCTGTAGAGCAACAGCAGTTATTTAAAGACTTTATTAGCCCACATGTTAGCTCATTAGAAGCAATCTTTACAAGAATAAAAGGTTTCTGAAAAATAGATGCATGCGTTCATTTGGATATAATTTCGGTTTAGTAAAAACGTTAAAATTCAGCAAGCCACAGCAAAGGTACAATGGCAAATCAGACATGCTGAGAGCAGTTAGTTCTTACTTTTAAGGTGTTTAAACAAATGTGTAGTGAAATCCATTGCTTAAGGGGGAGTGAGGTGGCTGTGGTACAGAAGGTGAGGGTGCTTTAGATGGATAGGTCAACTGCTGAGCTAGAAGGGATCACATACAGGAATTAGGCCGCACAATCAAACATTCACATTATAACAGAGCCACCTTAATTTTCTATCATGTGAATAGGAAACCTGATTAGTAATGTAATGAGGTGTTACACTATTTGAGTTACATAGAACACAATTCAAACAACAACATTTCTACCTGCGGTTTTTACTATTAGATGCATAAATTATGCAAATAAACATTCCTGTTTTGATGAGAATATGGACAATCGATCTTAAGATGACGTTTCACTGGAACATTTTAAGGCACACAACACCGATACACCCTAATCAAGCCCTGCTTTTAAAACTGCAGTTGTGGAATAGCACCTGTATTTGCTAATTTGGTTTCAAGATTTCACTGAGGTTGTACAGGTTTTCAGTACTTCTTTTGTTGCAAGCCAATGAGCGGAAACAAAGTAATATATAGAAATACTATCCAAAAAAAGATTTACAGATGCATATAGCATTTTGCTTAGTACAGTGCATGATACTGTAAATACATTTTGAGATCTCAGATTGAAATTTCAAGATAAATAATGATTAAAACTATCCTTGTTTATAAAACAGAATAAAGGTAAAGTATTAAAGACAACAATCATAAAACTAAACAGACTGAAACTCAGTCTTAAATTCTGCTTTTACATTTTGGAGGGGCAAAGGTAGACCTAATTCCAAAACATACAATTTAGGAAATGACTTCTTGACACTCCTACATTTGATTGTAATCTTTCAGATTCTTGGCATGATTTCCATTTAGCAGGTTAATTTCTTAGGAGGAACAAAGCAGCATTTTATTGCTCCTCTAAAAGGATTAGATAAATGTACAATTTGTAAGAGATTTATATTATCATAGCATCTTAAAACTACTTCCCCCTAAAAAGTAGGGAAAGTTAAGCTTCGCTGTCTTTCTCATAATCAAATCTTTGTAAAAATCCAGACCTTTAAGTTTTAGGTCTGCTTCATAAACAAGGAGCAAATGACAAGCCATACTTTAAAAATCAAACCACAAAAATAAAAATATGAAGGAATCGGTAAAGTTAAAACAAATGAGAATGTACAATCAGCTGTGCAAAGCACCAACTGCTTTTCTGTTTAATCAGTTGTGCTCATTTTGACTGGGATAGAATTAATTTGGATCTGTGCTGAACACAGTGCTGATAACACAGGGATGTTTTTGTTACCGCTGAGCAGGGCTTACACAGAGCCAAGGCCTTTTCTGCCTCTCCCCCCACCCCCAGCGAGCAGCCTGGGGGTGCACAAGGAGCTGGGAGGGGACACAGCGGGGACAGCTGACCCCAGGGGTATCCCCCACCCGACGGCTCATGCTCAGCACATACAGCTGGGGGAGGAGGAGGAAGGGGGGGACGTTCGCAGTGGTGGCGTTTGTCTCCCCAAGTCACCGTTACGCGTGATGGAGCCCGGCCGTGCTGGAGATGGCTGAGCACCCGCCTGCCCATGGGCAGGGGGCCATGAATTCCTTGTGTTGCTTTGCTTGCACACCCAGCTTTTGCTTTACCTGTTAAACTGTCTTTATCTCAGCCCATGAGTTTTCTCACTTTTACCCTTCTGATTCTCTCCTGCGTCTCGCTGGGGGCAGGGGGATTGAGCAACCAGCTGTGTGGCACTTAGTTGCCAGCTGGGGTTAAATCAGAACATCACTTTAGATCATGAGAAGGTTGTAACTAAAAAACCTGAACTCTTTTTATGGTTTCTATATTTTCTGTCAAACCCAAACCATGCTGTCTTTTTTTAGTATTCCTTGAAAGGTCTTTGTTTTGAAAGGAGCCGGTAATAACTGAAATCAAAGAGGGACACGTTACAAGAAGTGAATATTGGAGGTACAAATATGGCAATGAAAACTGCACGTGGACATAAAGGTTTGGGCTTCCTTAAAGAATCAAGTCCTTGACCACTATGTTAGGGTTTTTTAAGCGTCTGAAAGACAAAAAGAGCTAGCTGCTATACTTCACAAGGAAAATTAAAATTAAAAATCATCTCACAACTGACTGCAAATTTTCTCAAGCATCATTTAAACATTCTGGTGACAATACACACTTTAATTCCCTCTTCGGGGACAACTAGAGTTAAGAATATTTCTGTGGTTATGTATATCTATGAATATGTGGCGATCAAACTTTTGAAATAATTACAGTTAAAAAATTAAAATCTAAACCAAAAAAACTGTAGTAATGAAACCATAGCTACTACAATCACTATACAACATAGAAAGATCAAACATATTTCAGTTACTGCATCTCCACGCACACCAAGGAGTAAGGTAACCGGCCACATGAAGACTGTTCAGTATGGCAGGCACTCTGCTATTGTACTGACACAGAGGAATCATTTCAAGTAAGGGCTGTGTTCATCTTCATTGATCTTGGCTTCGGTGCTACCTGTTCCCAGAAGCTAGAACGCCTGTGGCAAAATGCTGCGTTGGTTCGTATCTCCTGAGACACTAAGTCCCACTCCATAACCAAAGTGCGCGAGTCCCTGTTACAAGGACCTGGTTACTAGAACTGGGACCAGACTGCCTGTGGAGAAGCTGTTTTGATGCACAGCTGCCTGAAGGCAGTGCTCCCAAGATTTTACAGTTCTGGGTTTTTTTTGTTTGTTTTGGTTTTTATATTGTCTAGCCTCCTCAGTGGATCATTTTATCATTTCCAGTCAGTTAAATTACCCACAGAATGTCTCCAAAGTCTCAAGATTTGTATCTTGAAAATGCATGCCTTCCCCTCAAAAAAATCGCATTTCCCTCAGGTTTAGCTGCCACTGCATCTGTGAGTACAGAGCCACATTCAATCAACAGTCTGCTACTACAGATGCATGTTATGCATCTGGATATTGAATAATCTGCCTGTAATGGGAAGGTCTTCAGGGTTTCTGTCACAAGTGCCATAAGTTTAAAGTGACAACTTCAGATGAGAAATGTGCACATTTTTTCTCCATCATGGTTAAAGTTTCCATTATTTCCATTCTCCACTGGAACAGTGAACTGTGCCAGTTATAAATGGCCAGTCAGATACGTGCTAGAATAGCTGCCGCATGTATTACTGTGTCATACAAATCTCTTGACAGTTCTTACTTATTTCAACTATAAAGCAATCAAGAGTGAAATTATCACTTTTAGTAACATACTGCAAAGGATCTATTAATTTCCAGGCATCAAGCAGAATTTATGCATGGCTGTCTTGCTCTGACCTCTAATCTTGGTCACCAGACAGAAACATGCCAATACCCATTTTGCAATGTCTTTTTCAGCCTGTTGTCATACAGCTCAAGCTGCAAATGCCTGTACTCTAATCTCAATCACCAGACCAGGGAATCCTTCTGTTAAAAAATTAAAAATCCCTCTGTCTTGATTTTTTAAGTCACAGATCAATTTACTTTCTAAAAATGAATACAGAAATATCTCACTTAATATAATTATAGGGAATTCATTGAAGATGATAATTTTTTAGTACTATTAGTAAGAGCAAGTTTCCAAGCTCTGAATGTACTTATCATAGTATTTTTTCCCCTTCACCCTGTCCACTGGAGGCCAAATACTCAACATAAATCTCCAGTCTCTATACATTCGCTATCTATACACACTTTTTGCTATTTTGAATATGAATGACTAAAACTCTCTCTTACATCAGGGGTTCAGCAACAACCCTGCAACTTTAGAAGCTGGTAAGAAATAGCTGTTATTTTGTAAATAACTAAGTATTACCTGCTACCTCCTTGCTCCTCTGAGAGGCTTCAGAAGCCAAAGCGTATGATATGGTAATGATGCGCTCCTGCTCTTGCAGCTGTGAATCTAAATCAACCGAGTTGTGTTTGTCCTGGGCAACAGTAGGCTGTAGATTGTGCATACTAGTGGGAAAGTGCAAAACAACATTAACATTTTCAAACATGAAGAAGAATCCACCATGCAGATGAGAACCAGCTTGAATTCATACAGCAGTTTTCAGATCTCATCTATCAAGCTCCGTATTTTATTGACATTCTTTAAAGTAGTGTTAGGTAATGTATGTGAATGACTACAGCATACAGTGACAAAGGATGAGGCCATTACACATTCAGTCACAACTTCTGCATAGCCTTAAGTATATCTGAAAGTCCTTTGGTGTAAATACACCGTTTACATGAAAGCACTATCAAAAAGTACTGTTTATTTGAAGCTGTTAACAAAATTTCTTGTTAGTGCCCACAGGAAAAGGCATATACCTCGTGGTACTCAGGCACAGCCTCTTTAATTGTCTCCCGAAGAGACAGCAGATACTTGAGGTAATCAAATTCTTGAAACTGAATGTTTCAGAGCTGTAAGTAGCCAAAAGCATTCTTTCAGAACTTCAGCTTTCTGGAGGCAACAGAGCCTCTTCTCACACTGACTTCTCTTCTGCTTTTGGCCAGATCTGTGCCTTTCCTTCCTCCTCACCCTCATCTACAAATTGCTTGGTAAGGACTCACTACTATTTTAGGATGCTCTGAACAAGAAAATGGACATATACAAAATTTGTCATTATCTCTTCTACCCTGTTTTTAAAAGATTTAAGTATACTACATAAGTTCTGTGGGCATTTTCTAAAAGCCACAAGCTACATTTAGATAATTCAAATAGGAACTAAGACTGTTTTATGAAGTTAGTTCCCAACGTTTAACACCAGCCCCTATATAAGATTTGAAAAAAAACAAAACAAAACAAAACAAAACAACTGACCTTGATTTAGTAAGAATATTCTTTATCTTTTCTGCTTTACGCTGCCTTGCTGCCAGTTCTTCTGTAGAAAGAGGCTCTTCTGGCTCCAGTTCAACATAGCGTTCGGGTATTGCAACCTTCTCAGGTTTTGACAGCTGTGGAAAGAAAGCAAGCATCAAGTTTTTTAAAAAAAAATTGACATAAATTCTCCTCAATGGAAGAGCACAGTAAAAAGAATAAGGCATGGGTTTTCACAGCCAATACATGTACCTGATGCTAAACACTCTGCCTGGATATAAGCTGATGCCCTTTTAACAGTGTCTTTTCCCTCTGATTCATTTTACTTTAGAAGATAGATCGAACAAACATTAAAGGGATTACACAAGAAGTCAGAATCAACAGTGAACTTTTTTTAGCTCAGGCATAAAGTCCAACGGAGGACGCTACTTAAAGCTGTTACAGTAGAAAGAAGCAACCACTACAAGACTGACTGGACAACCTGAGATTTTAATGTCAGAATATTTATGTCATGACAGTGAGGACTTCCTACAACTGAAAGGAAATATCACCTGAAGTTTTAATCTAAGATATCATTCTTTTGTGACTGCATGATCTTCTGTGAGCAGTGGAGAAAAACAAAACAAAACAAAACAAAAAAACAACCCAAACAACAAACCAGCAGTTTGTAATCATATTAGGAAATTCTTGGACTATAAAATCTGAAATCCTAGGTGTTCAAAAGTTGTCTAGGGAACTGATCCAGAAATACAATAGCATTGTGCAACTGTAACAACACACTGCATGCACATGATTATGTAGATTGAAAATTTTCATATGATTGTACAAAAGCTAGCAACAAGTTTTCGTTAGAATCAGTTTCTTTGTAGGAAAACTTTGCTCCACATGAGATCTAAATCACCCAATGAAAATTCAGTTTACAAATGGACCCTGAATGCTTATACAGACAGACTGCTTCTGAAAAGCACAATAGAGGATGTGTGAATAAATAAGTAAAAGGAGAAGAATTTTTTTTTTTCTTCTCCTTTTTGGAGTTTTGTTAAAACACTCATGAGGTGATGAGTTTTCAAAATTCAAAGTTTTAAATAAAAATAATCCTAAATTCTTCACCACTGAATTTAGTTCACACTAATTCAATGGCATATGTAAAGTGCCCTGACCTCACCCCCAGTGATTAGGCTCTAATTTGCAGGCAATCATAGGCCCAAAGCATACAGTACAGTCATTGGCACTCATAACCACATTGAAATCACAACCTCAAATTTTTAAACTTCTTTCTCAGTAAACTCAAGGCCAATGCTTCCCAAAAAACCCTCATTTTCCAGTACACTTCCTTAACTTCAAATCCAGCTCCTTTGCAGCTCCGTAGCTATACATACATATTTTCTCTTTTTTATTTAAAATGTACATATCTATCTCCACACTATAACTAACTTAGATGGGTTCTCCTGCCACTTCCAGAACAACAAACTCAGTTATCATGTGAACAGCAGATTTAGTGGCCTTAAAGACTCAACTAAGTACATTTCCTTACGAGGCACAGAAATACCTCAGGTACAGAAGTGCCTGCCAGGCGAAGAGGATGGGTACACGAAATGGAAAAGGACAACCTGGGTAACCTGAGAAAGAAGCTTTACATCCAGAGCTTCAGTCCTGCTTTAGCTACTCTGAAGTAAGACAGCAATGCCTACAAGCAAAAATGTTTCCTACCCTAGGCTTAGGGCGCTGATTTGGATGTACAAAGTGATTTCCTTAGCCTGGAAGGCTTTCTGGAAAAAAAAAAAATAATAGCAGAGTGCAACAAGGAAAGGCAATACAACAGAATTATTTTTTCTGTTCAGGAGCACCGCATTTTCTGTAGAAAATATACAAATATTAATTGAAAGATACATTCATTATAGAGATCAACAGATAATGACTCAGGGATTCAACCTCTTACAAATACCTCTCTCTGTAAAATGATTCATGGCCAACAGCTTGCAGAATAGTAGAGGTGCTTACTAGTCTAATTGGTATTAGTCACTTTACTAATTTTCCATCTACCATGGCCTTTTACACAATGCATCATTCCTGAAATCCTTCCAATTGCTATATTCTTTCTTTTCCACCAGATGGCTCAATCGCATTTCAAACAAATACTTTACTGGTAAGATCTAGGGCCCAGAACACCAACCAACATTTGAAAAGCCGACAAAAAGGTGTTTTCTGTTCTGATCAGAATAAAGCAGTGGTCCCTCTTCTCTACTATGTTTGGCCAGTCAAAATGAAGAGTAAGGTAGCTCTGGGGAACTAACTTTTCCTTCATTGTTGTTTCCTTTTTTCAAACACAATATGAACATGAACCATACAGAGATTCTAAGTGCCAGGCTGTCAGTTTTCAATACCCAGAAGACCCTTTTTAGTTCAAACCCTCAGCTAACTTCTGAAAGAAAAGATGAGAATTCACTACCTAAAACTTAATATTTTGGAGCACAGAATAAGAGGCAAAAAAAATGATGAGTGTTACCTCTCTGCTGATGTCTAAATCATAGTCTTGAGGCTCCAGGTCTGTCTCTGTCACTGCTACTGGCTGAACTTTTAACCATTCATTTTCATCCTTGTCTTCTCCACGAATTGCCCTCTCAAGTAACTGCAAATCAAATTCTTGCTCTCGCTTCCACTGGTAATAGATACAAAACAATTAACAGCATTCAACCATACTGCCAAATTTATCATTTAGCAATGTACATTACTACTGCTGCAAATGCTACACTGCTGAAAGAATCCACAGAGCAAACCCCTTAACTGACAGGAAAAAGAAAATACAACTGTTAGAACATATGGTTGGGAGATTTGATCTCTAGCTCTGCTGCACAGATTTGAGAGTATTGTTTAATTTTACAGGTAACGTTCAGCAGTATTAAATTCTAACGAAAGTATTAATCACAATTTCACAAATGCCGATTAACATGGAACTAGCTAAGCACAAACACCTTTGGAAGCACAGATGTCAATGCAAGCGAGTCTACAGACTGACAGACTCGTCCTAGGCATTCTAACCAGGCCGTGCTGTGTGATTTTGAATCTCTGCACAGAAAGGGTATTTATACTGTAGGTTGAGAATTGCAACGTGAAAATTTGATGTATCTTTTTTTAGAATAATACCTAGTGTTTAAAGCTGATAATATTTTATGTAACAGCATTAATTGTCTTAAATTCAAAAATAATAGTTTAGTAACTTCTAAGCTCTTCTGACTTTACTAAAAGCAGTATCTATCTACCTGCAAAGACAAAAAAAGCTTTCACATTCTGTCTTTACAAGGTAAATAAGCAGCATAATTTGGGAGTTGCAGTATCATTACACAGTAGCTCCTTCACAACTACATGCAGTACAGCCACATATAAACTCACGCTTAAGAACACTATCAACACTTTTTTGTTCAAAAAATTAAGTTCAGTTGCATCATCATTCCATTCAGCAGCTCTCAGCAACTTTACCATACAGAGTTGAACCACAATATTAAAAGCAGTGGGAAAAAGAAGGGACAAAAAGAACAATAAAAAATTTATCTCCTCAAGCATTTGGGGGTATCAGTAGGAGAATGTGCTTTATATTTTTCTTAAAATATCTCCAGTATTTCTGTTACAAATTTCTGGCTTATTTTGGTTGAAGTTTGAACTTGATGTGCAAGTTCATTTAACTTCATTATGCTACTTGCATTAATGTATCTAATTTAAACCTATTCATGCACAAGCTCTCAATATTCACTCAGAAGATACATATATTCCATGTATATTAAAAAAGTTAAATAGCTAAAAGGCAATTATATCAAAAATTAGGATGTTTCTTTATAGAACTTAAAAGAGGAAAAAAAAAAGTTCTCTCATACGAGTACTCCAAATTCATTCCTCTACTCATATTCGAACCAGGCCTGATTGACATAGTATATTTTAAATACACAGAATCATTTTCAAGTTACGATATATAGGTAAGAAAAACATCAAACCATTCTTACGAAGCAGTATTTTTATTGGCTTTGATGTTGCGATTTTTACATTAAAAAGGCATCGTATATAACAAATGAATTCATCTACTGTGATCAATACTTAAAATGTCATACTACACTTGAGAGCTGACCGATTAAAAATTAAGAGTTACACATACAATGTATGTTTAAAGCAAATGTTACATACGGAGCAGCACTTCAATTGTACATTTAATGGTTTGCCATTTTGGCTGCTAAATAATTGTAATGCTGTAAGTAATTGTGCTATCAAACATGCTTTTTGCGTATCGAAGCCCTATACGTACAAGAGGTGACCTCGACAAAACATTGCTAGGGCTGAAAGTTTCTATTTTCATTCTTTACAGCAAGAAAAAGACCAAGATGGCACCCAAATTGATAGATAAAGTGTTTGCCACAGATGTTAATAAGGAGTGTTACAAAAATGTTTAAATTCAACTTGCGTATGTTATGCGAGTCAGGCAACATAAGAAGCTCAGATTTACTACTTCTAATTAAAATATGAAAATAACAGTGATACTATAGTTCTACAGTTCCAAAATATTATGCACTATCTTTATTAAACTTGTGATTGCAAAACAGAAGACAAAATAGATGAATGTCTCCAAATAGTGCACTCGTATTTACTGGGAAAGTAAATACAAATAACTGACTGTAAATTAGTGCTACTGAACAGTGGGAATGAAAGGCTGAATATTAAACTTTTTTTTAATGCTAGCAATTGACACACAATGTACTAAATGCAATTAAGCCTGGTAAAAATTGAGTAGTCCAGTTAGAAATTTTAAAATAGCTACAAAATTCTGCAAATTAAAAACAAGCAAACAAAAAAAGAGGCATTAGGTATGATGAGTGACAAATCTAAAAGCAAGAGATCTTGTGCAATGAATTAGGTAAAACAAGGTGATCATTCTAAAGCTCTAGTGGACCAAATAAAAAAATAAATTAAAAGACCACAGCATAAGTGCAATTACAGTACGATCTTGGTTTAGCACCAAGTGAGCGACTGGGTAACTTCACCAATTAGAATTGCTTTGGTTAGTATCCAAAATGTATAATTACAAACTTATCCTCTGTACAGCATTTAATCTCAGAACGCAACAAAAAAATCTTTCTCTTCAGCAGCTTAAATTTGAGCCTTATTAGAATATTCTACATTTTGATCTTTAAAGAAGAATTTGTATCAGTTAAAATACATTAGCTCTTACATAAATTTCTAATCTGCATGATTAGATTTTAAAACTGATTATCCATTTATCATCTCTTTAAGAAAAACCAAACACACACCACCTTGGTCTGATATTACCATGACTATCTTGCAGCCTAATTTAGGAATTAAAAAGAAAAATACTCATGATGATTAAGAACATTCTAAAAGGCCCATTCCATTGTGAAGAAGTTTTAAAACTGTACAAGCTTCTTACACTTTCTAAATACAATTCCAATAAAAACCAGTCATGTCTCTGAAATCACTCCAATATACTCACATCTCCACTCAGCACACCAACCTCTGACCAACTTACCTGCTGAACCTGCTACATATACCATAACTACTAGTAAAAAAAAAAAAAAAAATCATCTATTACTCACACTCTCTGAACTCATTTTATACTGTATAACACCAATTTATAATAATTAGACTAGAAGCATCACACACACTCAAGTGAAAGTGCTAGCTAGGAAAAAAAAAAATCCAAAGATATTTTTAGTTTAGTCCTTTTAAGGCATATCTAACATACTGAGCCTATGTCTGCAGAAATGGGCCTGATGAAAGACCGAGATGAAACAGACTGCCTTTCTCCTTGGCTAAGAGTTCTCTTGCGTTCACGAACTAATGCCTTCTGATGTCGCTTCATTCGTTCTAGTTGCTCCTCTGCACTCATCTTGCCTCTCTGGTGGTCTCCAGAGTATAAACGTTCCAAGGCACTCTTTGGTCTCTCCTGCAGAATTCACAAGGCACACAAAACACATGTTGTAATTAATACTTTATAAGAAGTATACAAGAAATAAACTCTTTCTCCTACCTTATTACTAAATTAATTTTTTTTTCTATTATTTTTGCATTAAATTGAATATTTCAACTCTGTATTTTCTATTAGTAGGGTTAATTTTCTGTTCTAAATGTTGTTTCATAAATCTATGCCAAATAAAGTTGTCTGTCCCTGATACATTTAAGAAAGTTAAAAATTGGAGATTTTATTAGGTCACAGGTTTGGTCCTCTCCCATGCTACTATGGTCCCACTTCCTGCTATGCAAAATACATTCTGGACCTAAATGTTTTGAACAGTTCAGACATTTGCCTTCAGATGTTCATTTAAAACTTACCTTGGACCTATCCCTTCGTAGTGTTGCATATGATGAAATGGTAGATGATTGGTGCAACCTGGAAGTTGATCCAGATAAACCTTTATAAAGAAAAAGAGAATGCTTTAAAACCAAATGACAGACAAAATGAAGACAAGTGTCACATTTTTTAAATGATCATGCTTTTTCTACGGCAATCTGCTTACTATTTTAGCTCACGTTTCAGATTTTGCAGTTCAGAAGACCATGAGAGGCATGAAATTCATTTCAGCCAAAAGTAATGTGTTTCAGGTCACTATTGATCAAAATTCAGAAAGACGTACAATAATTGAGAAGCTTATATTAAATGAGGTGTGGGGTGAACTCAGCTGTACAACAGTAGATAAGCTGTTCAAATAATCACATTTGTATGAAGAAAAATAAACTTTAACATTCACAGTAAGAAAGGAAAGAAATAAGAAGAAAATGGCTAAGAAATTAATTGTTCTTTCCCAAATAACCTCTCTATCCTCATTTGTGAAACAGTTATAGGACTGTAGCACAATGGGGATCAAGTCTCAAGTCACATGTAGCATCTGGGGGCATTACATTCATATTCTTTATCACTTTCATTTCAATGGCAATGTTAAGCGTTTAAAAAAAATACTTGAGTTTGTAGAAGATCGCACAAAGTAAGAGGAAAAATTACTCTGAATATAGGAGACAATCTAATAGCAGATTTCATGTTTTGCTATGCTTTTTTTAAAGCATTATGCATTAAGTTGCTTTGCAAAAGGCTGGTTGTCTGTAATGGCACCATTAAAATGCACAAAATCTCTAGACTTTCACAGCACATTATAGTTAATCTAAAAATAATGATCTGATGATAAAGACCCATCTCCAGAAAATCCTAGGAGAGGAAAGTTCCTATACAGACAGCACTGTTAAAAATCAGCTACATAAATTCCTGGCTTACCACGGGTAGGTAATGTCTGGTACCCACTGTCAGAGCTTATTAAACCACTGGAAGGTTGGCTGAGGTCACCACCTATTGTTGCTAGTTCTGGTTCACTCATGTATGAGCGCAGTTCCACCTATACGGAAAAATACTCAGCTCAAATGAAATCACAGACAGCAAGTCTTAACAATCTTAAAACAAATCCTAAAGCTTTGTTTCTGGATTACTACATCTCTGTCATTATTACGTGACACGGATCTCTCCCTGCCATTACTATCTCTCTGCTGTTATATCTCTCTCCTTATTACAAGACCTAGATGTCTATATATTTTACAGACAATAGTATCTTTTATTATAGGTTCACATATCTTTAAAGTGCAGGTGTATAGGTGTATGAGCACTCACCCTATAATCTCCATTCACATACTGTCCAAGTTCTCTGTCTCTCTTTCTTTCATCTGACTGCCGCTTCAGGCCCCGCACTGATGTGTGTCTGATGACAGTGGCTTCTCTCGGGAGAGGTGGGACGGCTGGTGGCTGATCATCAGGACTGTACAACTGAGGGAGAGGAGGTCTGGGCGGTGCTTCATCTTCCTGGTAACAGGAAAGCACAAGTATTTGGCAAACAATCTGAAAACAATCTGGCGTAAACTGACTGAAAGTTCATTACGTCATATGAGGTATTGGTGACTGCTTTAGCATGCTCTGCTCTGTCCAAGCCAGGAGCTTGAGGCTTTAAAGACTAAACAAGCCCCAAGAAAGCAAATAACTAACCAACCACAAAGCATAAGCAAGGAAGGCTGCTCATCATCATAAACCAGCATATGGCTACTGTATGTAAAGCCCCAGGTTATGCACATGTATTCTGCTGTACGTGCTATTGTGCAGTTTCTACACAAACACCTTGTGTCTCCCTGTTGTGCCTCCACACTGGGTGCACTTTGTAACGAGGAAACTGTCACTGTTTCTGCCAGAAATGGAAACACTGGTGAATGAATCTCACAAGAGCAGTACTTACAACCTTTGGCTTGAGCTTAATGGGCGACTGAAGAGGTGGCTCGATTTTTTTCAGCTGCTGTGCTTGGTGCTGCAGTCTGGCCTGGAAATAAGGCTGTGGATACAGCCTAACCTCCAGAGGGGATTTAACCGGACTGGGAGGAGGGCTTTGTGGTGCTGAAAGTTTGCCCTCCGCAGTTGTGAGGGAAGCTGGTAAGGAAGGCACTGAAGACTGAGAAAATGAAGGCACTATTTTTCTCTCTAGAGGAAAAAAAATGCAAATGTATTACATGTTATTTCTTATTGATAAGGTTCATAAGAATAGCAATTAACATCCTTAGACTTCATAAAACAGCCCTAATACTCTGCACATTGCTTTGAACACAAACAGGGGTTTTTTTGGACATTAAAATGTTTGATTGTAACATTATAGCAGAGTTGAAAAACATTTTTTTGATGATGATCAAGCAAGTCTTTCAGGCCAAAAATAACACCACCCACTTTCATATCATCCAGTAAAATTCCTTGGAGAGGGCAGTGGGAGGAAAGGAAGGAAAAGCCCGAGAGTCATACAAAATCAGTACATAGGCTGTATCTGGCCCTGTGCCACAGATTCCTTAAGATGCCTATAGATTTAGACAAGGCTAAGCATTCACAGCCTTATTTTATTTAAGATCTCACCATCTCAGAACTATTTTATCTCTGTATGTAAAAGGTAAGCAAAGATACTTTAAATATAAAGTGAATTTACAGTAGGCGTTAACAGTCTCTTGCTATCCCAATGCATTAGGTCTTTTTGAAACATAATAAAGTGATTAAAATGCAGACCACACACACTTTCCCTTACTCCTTTCCATTGCTGATGTTGTTGCTCTGCCCACGAAACACTTGCCTGAAGAGGGAGGGGGAAGGCAACTGCAGCAAGGGCAGTTGGGCAGCATCCAAGGAGGGGAGGGGAGGGGGGGGAAGGCAGAGAAGAACACAGACTAGAGCTCCTGGACAGAATGCAGAATAGATACTACGGTGGTATGAGCCTGGCATGTGATAGAAACTCCTTCATCAATTTGAAGAACTTAGCCCATTATTCTTGTTCTTATCGTTCCCTTTTTTATGGCTTGTTACATTTTAGTGCCGTCAGTATGTGAAAACAAACAACAAAAAACCTTTTTACCACCTCAATCAAAGAAATACCAAGTTAATGTGCTCATTCAACAGAGATTCTCTTGTAGCAGAATTAAGTGGATTTTCTACAGCAGAACAAACTTCTAGACTATCTGCACAGATCCAAAGATTCAGCTGCCTTTCTATATTTTTTAAGTTTTAATTATGTTATCCTTACCTGGATTCTTGATAGAGTCTACTATAGTTTTGTAGTTCGTTTTATTTGCACTCAAACCAGCTGTAACATCTTCAATTCTCCACAAGTCTTTCTGTATTTGCGTTTTCTCCTGATGTTTGTAGTGAAAGAAAAAGAGAAAAAATCAATTATATCTCATTTTTAATTTATTATGAGCTGCTGCTTCTTCTGATACCAAAACCAAACTAACATTTCAGAACTTACATGAAAACCTAGGAGTCTAGACATTAGTTAAATAATTATTTTAAAATTTACAAACAAACAAACAAACCAACCCCCAAACCAACATATCTTGCCCATAAAATTCATTAGAGCATTTTCTGAGTCTTGGAAGACTTCCTATAGAAGACTGGGGGAAAGACACACGTCTACTTTTTTGTCTACAATATTATTCAAGCTACAAAAACCTAGTTTAAATGTTCTACATAAAGTGAGCTTACATAACCTTTTTCATTTGAACTTTGTTCTTAAATCCTATACTAACACACTTAAGACTGCTACTTCAGCCACACAAAACTCATCTTAATACATTTAGGGGAAATGTCCAATATTAAAAAAGCAAAAAATTAGTATTGCCTCCCCAAATACTGCCATGAACTTCCTAATGGCTTTTAATAGATGAAATATAAACCCCAAGCTAACTCAGAAGGGCTGACAAATTTAATTTCTGCTTATATTTGGGTGGTTAGGCCTACTGGACATGCTAAAAAAAATATATTGCTGCTGTTCCAGGATTTGGTCTCATCTTGCATCCTATGTGCTTTGCAGAGGCTTTCCAGGAGGAAAGAAAGGGAAGCTTTGTCTACACTGTGAACTCCACCTTCAACTGAATCTTGCAGCCAGAGGCCTTGGCGACTGAAGCCACGACTTCAGTCAGATGTTCAATGCAATTGTCATAAATACCTATTCTCATCTGCTAAATCAAAGCCTGGTAATTCTGTCCTTGGAAATTGTCATTACAAATAAACTTAGTAAAATCAAGAGGAAAACAATATTATTAAAGAAAGCAGAAGGCAGGGAAACACTTTAGTTAAGAATTGCTTACAACTTGCTCAAGAACTCTAGAATCCCATCACTTGCCATAAGCTACAAAATAACTGTTAATTAATCCTATAAGCCTGAAAGAGAAAAACTTTAGTAAAAGCTTTTACACCTCATAGAGCTAAGGAAGGCATATAAATTGCTTTCCACTTTCTGTCTTAGATCAGAAAATATGTTCAGCCAGGTTACAGATCAGCAAACAGGGTGCCAAGAACACAAACATTTAAATGATGGAGAATGTTATTTGCCCGTAGCAAACTCACTCGATAGATGGGATGTATCTTGAAAGACTGTCAGGATACAAACTATAAATTTGCACATTTCATTTCATTTTTCTGAGATTAATCACACTACAAGGAACCAAATGATGGATTTACCATAATCAAGCCTCAGAACTGGTTAAAAAAACCCCACATGTACAAAAAAATCCTGCTTCTAAAACCACTGAGAAATTGCTCGATAAGTAATGTACAAAAAGTCAGGAGATCTTTTAATATTATTTCTTCCCATTACTTAAATATTGATGTGAAGAGAATTTTTTAGATCAAAAATGGAATAGATCTAAAAGATAAACAGATGAATTTATTTTTAAATTATGAAAGCCAAGATTGCTGTTTATGAAAGGGTATAAAAATATTTCATGGGCAAGCATGAAAAGGTAACTTGCAGAGATAAATCGATTTCTCTAACTTCCTTCACACAGCAACATAATTTAGAATGATTTATAAAACCAGGAGAAACACCAACTAAAAAGTTATCACTGATAAAATACCACATCTCAGTTAATTTCAGCATGCCCAGATCTCTCCAACCCTTAAGCAAAAGACAATGAAGGTACACTCTTAAGAGCAAGATTTACTCTGACCAAGCTGCTTGAAACATTTAGGTTTGAATCTCTTAACTAGTGCCATATAGAAATAACAGTAGCTGCTTCCTACAGCAACTGAAGCCTGCAAATTTACTGAATTTTTAATAATATTCCATGAAAACTGCATCTTTTAAAATACAGCGTGTATTAATTTAGTGCTACTGGAAAATACTAGATAAACAGTCTTGAATCTACATACCCTTGGGCAGACATCAAAAAACCCCCTCTTAACTAGTATGGATACTTCAAGTGAGTTTTAAGAATATTCAGTACTTTCTGAAAAGATCAGGTCCCCTTAGCATCCCTGAAACAGGTATTCAGAAACACTTTTTAAAGTCTTAGCCAAACTTACCTATGCATACATATATATATACACATATATATGTAAATATACACACACAAAAGACATAGCATGCATGTGTGTGTGCATGCATGTGCATTTTTTATAATTATGTGATACGAGATGATAAAACTGAGTTAACATTTTTTCTGTACAAACTGCATTCCCTTCTATGTGTTGAATCGCATGCCATATATCCAGTATTTTACTCAATGCACAACTGAAAATTCTTTGTTAAAGTACTTAAACAAAGTATATTTTATTTAAACCTATAATTTCCCTTTGTTAAACAAAATAACTTCATACAGGGATGATTTTATTCAGAAGTCCTAGGGGTATTTTAGGAGATATGTATTCTATAGCTGAACTCAATTACATAATATTCTGGCTCTAGAAACTGAATCACTCTCCTCCACCTCCCAAAATTAAAAGTAAACTAAAATAGACTTTGAAGATGCAATCTAAAGAAGTTTTACAACTCTTGCTTTGATACAAAACACTTATCCGTTAATAGTGAAAATAAATAAGACTTCAATTCATATCTGATCAGATATTCATTGCAAATGATAAATTTGGTGAGCTCTTTTGGTCCAGGATATTTGGAAAAGTAGGCTAAGGTCTGAGCAAAATGCATACATTAGCTTTGTTCCTTGCATTTTGTATTTTAAATAAATGTGTTCGGCTTAAACACAGCTGTATTCCTTGCTCTAAGATTAAAATCACCAGTTGTAAGTAGAAATCATCCGGTATGCCACATCCAGTTCAGCAAAGAGAATAATTTAGTTTCAAACAAATCTTTGTAAGATTCAAAACTGAATAACTGATTTAAAACCAAGATGCCTTTCAATTACTGATGCCTGTTAAACGTTTACTCCGCTTCACAAAACAATCTACAAAGATAAATCTTCCATAAATAGAAGAACACGACAAAGAACAAGTAATGACAATAATAAGCTAGTGACTGATGTTCTTAAAAATGGATAAAGAAGCAACAATGTCAGATCAAATAAATGGGAGACTAAGAAGTCCTGCATAGTCTTATAAATTAAAGACGTTATCAATGTCAAGATGTCAGCATGTAATAAAAACATAATAAAATAATGACAAATTTGCATAGACAATTTAGGAGAAACTTTTACACATGCTGCAATATAACTAGTTACTGCACAGCTATACTGTTACAAGGCCTGAACTTTGCAAACCAAACTATGTGACAGTTGAATACAGTGCAAAAATTGCAGAGAATTTCTCTTATGAGATGATTGTTCCAAGTTCAGATAAAATCATCTCATAAGTAAACCAGTGTCTGGAAATGGACTCACCTGAGATACCAATGAACTATTCATCTGTTCCTGTAAGGCTTTTTTCAGCTGGCTCACATCCTTTTCTAACTTCAGATATTCATTCCAGGCATTTTCCATTTCCTGTTATCAGAGGGAATACGCTAATTCAACATTACAATAAACTTTGAAATCACTCTATCCATTCCCTAATTGAGCACCAAAGTGGTTTTAAGATGGGGGTGTTCTATTAGGAAAAGAAGCAAAAAAATCCATTTTGCAGTCTACATTTTTGCTTAGAGTTGATGATAAACTTCAAAATGCTTTATAATAGCTTGTAAGATCAAGTCAGGAATTCCTAGTTAAAAAAATTCTGGCCAGCTCCCTCACACAAAACCATTTAAGTATTAAACTGGCATGTGATAGAATCTGAACTATGACTAATATGCTATGAAGGAATCAAGTCTATTCCAGTTCCATTTCCTTTTACTTTACTTCTCTACTTAAAACAAGTTTATAATTAAAATCCAGTCACCTGAACCAGAACTTTTGTTTTAAAACACAAAGCAGGTTATCCTTTAAAAGACCTACAGGCTGTGCTGTAATGGTATTAGAAGTGAACAAACAAGCAGACACCTGGAAAATAAGGCCATCCAATCACCCTTACTTGACTTAGATTATTTCTAGCATCCATGGCACCACAGTCTGCCTTCTGACTCAGAACTGAGAAAAATCAAGTTTTTTGAGCATTTTTATGTAAGGAATGGTGGAATAGGCATTTTCTCTGAAGTCGAGAACAGAGATCACTTGGGAGTTGAGGGGAAGAAATAATGGAGGTCTCTGAAACCATGAGTGGCATGGAGAGAGTAGATAATGACTGACTGTTCCCCATCCTTTCTCATACAAGAGTAAGGGTCTATCACATGAAACATGTACAAGTCATGCTCAAAACAAATAAAAGTAAGTGGCTGTCCATGCAGTGGGAAAAAGATCTGTGCAATACCTTTCCAAATGATGTTTTGGATGCAAACGGTTCACACAATTTAAGAGTGGACTGAATAGGTTCTTGGAAATGAGATCTACTGAGAATTACTAGATAGAAAAAACCCCCCCAACAATCTCAAGAATTCTCCAAGCAGAAAACAGTTGGAAGCTGGAGTGGTTATGACAGGAAATACTACCCACATCTCCTGTCCTTACTCTTCCCTAAGCATCTGCTTATGCCCACTTCTGAAGCCAGAAACCTGGGCTAGGAGGAGCCTGGAACTGGACCAGTACAGCCATTCTTACAATTACTTGCTATTTACACCCCCGATTAAAGTTTAAATGCTGTCTGTGGAAGTCATACATTTTCTACAGGCACAAGATACTACATATATACATTTAAATAACATTGGTATTTTAATGATCAGATCTTAGTTTAGGAAAAGTGTTCATGCAATTCTAGAAAAAAATCTTATGAAGAGCTAGTCCCATATTCATTAAGAAGTAGGAATAATATAGTGAGTCCACAACACCCAGGTTCAATATACTCTGTTTCATAGCCAACTGTTAGTAATATTTTATTAATAAAAATGTAACATGAAATTGCATTTGAATTTTATTAAGTCATAATAGCAACTGTAAATTTTGACTAAAATATCAACAAATTTTCTCAATTCCTTTTTCCCTGGAAAAATACCATGGAAGCACATTTCTATTTTCAAAGCACTCGCTGAAAGATTTGCAATTTAAGCCCCATATATAAATGGAAAAAGGTATAAAAAAGGGGGTTTAGCTTTTGTTTGGGAGGAGGTGGGAAGGAAGCATTGAAAAGGAAAGCTGGAGAGATCGGTTTACATTTTTTTGTTCTGGTTTAGTATCCTGTACCTTAACCAAATCAGTTCAGAACAAGACTTAACTCCTCTATCCAATGAACAATACAGTTTTACTCTTAACTGGTGTTTTAGTTATGGTTTTCTTGAAACAACCAAAACCACGTACTGTTGAAACTTTGGATATTTCAGCCCGAATATGTATCAGATCCTCTTGCAAAAGTCTCTGCTGGTAAGAAATTTTTTCTACATGTTGTGGTTGGTCTTTGTATTGCTCCATCTGCCTGTGTAAAACCTCTAAAACAGACTCCAGCTGATCCTAAAAAGAAGAAGATGGCAGTAAGCTTACAACATTTACATGGAATTTTACAGATCTACCTGCAGAAATATAGAAGTTGTTTTCCAAAGCCACTAGAGGTTAGGATTGGCCTCCTGTTGTGGAGACTAAGATGTAAATGAAAGAGTGCAAGAGCCTTAATTAACTATTATAACCAAAATTATCTGATATTTTCCATTTAATCTTTCCATTAGGTAACCAAATGTGGAAAACACAAAGCACTGAGAAGGGAATTTTTCTATTTATAGTCTGTAAAAACCTGTAATTTACAGTTTCAGAAAAATTCCCTTAAGCAGTGCAGAACTGTGACAGCCCTACCACAGCACAGCATTAGCTGTTTATTTAAGGATAGGTTCTTATTCACTGATATAGTTGAATTAGCCATGTGAGGAATTAAAATATTGTCTAAAACATGAAGCAAGCCCAATTCATTCCATCAGGACTAAGTAACGCTGGGTCATTTTTGCACAGTAGCTCTTCTGAAGAATCCACCTGGACAGTACTTTCATTTTAAAACAGATTTTTTTCTGCACCACCTCAATTTGTTGACAGCTATAGCTCATAGGCAGTGGAGCAGATAAAGATACATACAGGAAGGAAAGACTAGGAAAGGCCAACCATTTTGTTATTGGTTACTATTTGAACTCTGACTTGAATGTGCACAGCAGAAAGGAGGGGGGTTCCAACTACGAACTTGTCACAGAAAATATTTCAGGACTTTAATCATAACCCTCAGAACTAAGTTCACAGTACTATATATAAACCAGCGTACATTTCTGAAATTATTACTAATTTGAAAAGTTCTCCCTTCTCTCACTCATTTTTCTTTAACAGACAAAACAACAAAACATCACGCAAGTCACAGAGTGAGTTCAATATGGTAGCACACCGCTACTTATACAAACATTTTTTTGTGCAAGTGAGCATAACTGCAAATGAAACATGACTCAGTCTCCCACCATATACATATTAAGACATAAAGCAAAATTACAGAGAAAGTGTATGTACCCCAATTTGTAATAAATGCCAAAAAATTAAATGTATATGGCTTTAAAACATTCATTTTTAAAAACATGTTTTCTAAAAGTGGGTACTCAAACCTAACATGAAAAAAATTCTTTTCCTTATGTAAGTTTATACACGTGTCCAAAGAAAATGATAACAATGCGAGCAGCATCCTGTAATTTGATTTGTTTTGTTTGCAATACCATATTTTATGACTAGATGAAAGTTATTTATTTCATAAAACTCTTTTTAATTTACTAACTTTATTTTCCTTAAGGGCTCTTATTTTGTCCTCCAAATCCTGCAGAATTCTGTCCTGCTCACAGAAAATGCTTAGCTTGACCTGAAAATTAAATCATATAAATAATATTAGATTTTAAAAACCAAGCAGAAAAGTCTCCACTAGCAATATTTTGCCCTAAAGAGCATAAAAACGTGAACACATAACAGTACAACATAAACGGAATAATGTAAGAGGTTCTGAAGTGGTATGTGATACTTACATCAGTATCACTTTCTGCAATCTTGACAGGTTTTGTACTTCGTTCTTTTAACGTGTCACGTCCTGTCACCTAAGAGGAACAAGTTTAACATCTGAGAAATTTGTTGCAAACTAAAACCTAATTATGCTTCAACAATGAAAAGTTTTGTTAAATATTCACGTTTATTAACAACGATGAGTAAAATTTTTGGATACAAGTCTTTCTAAATATGACTTCAGTTTTATAAAAATGTTATCAGAAAGGATTAGTAGGTTTATGAGGCTATTTAATAACTTTTACAGTAGCTTAAAATTCTGTACTAAAGAGTATAATCCCACCTGTCTATGGTTACAAAGGTTCTGTTCCTGCAGAACCTAGCAGTTTTAACAGTTCAGCTTTAATGGCTTTCTTGAAGCCAAAGACTTGGAAGTTCCTTTAAATGTCTGGCTGCAAGAATAGCAGCATTAATGACTGAAAATACAACTTTTTTGCAACTATTTCATTCTACAAAGGATAGTGTCTTCCATAGTATAGGGTGAAATTTATTAAAGATAGACTGCTATAAAAGTGCTACAATGGAATTAAAAGTAATTAATTATTTTGACATGTTTATAGTATACCAAATCTCTCATTCCATAAAAGACTGGTTTCATATTCAATTTCTGGTGAGAAGATTATCTTCTCACGTAACACAGTTTTTAAATCAGTACAGCAACTATACTATTTTATACTTCCAACCTTCACAACAATCTTAAAATGAAGGCATGTCTATTTCTGCAGAAAAGTTTATTATTTCCACTGTCTACATGGGACCCTTTTTGTGAATAAATGAGATTAAGAAAATGGTAATATAATACATCTCATTAATCATAGAGTTTTTAAAAGCTTTAAAATCTAATGACAGTATTACTTAATTAGAACACTTTTAAAGGATTCATTAAAGCAAATACTCTCTTACCAAAGAAACACCTGGTGTTTATAAGTATAGTACTCATATACAGTATGCTTCCATTCATATAAAGATGAGAGTTAATGAATAAAAATTCACCTAAATATTGTATTTAATAATATAAGAGCAGCAGTTTTAATGTAAAAGCAGAAGTTGTTGGCTTTTTTGGTGGGGTAGAAGGGGTAGTTTGCTTTGTTACTGACTGGCAATCTCCAGACTTGAGGCTACATAGTTTACTTAATTAACAAACAGGATCATGCCAGCTCTCTTAAAGCAATTAAATTTTACTGTAAGTGTAGATAAATTTTTGATACAACCTCAGTTTCTCATCTAACATGCTACATGAAGTTAGCCATCTATACATAATATTTTCAAATAACAAAGTCGTTTTAAGACAGTAGAACATGGTCATCATTTAGGTTTACCATCTTCTCCAATGGCAGACTCCATTCAAAGACTTATCATGTGTTTTCATGTGATGAAATGTTACTTCACCACCAGCAAAATCAAAAGTGTTTACTGACTCTCAAAACTTTCGATTTTTGGATATTTTCAACGAAGGTGTGTTTTATATAAGAAAAATCCTTTCTTTCAAAAGTATTAATTGGATTACTTAATAACAACAAATAATTAATATAAGCATAAATACTAGCATGTCAAAGTAATAATTTTGCATAGTTAATTACCTGCAATCTAAGAGAAGGCAAAAACCTTTTTCAAAGCAATGCAATTAACATAAAAACCAGAGTCTACACATTTTGAGGATATTTTAAATTACATAATCAGAACTGTAAAGAATTTGTTAATTATCAAGCAGTGAATATGAGAACATAATGAATATTTAGCATGCGTTCACTTTCCAAAATTACACATAGGAATCACTACTTGACACAATCATTTTCAAAACATGATAAAATGAAACCAAACACTGAGTTCAGCCATAATTTCACATACAGACTCCAAAATGGGGGTGGGGGGGGTGGGGGTGGAAGAAGGAAAGAAAAAAAAGGAAAGAAAAAAAAAAAAAGTCTTGCATAAAGCTTTACTGTTTACCATAAGACACCTGTAAAAGCCAGAATATGTAAACATTGACTGCTATTAAAAGCAATGGGATGGGTGCATATCAGATGCAAGCAGTCTTACATGTATACTGGATAGTAACCCTTGTGCTGAGTTCTTTAGCACTTTGTATATCATGTTGATCAGAGGTCCATTATTTTCTATCTGTTTCAAACAAAAGTTTAGTAATAGCTTGTTACAGATGTAAAAATTAAAACCCCCAAGCCTTACAACGCAAAACTCCATGAGCAGCAGTAATCCATGCTCTTACGTCACACTGATCCTTGAGGTTTATAGTCTATATAATCTGCCATTACAGAAGCTACAACTGGATATCTACCTATCTTGTTATGTTGTGGGTAGATTGTTCATACAACCATAAGACTTTTTTACTCTTGCAAAACATACGTACAAATACACAACACAAAACAGGTTTTGCTCAGACTTGTCCAACTGCAGTTTGAAGAGTGTTGGGAATTCCAGTAAGAAGATATTTTCTGCCACGTAATACGTAGTAACGCTTGCACCAACAACTCTATACTGATAATTTGAGCAACCTAGTTAAAACCTCAGTGAAAAAAGTTATTTCAATCACGCTTACCCTTCCTCCCACAACAAATACCTGCCATTCACTATTTCCTTCGTTATCTGCGTGGCACAAGCTTACACTAGCAACCTCTTTCACCTGCAACAGAAACTAAACAGCTTCAGATATTACAGTATGACTGCAGAAGGACAATTCAGGACCACTGCTGAACTGCTCAGAGGGCCCCAGACCTGCTTCAGCTGATTGCACAATTTGTACCTAGTGACACAAACTTTCCTATACTTCCTCCTCCATATTTTGTACAACCTGCTTGGCAATGTCAGCAAAGTATTCTGGCCATATATAATGCCCGTCCTTTCCTCCTGTAGCTTTCAACAACTTGATTTCACAGTCACAAAAAGGGAAGATGGCTTCATCACTTCTGTTTCCCTTTATCCGCAAAGTCATCTTAGAAGCTTGTGGGGAAAATTGAGTTTTTCTTTCCTTTGCTCTTCCTGTCTGCTTTTCTAATACAGGGTCTACCCACTTTAGAGATTAAAAAATTAACTGTGCAAACACAACTGTGGAAACCTGTTTCCAGAAGAGGCATGGTTATGCTATAGCATACACGTACACTATTTCTTTCATGCTCCAGATACCTCTATTTCATGAGTGAAAAAAGAATATATTTGAACAATTTAGGGGGAAAAAAAAATCATAATCTAAGGGTAATATTGTTAACGGAAACCTCCACAACATGTGGTATTTGGCAAGTTCAAAATTATCAGTAATTTTTCCTCACAGTGTGAGTAAACAGTCTTTAGACTTTTTTTAAAAGTCAGAACTAGCTCGCATGGAAAACTACTGAAATGGATTAATATCTCTAAAGCATTTCTATTTAATTTATACTTATGCTATGACAATACACTGTAATGTTGAACAATATAATCTTGGTATTAACATAAAAATTGTTTCTTATATAATATTTTTAAACTCTTAAATAATAAAAAATAGGCTCATATAAAAGGATAAAAGCAAGAGAGGGACAAAATATGTCAGTAATGATGAATTACTAAACGGTGTGTAACCAGTTACTGTAATCAGTTCTAGTACTATGGCATACATGATGCCATTTTTATTAATTGCTTGATCATTATTCCATGTTGAAAAATTGTATTTTGAAACCTCTAAGAAGAAAGATCTTCAGAAATAATGGATTTAGTGAAAAGAAAAAAGTTTAACTCCAGTTCTAAAATCTTTGGTCCTATGTGAAACTGTTTAATTAGAGTGGGTCTATCTCAAAGTCCAATGAAGTAAAGAGAGAGACCTGGATTAACAGACATTCTAGCTAAGTCATCAGTGTCTTAAATGAAAGGTACAAAGTATATTAACTGTGAATTTGCCATATTGCACCATTAGCAATTCAATATGTAATTTACGTAGTTCATCCAGCGCTCTATTCTTTTTTCCTCACACTCCAAAACAAAGCATCTCTAAGTTTAGTGGCAAAGCAGAAATGTAACCAGTACAAAGACACCTTCTCGAGTTTCACCGTGGTCTCTTTAATCTCTCAACAACCTGATCTGAATTTTCACATTTCCAGACCACTACCAAAGGAAGGTTATTAAGAAATGCCCATTTTGAGAAATTACATCATTCTTATGGAAACACACTTGACAGTTTTACTGTCAAGATTTTCACAAAAAGGGAACTAACGCTAAGTTTTTTTTCACAGAAAGATCAGGTGCCCCCAAACATTTCTCTTTCTGGTTGCTTTCATCAGATGCTACACAGGCTGCAGGAAGGCACAAGGGGAGCTCCTGGAAGACCAAACAGCTCTTCATGTCCCAGATTGCAACAAATCAATCCAGATGGAATCCACCACAAAGTTAAAAACACATCTTAATAATTTTGCTAAGCATGAAACATTTTCAGGGGCTTATACTGTGCCTACTTTTAACTGTGAAAATGGTTGTTTTATAATGGACAAAACACTCTGTTTATTAATAATTTCTCAAATTGTAGGACTTTTAAAATTGAAATTTGTCATAAAATTCAGCTGAAGGCTTGGGATGCAGTTACATTTGGCAAAGTCACGAACAAACCAAGCAAAAGGCCTAAAGTGACATTTGCCCAACTAATTTTATATTTGTGTATTAAAAATTGCAACAATTTACATATTTGATTATTGAAACTATATATACCACATATATTATGTGATAAATATTCTATATACATATGACACTATACATAAGTGTAATATGGATGACTAGTATTTTCCATTGATATATTTGGTTATATATTCAGCCATTAAAACATAAGATAAAATTGAAATATGCATACTAATAGGTTCACTCAGCTCATTAGTTGCATAAAGGCAACACCCCACGGCATCAGTGAGAACTATGTACATGCAAACAATAAGGATAACAAGGCGTCAAATTTCACTCCATACCATTTGTTTTATATATGGTGAGATATCCTATACACCACAGAAAGTGGTAGACCACTTTGCTAAGCAGAACGATCATATTTTTTCGTTGTGTTTTTTTTTTTCTTCAAAACCTGCTCTTAATAAGATTTGCTATCAAATTGCCACCTATCAGGTACACCAGATACAGAAGTAACCTAGTGTAGACAGATGCTCAGTATCTTCTTTTTTTTTTTTTTTTTTTTAAGAAAAATATCACGTAGGCAGATTATATCTATGGATGAATGGATGAATGAGTGCGCTGGAAATCTCTTAGCTCCAATAATATGACAAAAATGATAGGTGCTAATTAATCACCACATTTTCACAAGAAAGCAAGACACTATAAATACAGCATATGATAAAAACAATGAAAGCTCAAGAAGATTTAAAGGTAAAAAGCTGGATTAAAAGAACACCCTGTTTTAACTTTGAGGAGCTGACTTAATATTGGTTCTAATACTACAGCAGGCAAACATTTTGAATGAGTTTTTTTCTCTGATTTCACTAAACCCACATAATATCATTCATCTGGAGTACCATTAACACAAGTTCTTCCTAGAAGCTGAAGCAATTAACATTTTCTGAGTTTGCATTTTAATTGTATAGTCACTACTATAAAGACACTCAATATTCTAAGCACAACAGTCATGGCAAAAGACATAGTTTCCATCTCTGAACAGAAGGTGATTTGAAAACCTGTAAGTACAAAGATGATATATGAAAGACCACTGGGTTAAAAAAAAAAAACAACAATGGAAGTAGACTCCTAAAATATCTTACCTTTAGATCCAAATACTCCAAATCCTTTTTCAACTGGATATAAGTGTCATCCGCCTTCAGGTAAGTACATAGGGAAAAAAGCAATGCAATGTATTTGAATGTTTGAAACAATTTCAGAATACTTGGATTGGTTATATAAGAAAATGGATGAAACAGGAAACGAAAAACAGAGTAGGAAGTACATAAAAAAGCACACTTGCTCCACCAGCATATTGCTATTTACAGATGAAAAATGGGCAAAATATTTCCCAAGAATATTAGTACCTTGTGCCCACCCTCCAATCACAGAGATTTGAGTTTTCCATGAGACATGTAACTGGAACAATAGATTTTCAGAAGTTATTTTTGCAAGACCAATTTCTACTGACTATCCCTTCATTGAAAAAGTTATAGTGTTGTCCTCTAGCAAATATGTCTTTTTGGGAGAAGAAAAGACTTGTACCTAACTGAATGTTAGATGTAACTAGATAACAGATATAACTCATATAACAAATCATTAGAATACTTTTGGTCCCATTTCATACACATTTTAAGATATTAATTTCTTTATTCAGGGAAAGTATGAAATAAGTTTTGGGAATAAAATACTGAAAAAGATCTCACTTATATGATTAGAGAATCCATTTTGTCTTTTAAGTAACAGCACTCAATCCGATCCTTACTTTTCATTGGCTCACCTGTAATTGCTATCAGCTTAATTTTATAGTTACATTCACTTAGCAACATCTTCATTACAGTCACTTCATGAAAAGCATGCACAGCAGTCATAACAAAGTTACTTCTCCTTTTTTTCAGAAGAGGTATTTGCAATACAGAATAAAGTTTAACTGTTGCAAATGTGCTTTGTAGTCAGACAAAATGCCCCCAAATTCCTAGAATTTTTAATACTATTTGAGCAGGATTTTATATCCTGGGTACATTAAATTTCAGAACAAAAGAAAAACACAACTATATCTTTTCTCAAGTTTTGAGCCAATGAGAATGTGTAGTTAAAAAAAGCCACCTTTATGCCATAAAATCAATAGATCACACTTGCATTTCTTTAGAGGTGTTCACTTACAATTCTTGTCCGATCAGCTTGTAAGTCTGACTGAGGACTCAACTAGAAAGTCTGCCCATTTTTGGAGAAATCCCTTTTACTATCACCCATCTTAGTGCAATTGTTCTGTAGGTGAGGTAAGTTAGGAAATTAAACTTTTCCAAGTTACAAAAAATTCCTTTAGTTTTGGGCCAATATAAAGCCTTCACCAATTCCAAGAAGAGTCACCACATTTTATCGCCAGGTGGCTTCATTTTTGAGGCTCTAATATGAACCAAAGAGCTCTGCAACCACATTTCGGTTTGATCTCACATTTACAAGTTTCATACAACAGTGCAATCAAGAGCACTGTTGATGATCCAAGGTGCCCCTGAGCTTTTATGAACCACCATTCACCTGCAGAACTGACACAGTTACAAGCTCAGATGAATGTACAAACTGGCTGATGCATTTCAATTTGCAGGTGACGCAGCATGTGGCACAGGGAGCCAATCCGATCATGAAAGCAGCACAAAAATGGTTTTGCTTTAGAATGAACTTATCTAATATTTTAACCCACATTTCTGAAGATGGAGCATTTTCAGAAATAGTATAAAAAGGAAGTATACATAAAACTTTGAAACATATGCACGGTGCCCTGTAACTTAAAATGCTCATCTTTTATAGCAAATACAGTAGCAAAGAAAAAAGGCAAACAACCTGGGAATTGTAGAATACCAAAGAATGGGCAAGAAAGCACAGACTCAAGCATGCCACTAACGAAGCATTTGCAGAGTCACAAAATGTCATACGGCACAGATGAGCCACGCAGCAGCTGACCTGATAGGTGGAATTAGTTGGCAAGTGCTGCAGTAATTGTGCGATTGTGTAATTTCGTATACTAGCCAACTTAGCCTGATGTCTCCTTAATCGAATGAGAAGCAATGTTAGCTCTTCAGGCTGCAGGTATTTAGACACATTGTAAAGAGGAAATTAGCAGTCTTCAGGGAGAGTAACTGTAATTACATTTTTCACCTCAGTGCCCAGAAAGCAGTTACTTGACATGATTAAGCAATTATTTCATTAACTCTGCATTTGGTCAAATAAACATAATAAAAGCTGAATCCTCTAATAACAGACAGCTCACCCGTGTTCATGTTGCAGATAACAGCAAAATTCCTACAGGTTTTACTAGGAGCTGGTTAAGATCAAGTTCTCATTCAAGTTATTTATGTTTTAACTAATAAAAATACAACTACCGTGGAATCAGCAGGATTTTAAAACGTAACCACAATACTATGATGACACAAAAGAAAAGTAACTGCTCTCTCAACTTACCGACTTGCCATGCAAACTGGGTGCGCTCACAGTATGCGTCATGTAGCCCATAGCAGGCATAGAGCGTCGATCAATGTGAGTTGAGCTCTGTAAGAAGCCACAGCCAGAATTGTAAGGATTGTCTCAAGTGAGAGGTATGTTGTGCTTGAGGCAAGATATCCACCTCTGCCACAAATTTTCTATTTGGATTCACGGCATGCTTAGATCAGGGTAACGTTCACGGGCCAGCCAGATCCTTTCATGATTAAGTAAAACTCAGGAATGAACAAATGCAAGTTTAGCACTTGTGATGCTGGGCAGATCAGCGGATTCTGGCAGCACAAGATGCTTCGGCAGAAGAGGCAAAGTGGCTTCCAGCATCTAAAAAAAATATTCATCAAGTTCCCCCCACCTAATGTTTCCCAGAGAAAGGCTGGTTGGCTTACACGCTCCGAGAGCAGCTTGTACTCCAGACAGTAACAACTGTGAATGGCCTCTTTCAGCCAGGGAACACTAACACTGACGTGAGTGACACCTTGTGGCAATGGATTCCATTAATACCAGGGGTTTTTAAATAATCATATTTGATCTGCCCCTTTCTGCTTATAATATGAAAACCTACTGCACATCCATTCTTTCACCTTTCTCTTAATGCCAAACTTTTATGGCTTTCTTCTTTCTTCAAGGCAACCTAAATTTATTTTATTTTTATTCCTGTCTGAATTTCACTAAGTGCTGTCTTGTTCAGCTGCTTCTTTTTTCTTTTTTTAAGTGTAACTGGATGGAATTTAATAAAGCATTCCAGGGATGGGGGATTATCACAGATTTCTGTAGACATATACATTTAAATGTGAAATGGTGCTGTGTGCTGACACATAAAACCATGAGCATTTCTCTCCAGAAACTTTTACAGAAGTTTCACAGAAAAGTTTTACAGAGGAGGAAAACTGTGTTTCCCTATATTGGTAAAATCAGTATGACATAAAAAGAGTTTTATTTCATGAGTAAAATTTATGCACCTACATTGCACAGGAAGGGAAAAGGCTGCTGTACATTCCTTTGTAAGGGATGTAATGCTCCTTCAACTTACATATAGAGAAACCAATGTCTGGTATAATATAATCAGGAGTTTAAAAAAAATATTAATTTCCAGTGCTGCACATCACCAGATTATTTCATCCTCTGACAGAATATTATAAATCTATAAATACTGAAAGACACCTGACAACTACACCGCATATACACCAGGAAAAAAAAAAATAAATCTAAACTGCATGAAATTGGCATGCAACCTAAAGTCACGGTCCTGAACTCATGCTGGGTATCTGAATTTATAAATCTATTCTTTGCAAATACTCTCCCCACCAGGGCCCATGGTTGAGGCCAAAGAATTAGGTGAATACAGAGGCTTTCGCTTCCAGTGTAAGAGCTACTAAGACAAGTAAATTCTACATTGATTCAATCCTGAATCTCCTTAATTTGCTTAGGCAAGGAGAGCCATGTGGAGTTACTCAACAGGGAAACCTGTGTCACCTCTGGATAAGAGGGTACAACAGTGCTTACAAAAAAAACCCACACTGAAATTCTGCAGAAGGTTGAAGTTTCAGACCAATACTATTTGATTTTGGTTAGTCCAGTGATAATGAATCTGCAAAAGGCTTAAACTATCATGAAAAATTTTTAATTATTTTAATTATTTTATTTAATTTTTTAAACTAGCATGAAAAATTTTTAGTTATGGCTAAAAACATAGTAACTGAATCAGCTGTAAGACTACAATAGCAAAACATGTAGAGAAAGCAGACACAGCAAACACTGAATTCTCAAGCACAGGTAAATAATCAAGGAGGAGTTCATCCTGCTGAGTTTTATATTCTTGCCTACCTACTCTATACATTAAAATATTACTTTTTGTGTACTGTATACATATAAACATATGCCTTCCAGTTTTTAAATAAAAATATTTCAAACCAACATGATGTGCCACCAATTTTCCTTTCCTAACCAACAAAAATTAATAAATCTGAAATGATCAGAAAGAATTTTAGGAGAAAATGATTCACTGTATCAACTTTTACAACTTGTACGATCTTTCATACATAGGAAGGATGCAATGAGAAATGGCTAAATTAAATGATCGATGTATGACACCACATGCAGAACAGTCTGAAATCAGTTATACTGTATACAAACCTTTACAGCATGATTTCGTATCTTCCTGGGTGATCCAGCCAAAGGAACATCTACAGTTTGTCTCTCGTCAGATGGTTTAACTGTAAGCCTTTCTGCAGGAGTATGTGGTCTCCTTGGGGGAAAGCTTTTTGGAGGTCCAGGTGGAGGAATATCAGATGGAGAGGGTGGAACAGATATTGACCGTGGAACGTCTAATGAACTTTTCGACTTACCACGATCAATAAAGTCTGAAGAACCTACATAAAGTGGGGCAGTAGGGCTGCCATGTTTAAATTGCTGTCTCTGCTGCCACTCATACAGCTGCCAAACAGTTCCATCCTTATTTGCTTTCCTTTCCTCCTGGGACATCTTCAAGTGGCTAACACGATCTTGTGCATATTTGTAGTCACTTGGCAAATTGCGGTTTGGTGGTGGTGGTGAGCTCCCTGAAGGCTGCCTGGTATTCTTTGGCAAAGTGTGATAGTTTTCAGGAAAAGGTAGATTGGGACCCTGACGTGTAAGAGTCTGATCAGAAGTGAGGCTGTAAAGGAGGGGAGAAAAAAGGGTAAATTTTTGCATACATTGATAAGTAGGAATGACTTTTTAAAAAAAAAAATCTCTAATGACATTAGCATAGGAACTACAAGATACCAGAATCATTTAAAATCGAATTTACAGAAATAGTAACAAAGTAATATTAATGAAATCTACCTTGCACAAAAAACATTGCACCATATTAATGCAAAGATGCAAATAGTATAAATAAAGGCTTTTAAGTTAATTTAGTGTCTAACCTAGGATGACCTACTAGAAATAAACTTAAGGGACAGCATCATTGTGTACTTAGACCAAAAAGAACTTTAAGAACATGAAGGAAGGAATTTTTGTCATGTTTAAAGAGCAAATCTGTGAATTAAAATATTTTTTTTCCTGAAAGCCTGCTCACCACTAGGTGGAGCAGCTTACGAACAACAAATGTAGGCTCATAAAAAATTACCTTAAAGTGCAAGAAATCTCACCAATCACTGAATGAGTATCTCAGATAATTTTTGTTCATGTGAATGAAGCAAAAAAAAAGGTAAGAAACTGCTCAAAGTCCCCATGTCTGTATGTTTTACTTTCATCTGACCTAATGCTACTGGTTCTACTGTTTTAAGCACCACAAGGCTTTTTGCAACAAAACTCACTGACAAACCGGAATATAAAAAGAGGCATTACATCCTGGCTTACTACTGCATCCATAATACACTTAAACTATCGAAATTAAATCTTTCAGTAGATAGAGAGTTAAGACAGAATTGGCAAAAGCTTTCACAAAGTGTAGTTGGATCCCTCTCCTGCCTTAATTTCTGATTCCCCAGTTAAACATCGGGGCGTTATGTACTTGCAATCATTTGTCCATTGATTCAGGATCTCAAAACAGAAACCCATTCTGCTAGACTTGTTAACAGAGCAACAATACAAAAAATAAATCAAAACAACAAAAAAACACAAACGAAGAAACTCAAAGCATGTTCATCACTCCACTCAGTAGGCTCCACTCTCAGCACGAGAGGGAGACCTGATGTGTGGCAACTGCAGGAATTCCACATGAAAGAAAGGGCAGGATGGGAAGGAACATTTTTGTTCATCATCCAAGAATAGCAGAAGCAGGGGGAAAAGAATTGCTACCGGTAACTCCTGCTCAGTAGTTGCCTCCATCTCCTTCTGCTTGCAGGATTTGGCACTGTTGGGCTGTCTTGAAATATGGATGCTCTTGAGAGGACACGTAATTCCTCTTGCCAGAAAACAGAATTAACTGCCCTGCGCTGCATGGAGGATTACAAATTTGTAAAAGCTCTGCTCTCTCACACCACAGAATGTTGATGTTACCTCGAATTTCACAATGAAGGTTAAAGCAGGCAGGCAGTATCAACAGAGGCAACTCACAAGTTCAGCATTCAGTGGTCAAGTAACCTCTTTTATTTGTCTAGCTCATTGCATCATTACTCTATGTTCTGTACTGTACTGCCAATTCTTTCCACATGAAAAAACGGTTGGTTTGTAGAGACGTATTTTCTCTGGATAGGAATGAGAACTGAGAAAGCTTAGAGCAGGTAATGTTTCAAAAGGACATCTGAGACAGACATGAAGCTAGGACAGATAATTTTGGTGTTTTCTCTGGAAAAACAGGGAAAGGGGCTTCACCATTCCTATACTCCAAACTAGTGGAGTCCTCGTGAAGGCATCTGCAAACTATTGGATTTTGTGTTTTCTAATTGGACATGAAAGGGTAAAGTATTGAGATCAGGAGGAATTAATGGTAGTCAATGAAGTTACTCAGGGCTAGCAGCTTTAGGAGCAAAACCAGTCTCAAAACAAAGACCCCATGAGATCTGGGGAGAGGAAAAATAAAACCACACCTTTCTTCTAGAAAAGGATTAATTTGTCTGAGAGGAACTAAAAACAGTTTGGATGAAAGCAGTACTCTGAGTAGCTGGGAAGTGCAGGCTTCATGCAATACTTCAGCTGGCTAGAAAAAAAGAATAAAGTTGCATGTGTGTTACATTGCACAGGGAAAGTCATATTCAAAGCTGAACTTGAGGCACTGTCTACATACAGGTAGGTTGCAATTTCTCAGTACATGGAGAAACCTCCAGCTAAGATGACAGGCTTTAAGCAGGTGGCATCTCTACCACACAAGGTTTCAGACCCTTAAAAATAATTTCCAGGATATAAAAATAGGCACTAAGATGACATACCAAATTCTGTAACAGGAAAGGAACAATGTCCTGAATGACACAAATTAATCCACAATGGACTGCGGACAATTGTTTTCTCAGAGACCAAGAGTAAAAATGAGAAAAAGCAGCTGTTCTTGAGAATCTCCCTTTCTTGAATGATGAGATATAAAGAATATAAAAAGGAAAGCAGACATTGAAGACTGAAAAAATGGCCTGATGATATATTACATGATTATTTGCAATGAAAAACATTCAGGGTCTGCAATGGGAAGCCACTGCACAGAAGATACTGTAAAAAGAGAAGATAAATGTTCAAAAGAAAACAAATATAATTATTGGAAACACTATGCCCATTCATGGGAATGCACAGAAGCTAACAAAGACAAGTAATGTTTCTTCCTTAAGCAAATCAGGAAGGAATGGAAAGTTCTGCATGACAAGAAATGTTTAACACTGTATTTGCAAGGAAGGAAATTCCTCAACATGACTGCATTTAGTTGGGAAATATTATACATTTATCAGGTTAATATATATTTTTTTTATTTTTTAGGTGTTAAAAATAGCAGGTTCTTTACAATTATGCATTCACTATGTCTATCCAGGCACTGGAATCAGATCAAAGACTAATAATTTCTGGACAGCTGCTGTTTGCTGGTCCTGAACTTTAATTACTTAAAACCAAAGTCTCCTGAAAGCTGCCTTTCAAACCCTCATCCAATTCTCTAGCTGTCTCTCTCAAAGGCTGGCACGAACCTTACCAAAGCAGGTATTCCCCTCTCCTGAGAACAGAGAGGGGTAGATGATTACATTGGATGTAACTGCAGCGCAGCTGCAATGCAATGCAGTTCCTTGTCTGAGAGATGCATTTCCAAATTGACAGCTAACATTTACTAGTTAGCAAATCGTTCTGAGTGCTTTATAAAAATGGGACGTAAAATATCTATTTGAAAGATCCGAATATCTATATAAAAGGTGCAATCCTTGCAAATAATTATAGATACAATTGCTGTATTTGTCTGAAGCCTCCAGCTGAAAGAGTTCTTTCTTGTCATAATCAACTTGCTGGCAGGCATTGCATCTTCATACACCTGAGCCAGGAACAAATAAAGCTGTACTCATTCTGTGTTCAAAAATTATAAAGGCTTCTAAATCCTCACAGGTTCTTTATTTTAATGTTTCAAGTGGGATAACAGTAAACACAGAGCATCAAGAAATTAAGTGGTCCACTAATAGTTACTAAAATCTAAATGGAATGTCAATCAAATTATCATCTCTATATTTCTACATCCTGAAATCAAGATGCTGTTTTCACAAGTCACATGCAACTTTCATCCATCAGTTAAGTGCACTGCAATGATCTCAGCAGGTTGAGAGAAGGTGCCATTTAAAAAAAATTAATCCATTAATCTTTGGGAAGGTAACGTGCTTTTTTTTCTGAATGCAGAGAATATAACGGCATTTGTCAGGGGAAGACAAAGAAAACAAGGTCAACTGAGCTAAAATAGAACATAAAGAAAGTTCTTAAGGTAAGAAGAAAATTTATATATAAAGGTAGATTTTGGTTACATCACTGCAGCTGACTCTTGTGAAGTTTCACTGAGTACTTAACAGCTCCAGCTGAGGTAGTTGGTTTTATCTAGAACAAAAGTTGACAGCTACAAGAGCACTGTCTTAACACTATACCTGATATATGCCTAAAGTTGATTTACTCAAAAAAAAGTAATTTGGAAGAAAACAATACTTATTTAGCTATCAGTCAAGCCTATTCACTGCCTATACTTTTTATGTGAAAAACATCAACGTAAGTTTTCTTAAGCACTGGCTAATTAGTTCAATAGTTTTCTGTATTATTTTAGACTAATACATGTGTGGGTGTAAGAAGAACTAACATACCAAGTACTTGTTTTCATTAAAGTCATATTCTCTCAAGAAGCATGGACTGATATCCAAGCAAAAAAGATGCAAGTAAACTGACTCTAGCAGTCTAGAAGAATGTTAAATAAAATCAAGAAGTATGAGAGCTTCTTTAAGGGTAATTCCAAAGGTAAGAGAGTAGAAGAATAGACTTCCAAACAGAATTAGCAAGCGTTACATTTCTTAATGATCCAAAGTGACAAATGTTAGCTTCAATAAGCATTAAAAAAATGCCCCAAATATTTTCTCCCTCCTAAAGCCCACATGCTTATGTCCCCCATTGCATGATTTATTATCATTGGATTTTAGCAGATTTCTAAGGTACTAATTCAGAAGGTTACCCATATATGAAAAATCCTCACACACAGCATAGAGCTCAACTGTCTTTCCCACTGCTTGCCACAAGATGACATTCTGAACAGACACATACATACATCACTACATTTTTTCATCTGATGCCTAATCTGACTGCACAATTTGAGATTTTCAAATTGCAAAAGCATTCCTGTGTGCATTCAACTTATTGGTACAAATCAGATAATTTTCAGGGACTGAAAAGGGAAAAGAGAATCGTGGAGACCATGGGAACATCCTAGGACCTCTTCATTAGCTAAATGAATATACAGAGACCTTTCAATGTATGACGCACCCACTGTGACTCTGAGTGCGATGAGTGGAAAACAAACAATAATCTATAATTTATAGAGTGTAGCTGTTTAAGAGATAACTGATGGCTGCATTTCACTTTCTGGGTCTTCAGTTGTAGCAAATTTTAAGAAGTTTTAAGCATTCACAGTGGTTAATACAGTGACAACATTAAAGGGATTTGATTAGCCAATCCCATATTGACTTTCCCGTGAGAAAAACACCTGAAAAATACCATTCTGCACTGGAGGAGAAAGTAAGTTTTGTTATAAATTGTCTCTGTAATTCTGATTTGCACTAAATGTATCACTCATACACATATTCCTTTAATTTAACAAAATGCCTTTTGGCAGTCTATTTAAAGATGGGCTTATTACTAACCTTTTTGTATCTCCTTTTTGGACTTTCACCCAGTGCTCCACTTGAGCCATGTTACTTTTTCTTTGAACCTGTTTATCTGGATTTGTTCTGGGAACAAACCCTCTTTTATACGAGCTGGTACCATTCTGCTCCACCAGGCCAGCACTCATACTTAATGAACTAGGAAGTGTTCCATTTTTCTCAGCTGGCTGAGGCTGAGCTACTTGGGACCTCGATGCATTCGTTAAGTCTGGAAATAATGAATCAGCTTCTGTTAACGCATGCTTAGCCTTTCCCTTCTTAGTTTCCAGAGTTTCTTTTCTGTGGATATAACGCTCCTCCTCCTCTTTTTCTCTTCTGATCTCTTCACGCTTATCATATCCAAGCATTTCAGCTGATTTTTGATGACTTTCTTTTGTATCTGTAATCTCTGTCCTCACACACTCTTTACAGGCATCCACATGATTGACTTGGGGAACAGCTTGCTGATCCACTTTTTCAGTTTCTCTGGAAAGAAAATACATCAGTAATGAACACTGCTTAATTGTAAGAAGTTAATGCGGTCTTGTTACTATTTTAGAAAGTATACCCACAAAAGCACCTTCTCCGGGCTGTGATAAATTTGACATGTTAAAATAGGTATGCTCAGCATAATTCAGTTGTTATCCCAGTTAGACAAAAGTTACCTTTACAGTGCTATCAAGGAAGAAGTCATTTATATGCATGTGTAACAGTGACTGAAAATTCTAATATTATATGAAAGAAGTGTTTAACTTGCATAATCTTGTGTACAAACAACTGTAAAGAAGAAAATCTTCCTATCCTGGGAAACACTGAAAGCCAAAAAAAGAAAACCACACAGGCAAATGATAATTTCAAAGTCAAAAATGTCTTTCATATCTTTCTATTAGGAACTAGTCATTTCTGGGCAAGAGGACAGGGGAAAAAAAAAGAAAAAATTTACATTTGAGTCAGTACGACCATTGTCCACAGGATTTCTAACCTAGGGGCTATTCCCGCAAAAAATAAAACAAAAAAACCCCTCCATTGCTCCTAATGCTGCAATGCACATGCATTTATTTACCTTATTGACTAAATATTTTTTAAAATTCCATACCAGAAATCTTCATATTAAACTTACAACACACTATAAAATATCTATGGATCCAAAAAATTTTATGTTGCTTTCGACACATAATGTACTTCATTTGCAATTTTGTTCATCTCCTTATAGTAATAAGCTTCTGGACATCAATTTTTTCTCTTACAATTCAATGGAGTATCATTGATGTCAGAGTGGCACCTCATTTTCTCTGAAACTAAGTTCAGCTTCTTTAAAGCTTTATGGAAGGTGAGTTCTGAGTAAGTGCAATGAAACAATTGTTTTCACTTCAGCCTATTTAGTGTCTCAAAATGAATAGTCTACTAGGAGGAAGGACACTGGATCAATACTTTTAACATGCCAGACTTCCGCAATGTTTTATTCAGTTATTCCTATCCTTATACAAAAGATAAAGGAAAAAAACAAGTAACAGGTTACATGTTACTTGAAATTTAAATGAAATCCAGAAAATCTTAACACAAATTCATATAGGATGCAAAGCTCTCGATGAGATGTTAAACCTTGCTTTTATTTGATTTTCCAAAAGCAAGCAGTACTGTGAGATACTCTTGAAAAACTGCACCATGATGTTCTAATCCTCACAGCCCCAAGGGGTTAATTCAGAGCAGGGTTGTCTTACAGTACAGTCTTCTTTCACAAGGAGTTGTAGGGGAAAAAAATCACATTCCATAGTCAAAATGTCAAGGAGGCTATCACAATTTTAAGAAAAGGGAAAAACTGGAAGCACATGAAGGCACAGATGAATTTGTTTGCCTTTAGCACTGATTAAGAACAATGGGACAAAGGACATGCTCCTTTGTAAGAGTGCTTTTTTTCTGCACATAAAAAATGCCTACAAGTACTAAAGGCCACCAAAGTAAAAAAAAAAAAAAAAAAAACAAAACCAAACAGTCAATACCTGCATAAATTAGTTAATAACCATAACTGTATGTGCTTTATGATTTATCCATCTTTAATATCCTTTTCCCTCTTAACAGCACTTTAATCCTCGTTCTAAACACTCATTTGAAACAACTCGTTACTCTTCTGTCTTTTCCCTTCTACTTATCTCTCCTTAAGGCTGTCAACCAGTTGTTGTAATATATGAATTTGCTCACAAAAACTATAACTTTTTAACTGAGTTTTCCTAAAAAATTATATATATATATAAATTAATCCATGTCACTAAATGTGGGCACACAATTTGTGTGTAGATGCAAATACTGAACACCAGGCTTTCTTAATGTTAACTGATTTGCTATAGAATGTAATATTAAAATAATTATTTATTTAAAATGGGAATGAGTTTCATGCACACGTTTACGAATATCACTTTCAGAAATCATCACCAATTTAAAAAAAAATTTAAAAGCTAACAGTTTCAGTACTGAACTTGCCTCTTCAGTGAAGAGCGTGTTTGCATAAGAGCAGCTTGATTCATAGCCCGGATCCAGCCATTCATATCCTCTTGGGTATCTGCACTGAAGTAGTATGTCCGCATCCCTGAATGCTCTGCCTGAGAGCCAATAACAGAATTCTTATTATAAATATATGCCCGCATACCTGTATGAACAGCCTGTAAGGAGAAGGGGGGAAAAAAAAGTCAGACAGCCCTTTCATCTCTTCCCCCAGAAAATTTGCTGTTACTTTTCCTGATATCTTTAAAAAAAATCCTTCCAGATTTTTTGACCATTTCTTTAATTTTGGGTAAAGTTATTATGTTGCCACAATGGATTATAGTGCAGCAAACTCAAATGGCACTGTGATTTTTACTGAAATTCCTCTCTCTCTTTCTTGCACTATTAAAAGTGCAGCTCTTCTGTTTTTGACAGTTAGGAAATCTCAGCTTTTTATTTTCTTTTGACTGACACATTTCATTTTCCATAAATACCATACAAAACAAATTAAATGAATTCTCAGGAACATGCACAAGCAAGCCAATTTTCCCAGCTCGTTTAATAAAGCAATTTATTCAGACAAAACACAGACGAAAATCTTACAATTCAAGCAATTAAGCTGCTTATTTAAGAAGTCATTATAATGCATGTTATGATCTTTTGGTTAAAGTGTGCACTTGAACCTCTGTATTAGCTGCAAAAATCACAAGACTTACTGATAGAGTTAGTAATACTGATGGAATTATCACAGCACATAAAATATTGACAAGTACCCCTGCACACCAAAATACTCCATGAAATTACACTGCAAACTAGAGGCATTTGGAAATTCCTCTACAAATATATTCAATATTGAAATGTACTCAATATGGAATGTAACTCTAGGCTAGTTGAATTTAATCAAACCTCATCCACATTTGTATAAGTAATAGTATAGGTATTACTAAGGCATATCAGTCCTGAAACACTTGACTATATTTCCTCAGCTACTTTACAGATATGTTTCAGATTAGTAGGGAGAGACTAATTTTCTTACTTTCCAAAAAACCTGAAGACAGTATACTTGGCTTGAAAGCTCTTGTAATGATATTTTTTAAAAATTAATAATTTAAACTGCTTTTTATAAAACTAAACTTGTTATCGCACACAAAAGCTAAAGGTATGAAACACCGCTAAGACAGGATTTTTTTTAAAAGGAAAAAAATCTCAACTTTTTAATTTGGATATACCTTCTTTTAAAGGTTAAACATATTTCACAAATATTCCCTAAAGGACTGGCCTTTTTATTTTGATGAAATCCTCTCCCCCTCATTATTCCAAATTAAAGAAAAAAACCCTACTCTACCTTCACAGATGGCTTCAGAAACACAGTAAGTTTTGACAAAACCCAGGCTATTTAATCCAGTGCAGGCCTCCCTAAATGTTGTCATTTCATTTACCCTGAATTACCCAAATTACCATAATCTTAGAGACTTGTATCAACAACTCCGAAAAGCAAAATATTTGCTTGCTTTAAGTTTTGTGGAAAATTTACTCCCTTTCTGTTGCAACCTGTTCTTAGAAATGTATGAAAGGTGGCCTTTCCCTTCTGCGGCTCAAGCAAGGAAGCTTCAGTTCATTTTGAAAACAGTGGTAATAGTGTCCCCACTGGGGTCAGTCCCTGGCCTGCCATCACACCTGTAGTGGAAAGGCTGAGACTGCAGCACAGCAGCCTGCTAGGAAAAGGAGGAGGAGAATGAAGAGGAGGAAAGGGTGACGTGGAGAAGTCCAAGACCCTCTCCTCCTCAAAAGAGTCTCTGCTTCCCAACAGCACTTGGCCAATAAGGGAACACAGGGTGGTTTCTCCCTCCCCACCATTAGCTGCCTACCTTAACACAGGATAACAGGACTTACAGACATGAAACAGTAGCTCTGATCAATTGGGTATTTAGGAATCAAAGGATTTTTTTTCAAGTTTCCCTGGTTGAGTTCTTTGGGTTTGGGTTTTCTTTGTTGTTATTGAGGTCTTTTTTTTTTTTTGGTCATTTTGAGACCATTACAAATGGTCAAACAAATAGGATTTAGAAGCATTTAATTCATTGCAATTTATGGTTAGCATCCAGTGTAAGAAGAGAGCAAAAATTGGCAGCTCCAGGTGTAAAGGGAAACAGTGATTTTTAACATTAGACTAATGACTGCAGGGCTCCTTCACAGACCACATTGAGACATAGATGATGATGCTGGAATTCAGAAGTGAAGTGACCCCTCCATAAAAGCAGACTACATATGCCCTGTTGTGATGACACAGTAGGACCCTACCATTCACTGGTTATATACTTGCTGAAAAAAAACCAGAACCTTTGGTAACTAACTGCAGAGACCACATCCCACATTAATAAATGGATTTAACAGCAGTCTGTCTGAATTGACCTGTACATCCTGATTAGCATAACCCATTTGCCTTTCAGGTTCTCTTTCAGCAGCACACGACGAACACAGCTGAAAGCATTGCCTAAAGAGGCTGTAGGTCAAAACGGTATAAAAATGCAGAGTATGTTGCACCATTCTCCCTTGAGAGACTGAAGCAATCCCAGCCATAAACATTCATAGCTTCAGAAGGGATAATGGAGATGGTGTGTTATTATCGACAAATGTGACATTCTGAAGTTTGTAATATATAAAACTGGTTAAAGGAAAATTCAAATATATTTCAGTTCATTATTAGTAGTGTGGTTTATATGCAAGAAAGCCACTTTGTGCCAATGTCCTGTAGCTGTCACTGCTAGAAGACACAGAAGCTAGCAGGGTTTTTTTGTTTGGTTGGTTTGGGGTTTTTTAAAGCAATAGCTATTAGGATGACTACAGCATACTAAAAAGCCTAAAACACAGCACATGAGCACATGTACACCATACACACAACAGGGAAAAAATAATACTGGTACCTATTCATGCATTCAGATGCCTTAATGTGGATAGATTGAGAAGAAAAGCAGTCTCTCTCCCATAATGCACAGAAGGAGAAATGGACAGTAAACCCCAAGAGCATATCAATAGGACAAGACAAGGACAAAAAGTTAAACAAGTTAAAATCATGAAAAAATTCATGTTTCCAAAGAAAATACTTAACAAAAGACTATACTAAAAGTAACTAATGCCTAGAGCTGTTATGTTCACCTGCGATAATTCAAAAGTCCTAGAAGAGAAGCCGCCACAGTTCATAGGACAAAGGGATGAGGAGGGGATCAGTTTTCTAAAAATTGTAATCTTTCAAAGTTAGCCCTCTCAATAGGCTATAACACAGAGGTAATTCTCCCTTCTCCTCAAGTTCAATATTTGTGAACCATTTATAAACAAAAATGGAAATATTAATACTCTGAGCCTTCACTATGAACACAACAACAATCTAATTCATCTTCTACTCTCTAATAATACTGAGCTTTTTCAGGACTTCTAGAATCTAGAACCTTTTCTCTTCCAAATTTGAAACTGGCACCTCTTAAATTCATGGCCCTTAACAGTTCTTCACCTGACTCCCCAGATCCAGAGAAGTTTTGTAAGCAATACGGGAGCCTAAGGAAGCAACAACGATTCAGAGAACATAAAAGAACAAACTAGGTCAAAATTTTTAGGAAAACCATGAGACCAAATAAACAGATTAAGAAGTTTGCCCTGGTCCCAGCAGGTCTACACAACAAACAGATGCTTCCATTAGTAGATCTTAGAATGTTAATAATGAAAAGATGTCTAAACCCAAGCTGCAGTAGCATCTTCTGGAAGTAATAATTTGGCCTGGCTTCCTAGGCTCTGAATGCCCTCATGCTGAAAGGCTGTATCTCTGAAAACATGTAAAAGGTAGTACCAAAAGGAGCAATTTGTATCACCAACACTAATTCCTACCTCTTACCAGAACATCCTTCATTGACTTTATTTGGTAGCAAGATATGCACCTAAATACAAACGCATACTTGCATACATTGTCTTTGCGTGAAGTTTTGTTGTTTTCTTTACAGCAGATGTTGGTAGCCTTCCAAGTTTCTCAATTTGTATTACTGTCAGATTGACATAAGTTTACTTTCAGTATTCTCTCATATATTTTAACACATATAAGATCAATTAAAAATAGTTTTCATGATTGAGGACAATGAGGCTTCTAAAGAGACAGTGATGACATGAACCTTCATAAATTGATACTATTCATGTTTAAAATGATCTTATTACTAAAAAGTACAGTCAATTCCAGCTATATATTAATGTTGTGCTAAATTTTTCATATTAAAATCCATACATAGGATTTATCTTCCCTCATAGGATTTATCTTCCCTCATATTTGTACCAGCAAAAAAATTACTGTGTTAAAAAAATATACAAATTAGATTAAATATCTTTAAGATGTTAGCTACCAAACGAAATATGCAGCAAGGATGCTGAGTTCTAAAATGCTGTCACACAAGTTAATGACAGCAGTTTACACCTAGTCACAGCACTTTGCTTGGGACAAATAAACAACGTGAAAAATTCATCACGATAAAAACTTAAAAGCGGAGTTTCTAAACAAAACAATTTAACATACATACTGTTACACTTCAAAGTAGGTTTCTGATTGCATTTAAACAGACTGTATGCAGTTCTGCAGGCCTGTAATTGTTAAACACCCAAAGGGACACAAAAGCTTAAAGCCGGGCCTCAGGGGATGATGAAAGGAAAAGAATTTTGAGAACTCCTGTGGTTTACATGTTAACAGGGTTTTTATATATCCTAGTGAGCATGAATTTTACAAACCTCCTTCTAACTCATACGCAAAAAGTATCCAGGTATTTGCTAAGTTGATTTCCTTCCTTTAGTTTTACAAACCAAAATGCTGAAATTTTTCACAGTTTGACTGCTTCCCTAACTTCAAAAAGTCAGTTTTTTAAAACAGCCACTTAAAATGGGAGCCAATACTTCTACTGTAACAGAGGATTTACATAATCTGAGTAAATGACAGGCCTAATGTAAAAAGTGACATGGCACATTCTCCCTCCCACTCATTCAGAACTTAAAGGCAAAAAAGTCTTATCTTTATTTTGGGTTTAATCTGCTTGTGTTTTCTATTTCTGGCTGCACTACGTCATGAGACAGAATGTCCATCTATGCTCTGGATATCGAAGAGTACTGAAGAGATTAGATAAAGGTAATGGCTGGTGAGTGATGGAATGCCAGTATGGCCGTGCTCTGGTCACCGTGTGCCGACTCTGTGACCATTGAACATCAGTGTTGGATGGGGTTCATGAAACAGGAATCTTGGAAAATCCTCCTCTGACCTAGAAGTTGGTTCTAAATAAAATGAAACTGCAGCATCAAGTCTGCAGTCAATCATCAAACAGCTAAAGAGAACTTAAGATCAGCCCAACAAATGAATGCGTCAAATATATGTTGTTCATTTTTTAATATAGATTTCTAGCATAAAGTTCCTTTTGCTATCAAATCCCTATTTCTACATCAACTTTTTAGTAATGACCCTATGTTGAAAGTCTCAGGTTACTGGCTCATGATGATTTTCAGGAAAAGACACAGATTAAAGACTTGGTAGAGCTCATATAAGTATGCTGTCCTAAAAGGAGCAGGGAAAGTCAGCATTTGCTTCTGAAAATGTTTAACCATGATCACACCATGAATTCTACTCCACAGGAAAGGAGAGACAGAACTTGGCAGTGGTAACTTAAGATCTGGCCTATAGAACACACTGCTTGGTAACTACATGTGTATGAATACACACAGGGGTTTCCCCCCCCCACCTTATCACTGATGGCATTAAACTCATTAACAGTGCTAATATACATTCAATTAACAGTTACAAACACCCTTTCAATTAAATAAAAAGCACAATTTTTTTTAAACTCTAAAGCAACTCGATACTATTGCTACTTTATCTCCTTCCCCAGACCGCACTAATAGTTATTCAAGGGAACCAGAGGCCTAGAAGTACATTGGGTCTCCTCTTTCAGTATGTGCTTCTTCCTAGAAGGCGGCTCTAGAAGAGGAGGGCTTTATGAATTACACTCACTAAATATCTGAATGTTTTTCTTAAACAACGGTTCCTTTGTAGCTTGTCCTGCTATCTCATGTTCAGTGCATTTGAACAAGTACAATAAACATTTCCACAAAGTGCACTTGGTCTTTTTTAAACACATTTCCCAAGTTAATATTTGTTCAATAAATTTCAAACTTTTATACACTTGAAAATAGAACCAAAACCAATAAAAGGCAGTTTCCAATTTTAAAACGCCTCAAAAATCAAAATGGGAAAGTCTAAGATGAGCAGATGTTCTTTGTAATTTCAACACACAAGATTTAAACAGAAAGTTTCCTTCTAGATCTCCTAAAGTATACCTGATCAAAACCTGATTTCTAAATTTAAAGTACATAAATCATTTACTTGATAGAGAAACAGATTCTGCTCCAAGTATTGGTAGAATTTAAATCTGCAACATGCACTAAAGTTTCTAAACTTTGCCTTAGTGCTACAGCTCAGATCATCAACTGAAGTCAGGTTTTTCCACTGTCAAGAATGAATATATGTTTTATTTCATTTTTGTAGTTTTTTATAACAAATAATAGAACTGTAAATTATACTTTTTTTTTTTTTTTTTCGAAAAAAGAAAAAAAAACAACCTCAAACTACATCAAACAAGAATATTTTTTCTTTTAAAAAGTCCATGTCACTTAGGACAACTATTGCTCCCCTCCCCCCAAAACGGGAAAAAAAATTGGTTACCCTTTTTCCCCCTTGACATTAGGAAACTAAATCTCGAAATCTACAGTGTTGTCATTTTCTAACTGTGAGAACTGAGTTGATTGCTTTATTTCTAAAAAAACACAGCAAAACTAAAACTAAACAACCAACAGTCCACTAGGAGATCAAGTACCCTATAAAGAAAAAAACCAGAAAACTTTTCTTTCAATTTGTAAACAGTACTGGAACAACTTATCAAGTCTGATTTCTGATTTTAGAAACAGGATCTTTATTCATAGACACATTATTAATCCCTAAAGACACTTACAACAAAAAAGTGCTATGTCATAATTGAATGAGCAGTCAATAAACCTGTCTACTTTAAAAAAAAAGGGGGGGGGGGGGGGGGGGGAAGCAGATGATGCTTCTGTTTATAACAGCAGCTTTTCTTATGGAAATAAACATTTTAAAATATGATTAGCTAATAAGCTTTGTAACTGTACCTTAAAAGAAAATTTGCGATTTATGCGATCTTCAGGTCCAACTGGAGATATTACATAACTAGGCAGTGGTATGCTACCCAGAACAGATTCTTCTCTGCTGTCTGTTGAATGAAAAAAAAAAAAAAATATATAGAATCTCATCCACTACATTTTTCAGTGGGATAACAATAATTCTCCTTTATGGACATACAAAACACAGGCATTAAGTAGAAAGAAGAGTAGTTCACACTGGATATAAGGAAAAGAATTTTCCCCATGAGCACAGAGCAGCAGCGGAACAGGCCGACCAGGGAGGCTGTGCCATCTCCATCCTTGCAGGTTTCCAGTGCCTGCCTAGATTAAGCCTTGAGCAACCCAGACTGACTTCCTTCCTGACCCTGCTTTCATCAGGTGGTTGGACTAGACACTTCCTTAAGACCCTTCTGACCTGAATCTTTTTATGACTCAATACCAATAACACATAGAGACAAAAGTTTTATTTTTAAAAAAACAGGATTGATTTTTTAAAAAAACAACAACAAAACAAACAAACAAAACAGTTTAGCATTTTTTGGGGGAGGGCAGTTGATTTTTTTAACTTCCGACAGAAAAATATACTTCAAGTATAAAGCTTATTGTGACAAATGAACTCTGACAGGCTGTATAACATGACGGACCTTCCATTTAGCATTCTGCATCTATAATTGCTATAATTAGGAAAACTCTATTACTGCTGGCTCTAAAGTGATCAGCAGTAGAAATGCAGTGACTAGAAATATGAATTCAAGTTTCATATTCTGTAATGCTTTCCAAAAATTGTAACATGCTACACAATATTCAAAACTTCAGCATAACCTTATGTTATACCGTTATTCCTAGTTCAATCTAAAATCACATTAACCTTTTTTGGTACAATTACTGGATTTGAAGTTCTCACTCTTTCATTGTCCCTTGAATTAAAGCTGAATCAATGCCCTGATTTGGCCCTAGTGTATTCTCAAAAAATCAGCTGTTTAAGCACAAGAAAGTAGGTAACACAACACAGACCAGAGACTGGATCAATCTTAAACTGGTATTGCTGCCAGATGTTTTGCAACATAAACCTTGGCATAGATCAAAGGTAAATTATGTGACAAAAGATCATACAGGACCCCCTTGTTCCCCAACTCTGGCCTGACATTTGCTGCGCATTAAAGACATATGGATAAGTCACTGTCTCACTATGTTCTCAAAATGTCTAGCTATATCTGAAGAATTCAATTAGTTTATGCTTGCAGTGTGATTTGAACAGGTGAACTGTTACAGACTAACTCAAAAGAGCTAGTATCTACCCACCTTTGTAGTAAAACAAACAATAATCAGCAAGCACAAACCATCGTCTTTTCCATAATCGCATTCCAGAGCTATCCTGAAATACAAGAAATGTGATACACTTTTCATTTAAGGAAAGTTAACAGTAATACTGTACCAGTGAGTAGTTTGCCAGAAGTTTACCTAAATATGGAATTAATTGCAAAAACAAGTGGTTTATATTTTAGCAAATATTATGTACTAAGAAAGATAAGAGGGAAAACATCCAGCTATAAAATAATCTGGATAAAATATTCAAACTGCTAATTTTCATTAAATAATTAAACTCACATCCAAACAGCATTCAGATTAACCTTGTACACAACCAATGCAAATCTAGACAGCTTTATCGGCAATAAAGAAACAAAGTGTGCATCTGGATGGCACAAACTCCAACAAGGATTGCCTGTAGACCAAGATGAAAATGACTACACAGCTGTAAAGTATGACCTCACATTTCAGACAATGATCCCCTATAATTCTACAGTCGATCTCCCACATGTTACCCATGCCTAAAATGTAATTTAATCAAATATTCCGTAGGAAATAGAACAGGGGGCATAATGTGCAAATTTTAATGAAGTATAATATAACATGCCTGTGGAGATCTATATATATATATCACCTTGTCAATATGAATAACATTTACATTGAAATTAATTTTAGAAGCCTGTAAAATTGCCAGACTGTAGCCTAAGCAAGTACAAGTTACTCAGCTGAGGTAGGCTCTGATGAGACCAGCAGCACAGAAAGCATCTTCAGGCTGTAAGTGCTTGCCAGTAGAGGTAAGAGGGCAGAAGGAAATAGCTAGAGGAATGTTGTATATACTATTTCCCTTCTCCTTTGTGCAGTCATACTAAGTATGCAAGGATTTTCTTCCCTTTCCTTTTTCATGCTACAAGACTATTGACACATACTGTGTCTCAGTTCTGATTCTGTCCTAAAGTCAATGGACTTGGGTAGCAGATGTCAACAGAGTTGGTAGCAGAACACAGCTCTCCATGCAGGAGGAAGAGGATGGCTGTCAGCAGTTTCACTTTCCTGCATATGTAGAATCATAATTGTAAGCCTTAGATTTCAACCTTCTCCTACTCATCCCTAAACCTAGCTGCTGGATCTCTGGTGATAATCCGATGGATGCTGACTGCCAAATTAGAAGCAGGGAAGTATCATACAACAAACAGCTTTATTTACTTTTTGCACTCAAGGATGTGCTCCTGTCAGCTTAAGAATTCAAGACACAGCAGCTGTATAATTCTGTTTGATGGATGAAATCCTATCATCCAGCCTTTGCTTGGACACTGGGCTTGGTGACGGCAATATGTGGTGAAAGGGTTCCTGTCTCCATTTTCTCCCTCCTGCTTCTGGAGAACAAAAGGCATATGGGTTGGAATTAAGCCTTCGATCAGAGTACAAGGGAAGCAGCAAGCAGATGGAAAAAGGCCTTCACAGCCAACCTCAGGTTTATAGTGTGTTCTGAAGGAGACCTGAGCAAGCCAGCAGGACGTTTTATCATACAGTAACCATAAAAAAACCTAGAAAAATAACCAGATTTAGACAATGTTATAGCCTCAACATTTAACCATGATAGTGATGTCCGTTTATCATCTTTTCCACTTCTGAATCAAACCTGTATATAAAACTTGGTGTTCACACTTGCTAAGCTCAAGTCCCTCATTACAGAAGCTTGTGGGAGTCCCCAGCACTGCCCTGCATCACCAACATTTAAGCTTCTGTTTTTTCAGTTACTTGGAAAGCACTTACTTTTGCTTGATGATTGTGTTGAAGTATACGAACAGAAACAGATGATTACGTGCCTACCTGTTTGTGTAGCCAGCCTCTTACAATAACAGGAACATTGGGATTCCTCCTGATAGCTTGTTCCCTCTTTCCAAAGCTGTGAACTTTATTTCCAGCCTTCACAAACTGTAAAGAAGGATAATGTAGTGGTGGCTTTTAAACTGTACTGAGACTAATTTCATATTACAGATAACTCATTGCAGTAATTCATACTTCATTACACAGTAACAAAGTATTTATACCATTTTCAAGGGCAAATAAATAGACAATAATATTTACATCATAGCAAAGTCAATCTTCCACTTTTATCAGCATATCAGCACCAGAACTGTCTGCCAACTCCCAGCTGAACAGCAGCAGTACTGGTGATTCAAGTCAGAAAGACAACTGCTGAAGTCTTAGCATGCTTGGGAAGTATTTCTGAGTGCACTACAAGAGCTGCATGCAAGTGTCTCTCTGTAACATGGTGCAAGTCTCTTACACATACAGGACTTTGTGCACATGAATCCTACTCTCGCCCTTCATTGTTTGGTTTGGGTTTTTTTGTTGGTTTTGGTTTTCTCTCCTGTTTAAATTCAAACAACACTGATAGCTTAATAAAATACTTGGTTTTTGACCCTGCAAACAAAAGGAAACAACAGAGTGACACTGCTAAGAGACCTAGACAGCAGCAAGTGAAAATCACAAGGACTAGGTAATGGTTTCTGTTTTACTGCACCCTCCATTTTGACTCACACAGTCAAAACTATTTCAAAAACAAACAAGGAAAGCCTAACAATCTGTGAAAAATCCAGCAAGAATCTCTGGATGATAATCTGTCTGCTCTTTTCCAATGTCAGCACAGTTTGCTACTGCAGTTGCTTTAGGAACTTGAGGTGCACAAACTACCCCTACAGTTGCTCCCAACTTCTCCAAGGAAAGAGCTGTCCAGGTTCACTCATCTCCTTCCTACAATGTCTGTCTCTTGTTTGAATCTCTCCTCTCAGCTGGTCAGGGTACTGATGCTCTGTCAGCTGCAGACAAACAGCAGCTCTGGAAACCAGCATATTTGTCATACATAAGGGATGGCATCATAAAAATATCTCAGCATACTGCTTCTGCCAGTCAGGCAACATCTGGACTAGAAGACAGCATATATAATAATAAAATATTCTAGCAATATATGATACCTTTAAATGGATTCTGCCAATTTTGAGGCCAGGCTTTACCAATCTGCACTAAATTTCACACATTTGAGTAGAGATAAACACTCATCTTAATGCAGGTTTAAAATAATAATCAGTAAGAAAAAAAAAAAATCCACTTTTACTTTGGTGCTATAGCATATAAAACAGCAACACAGATTTAATGCTTGTAATGAGATATCAACGGGCAGACTTTACTAGGTAGCTTCCCCAAGGTCTGTTTACCAGGAAGCAGCACACTGCTTTCCTTTCTGCTGAGAAGTCAGGTGAGCCGCCGTCAGGGTCATTTCTGTGAAACGCCCTGACACTTAGGAGCCAGGAAGGCTGCCAAGTACAGGCTTTTCTCTAGGAGTGACCCCTCACCCAATCCCTCGGTGAGAGTCTGCATGACACTTACCCAGGAGATCGCCTGAGCAGCCCAGCTCTCTAAGGCTAGCACAAACCTAATGGGCCAGGTCGTAGCCAGCAACAGGCTCCTGAGCAGATGGCCTGGCCATGCTGCTGGCAGTAACCAGTTCACAGCAAACGCCAGGTGAGGATGGCATTACCAAGATCTCCCAGGCCGTTTCTGTGCCATACCTGTGCTTAGGCCCTCAGCTGACAGACTGCAGAGCACCAGCTTTGTGCAAACACAGCGTGTCAGTTCTGACCATGAAATCTCCCTCAGTACTCACTCACAGACCTACAAGCAGCAAGTCTGACACTAATGGAAGGAAGAAATAAGATGTTAGGCACTTTGTGTTTGCTATTGAAAATACTTCAAAAGGTAATTTGTGAACCTGTGTCCAAGTATGGCTTTACACAAACACACAAAAATGTATCATGAGGACAGCCAAGTTCTGGATGATTGTATGATCATCAGGCCAAGGTATATATATTCTTCTAAGAAAAATGAGAAGTAATCAATTTAGTCAGGATTTTGAAAAAACTGTTGCCAAATGTTAGATGCAATGGCTACATTACAAGGGTGATAAAAATAATGAGGGTCCAACTGTCTAAGGCTCTGAAAGTCAAAAATCTATGCTTTGCATCTGAACAGAAATCAATTTACAAAATGTACAGAATTTAGTTTCCTAATTTTTCCTCTCATATTTATTCTAGGAAGGGTGGATGAAATGAGAACAGTTATAAGTATAGCTGATCTAGCCTCACAGCAGTGTTTAAATTTTTTTTCATCAGATCCCCTGTCAATGATCAAGCACTTTGATCCTCTGACTTTATTTAATGTTTAAAAAATGCAGACCACAATGCAGAAAAATTCATCCTTGGACTTGATCAAAAGACAGAACAATTTCTATTACACAGGAGCAGGAAAAGTTTTCCCAAGGCTGTGTATTCTATATCAATACCCACAACAGAAACAAACATTTTATGGTGCTTTATGTAATTAAACTTTTGATATAATCTGTAGTATGAATCATCTCATTCTGCTCTGGAATAAAACAAAGCATAACAGATACTGAGTGTCACAATTTGCTTCCACTGACTAGAATAAAAAGTTAGTATAAAAGAAAAGGTATATTTTCAAAACTATTTGTCTCTATGGCTGTAGTCTTTTCTTAACTTAAAAATCCTCTGATATCATTGCTCTGTGTGTTGAAAAATGCAGGTCAGAGCAGCTGCCTGTGTCACTGAAGACAAAGAAGTTGCTTTTGACTTCAGTACATGTGTTACACTGGCTTGTTTGTGAATGACTCATAAGTTTTTGCAAAAAGACCTCAAAATGTCAAGAGTCAAAATTTTGAAATCACTTTTCATCACTGTGTCATCTTCCTTGCAGTAGCCTCTAGCTGAGGAGAAAAGTTGCTAACAATTATAAAATGAAATATTTTTTTTTCTAAAACTGGACAGACAAAAAATATATAGACAGCATTTCATTTGGAACAGTTTTTCTAAACAGAAATAAGGAAGACTGGATCTTGGTAAAGTTATGCAAATATATACACATAAAAGAATACATAATTTTCAACCTACAGGGAATTAAAAAAAAAAGGCCCACAAAAAACCCCACCTGTTTCAGTCAATCTCCTCCATTTAAAAAATCTCAACATTTCACTAACAAATGAACTCATGAATCCTTTCATTAACTCTAAAAAAAATTAGAGAAAATCCTTGTTTTTCGGACACAAAAAACTGAAACTCACAGAAATTCCTGCTCTTAATATTGAGCATTCATCTACAGTGGCCCTCAGCTAAACCCTGTGTTTACACCTGCACCAGACAGTCCCACAGAGCTGGCACCATCGCATACCTGACACCACTGCCTGTTTCTCTTAACTCCTAGACCTGATCTTCATTTACTTGTTGTAAACCTCATCAGTTCACCTTGGAAAAATACCAGCAGCAACTATCAGTATCATCAATTCAATTACTTCTCTTGCGCAGAATCCATCCAAAACACACTCTCAAACGTAGGTAGCAATAAATACATCACACTGCTATCCTTTATGCTTTTGACTTGGCCAAAGTACCGTGTAGCACACTAACATTTACAAGCTTCCATTCATATCATCAGATGCTTTAACAGACTAAATTCCAAATGTATCTCACTCTCAAACTGAAACAGATCTTTATTCCTCCATATCCTTAATTTGTAATCATTATAAATGGCTTTTAATATGCTTAATAATGTAATGGAATTGGCTACAAACCAGCAGATCTTTGGGACAGAGTACAACTGTGGTTTTCAGAATGCCCTTTTGCTTTTTATTCCCTCAACTGAACACCCCTCAAATATCAAAAGGATAGGCTGCACTGCTCTGAAGTCTTCAGATGACTTATTCAGACAATGCCAGCATCAAAATGGTGGGACCCACCCCAAGAATCTATGTGCATTGCTGCGAAACTGCCCATCTCACGTGTCTTACAAAATGAAGCCTTATATATTTATATGCACATCAGTGAAACAGAAGGACATTTTGGTAAGTACGAGCATCATTTTGTCTTTTTTGCTCTTCTTTTTTCCAACATGCTATTCTTGCTCTACACTGACATTGTTGGAGAGAAATGTGAAATTCTCTTTCCAAGCAATTACTTTTTATTGCAGAAGTTTTATTCAATCCAAGTTCAGACTTGATCACTGCAACAAGGAAGCCAGAAGTCTTCATCTCTTTCATCTGGATCTGAGAATGACAAATCCACTGTACAGTTGGCAGCTTACCTTCCCCCTCCACCCCAAATGTAGCAATTATTAGCTGTCAACTTTCTGCAGCAGAACCAAGCAGAAAGCCACATACTTGTTCCTGCACTTTATGATTTGGTATTACTTCAATACACAGCTCTATATAAAAATGAGTTTGAATTTGGCAAGGATTCCAACACTATACCTATAGAGTTCTGTGATGGCATTTACAGGAAAAAATTAGGAAAGCATTTCATAAAAGATAATAATTAGCTATTGGTAGCTAGAGACCTTTGCCATGACAAAGAGAACATGTCTCTGGCTTCATGACTGTGCTGCAAGTCTGCACCGGGGAACTTCACTCTTTGAAAGAATGATCATGGAATTAATGGAAGAAAACATTTAGAAACAGATGAAAGGATCTTAAAATCAATGTGTCAAAAGTCAACCTCAAAATGGAGGACAGGTTATTCACTTTATACCCCTCATTGCTAGTTCGTTTGAATTAATTTCCTGTTAGGCTGGGAAGGAATTCAACAGATCTTCTGACTCTACAGAAAAAGAAGAGAGGAGTGATTTCAAGCCTGGAAACATATGCAATGATGAAACAAAGCATAGGTAAGGAAGACACTGATTCTCTGTCTTAATCAAAACTCCAGTAAAGTTGTTTATTGAAGGCCCACAGCAGGATGGAACTTATACAAACAAACTTGGGGGAGAAGCAAAGTACAGGCAAGCCCTCTACGAGACCTCTATTCAAAGTCTAAAGCTGCCATGTATTAAAAAAAATTCATACCTGGGAGCCTGCCAGAAGTATGCATGGCCACACTTATACTGGACTGCAAACAAAACAGAAGCAGAGACCCAAACCAGATCAGCTGAAGTTCTGGGAGGTGATTCTGGATATTCTCCAAGCTGTGGTGGAAAGAGCACTACCCTCACCTTTAGCTGGGCAGTTCTGACATCTCCAGTGAACTAGTCTCTAATACTTAGGCAGCCCTGTGAGTTGTATCCAGACACCATTTTTGACCTCACTGCTTTGCAAAGCCTGATTAGATCAGTGTGAACATGTGACAAGGGGAGGCAGGAGCAGGTGACAGAGGATGCACACTTTTTGGCAGAAGTGTGATCCTGTCTAAGTTAAAGTCAACTGTGTCACTGCAGAAATCCCCAGCTCAAAGCAGAGTATCAGATCCCCATTAAGTTTGCTGGGTTTAAGGGTGAAAAAATGGGCCTTCTGCCTCTAATGATGGCTTAGAAAAAAATCAGAATAAGGAAGACAAATACAGTAAACATAAATGCCCAAGTACTTAGGTAAATTCAAGTGTTAGAAGATCAAAAAGAAATGTATCGAGTAATTCAGGTAATCTAACTTTACTGGTTTTAGTGATAACTTCCTCTAGCACTTCAAAGGCAAATGTATGTTTGAGATTTGGGATATGACAATCTTTATGTTGGTCCAATAACCTATACACTTTGGATCTAAAAAAAAATAAATTAAAAAATTCTTTTTTACCTTTTCATGAAATTGTTTTCATCTTCTCCAATACTCACCCAAGCATACCAAAACATCAGAAAAACACTTAAAGTGATTCCAACTCAACAAAAGTATCTTTGCAACCAATTTGGCAATGTCCTTCCTTCAACTCAGTTACTTAACAGGCTTCACACTTTTGCTTTTAAAAAATACCTGAGAAGTTTAAAAGCTGCAGGCAAAGTTAAGAAATCTATATTGTCTCTGCTAATTCTTCCAGTATTGTTTTGCTTCTTTTTAACTAGCCCCCTCCTATTCTCCATGTACTGTAATTTATTGTAAGGTCAAAGAAGCATTAAAATAGTTGGTGACACTTCAAGTACACAGCTTTATTATATTTTGTGCAATAATAAACACAGGCCCTTTGTCAATGACAAATAATGGGGGTTTCTATTATTAAAAATTCTGTGTGTAAACTTGGTGCCTGCACTGTTTGTGCACTACAGTGATGGTAGAAAATGATCTAAATTGTGACTAAAAGGAGCAACAGCAGTAAGGTTTCATGGAAAAGTAAGCACTGCAAATTATAATTACTGATATTCTACAGCACTTTTTGCCATATGCACTGGGACTATCAAAAGACTTGTTGGAATACTAGTATTCCATATACTTACTTCTGTTCACAAGACCCCTCTCAAACTTGTCACGTCACAATAATCATTGTTTTTCAAATTATCATTCAACACTATCCTGTGGGTGGGTATATGGTGCTCCTATGCTGTAAAAAGGTTTTTGCTTAGGTAGAAGATATTGTCTCTTCTTTGAGGTAAGTTATTAGACTTATAGGCTAAACCCATGGCCCTATTAAAATTAGCATTAAAAGAGTATTGGATTTAAAGCGAGTGAAGTTCTAATCATCAAGCAATAATCATGAAACAATAGCCTTCTTCCTTTACCTTAGAGACAGGTTTTGCATCAACAGCAGAAGTAGTTACTGCAGTGGACGTTTCGCTGACCATGCTTGAAGGTCTTTGGTTTATTTGTTGCTTGGACATAGATGAATTCTGTCTAGAAAACAAACAAAAACAGATAATCTAAAGCACATTGTTTCAAACAGCCAGCTTTGCCTTTTCATATTTGAGATCCACAGTGAGCAAATGAATGACAGGCTAGCCAAACATTTCCCATGCATCTGCAACATCCTTTGCATCACCCCTATTATTTTGATTTCAGGTATTTCTCAAATAGATGTTGCCAGTGACATCTGATGATTGGTACTTATCTGTGTATCAGGAGAAAGAAACCTGCCAAATTGTCTGCAAATCCAATAGAGAATCAAGATATAACAAAGAGCACTCAGAGAGGATAAGGCTAATGCAGAGAAACAAAACTGTGCCCAGTTTAGAGGCTTGGCTGCAAACATGTGAAACGGCTAGTATTGGGGAGGGAAGGATAGGAGTCAGCACTGCAGTAACAGCTTCTTACTTAAAATCAAAGTAAGGCTAGCCTACTGTTAGATCTTTCACTAACTTAATGTTAGATCTTTGAACCTGCCAAAAATATGATTCATACTACAACATGAATTATTAAAATACCTTTTAAGTAAAATAGTGCAATTCATGACAGATGCTGTTAGAAATAAAAAACTTCTGAGTCATACTAAGATTCAACAAATCTTCATAACCAGCTCAGATGCAGATACCTGGTTAAAGCATAGGTGAGATTAATCCTACCATAAGAACCTGTTCAACAAGTAAGAATTCAGTACAGCTGCCCAGATGGAGAAATGAGAGGATAAACACAAGTGCAAAATCCCATGGAATCCCATATGCAGGTTGAGAAGAGAAGCCTCAGCAGCCAAGCACAAAAACAATTTATGAATTAAACCCACAGGTGGTCTTTTCAAAAATCATTAACAACACAGTTTAGCAAATTGTATTTTAGGAACAAGTAGCAATACAGTCACATCAGAAAAAAACAAAACAAATTATTAACAACCTGTGATTTTTCTTTTCCCATCTCAATAATTCAAAGCCATTTATTAAAAAAATAAAAAACAAAACAAAAACCAAGACACACAAGCCATGCCAAATGCTACTGTTGCTACCACTGAAATTCAATCCAATTCTGAATGTAACAGTAATTCTGAGCAGTTATCACTCATAAGAACAGAGAAGAATTTGTGACTGTAGTAGCACAACACATGGTTTACTGAGGACAAGGTGTTTGCCACCATTGTTCTTCCTCAGTTACAACCTGAACAATTGCTTCTCCAAAAGCTTTTACAGTTGATTGGTGTCAGGGAAAACACATTTTTCCATTTGTGACCACACAGTTTCAGTTAAGCTTGCAAGGAAGTAACACAACTTTGATCCCATTTCCTTTATGTCTTGCATATCTAGCATAAATCCCTTCTTTCTAGCTTTTATATGCACATTCAGGTCCAAGATATAAGATACAAGAACAAACTACAGCAAATCCCTAAAATCCCTGGCCAACTTTTCATGCATGAGAGCTTCATCAGATCAGCTTGAGTCAACTTGCCTTACCTCTTATGGACCAGGTATCCTACTTCAGCATTTAATCAGCTTTAGGAATATCCAGTTTCAGCAAAGAGCAGATTAAGACACTTCCCATATATAACACTGCCTGACTAAGCTATTTGTGTTGATTGATCAACCAGTTTTACTATCTGCTTTTGACTCTGTTCTCACTTGTTCCCTTCCCACTCCGTAAACTTTCAAAACTGGTAGAAAAATGTGCCTGCATTTTACTTGCCTTTTCCTAATATATACTTATGAAAAAGGTTCCATTTCTCTGCTCAAGGCAACTAAATTGAGAGTAGGTATTTGACGAGGGAGGAACGCTAAAAGGGATGTGACAGTCTTCTACAGTGCTTCCTCAAAATGAATCTAAACTATTAGGTGTGATATCATCAAGAAGGCCACTAGAAACAAGTGGCAAAAGTATGAAAACAAAACATATCCAAGGAAAATGTCTGGCCTTAGAAGACACAAAACTTTTCTTTTTCCTTTGAGGTTTAGATTCTCTGCAGCGTCCATACCACGAACTACTGAGTTTTATACTCTAGGACACTACAGTCGCACACTATTCTCCAGATACTCACTGGGGCAAGGAGGGATGAAAGAAGGCGGAGGGAAGAGGAAAGAGTACATAACATGCATGTTCAGAAAATCTGTAGGCTTTCTAGACTACAGATAATCTGATTAGATTCTGTTTCTTTGTTTTCTAGAGTAGCTATTTCATAGAGAGCTAAGTTTCCCAGGGAAGACAAACATGAAAAAATAAAATTTAAGGTTCAACAAATGGGAATTAATTTTTTCAATAAAACCATTAATATGAAAAAAAAATAACCCCAGAGGAATGTTTTTTAATCTACAAATTCAGTTTGGACAGATTTTCACTATTCCATAAAATGCTGTTTCACAGTATCTTAAACATACTGCTGTTTTTATTTTATTTAGAACAACTACAGAGGAAGATAAGCTTTTAACAAGACCATCACTATCAGAAAATCATAATGCAATACAGAATGATAAATGCATAATTTTAAAGCATTTATTATGTGGCCATTTAGCAATTTCTCTTCCACTTACTACTGAGTGATCACTGACAATAAATCAAGTTTCCTTTTCTGGTAGTACCAAGATAAATCATGAACTTCAAATTCACAAGGAGAAAAATGTTTTTTTTAAAAATGTGAGGTCTTTGCCACGTGGAAGAACTCAAATAGCCAGCAAAAGAGACAGTAAATCCATCAAAAGAGAATATACATTATTATTCTACTAAAAAAAAAAAAAAAATCTTTGGCAGCAAACACTGGTGATCCAAACTTTCTGTACCTGAGATGTAACAGAAAACACCAAACAATATTGAAAATGAAAGTATTTGTATATAGTATTTCAAGGATACAGTATTTCGCATGAAATCAGAACATAATGAAACTCAAGTATTCAAGTCTCTTAATAGCTAATTAATATTCTCGTTCTCTTTCTAAAAGCAAGTAAATATATGCAGAATTACCTGAAACATCCCAGCATGTTAACGGAGTTAATGTTGTCCTAATAGTATCTGCAGATTCATCTTTAAAAATAAGTGACTATAGCATTAACTCTGTGCATTCAGAAACATTAGTTCAAAATCACTATTACCAAAGATGGTTGATAATATCTGTTATCCAATATACCCCCTTTCGTCTTCACAGTGACCTTTTTTGTCTTTTTTCAGGATAGCTTTCTTACTGCGCCTCCTAGGCATGTGCATACAACACAGAGAATCACAGTATGTACGTTCAGAGCTCCAGTCCCTTGTAAATCTTTTTAAAATACTTGCAAACAACCCTCTATATAATATCTCCTCTCAAGCAGCTCCCTACTCTACTTAAACAGTGCTACTATGTCTACAGAAATCACATTTACCAGCTAAAAGAATTACACTGGCAATATTCACTTCATTTAAAAAAAAAAAAAAAGAAATAAAAACCCTCCAAAACCACCAGTAGCCCATACTGAAAATGGAATGCTCACAAGAGAACACATTCCTTTTCTCTAAAGAATCATATAGACTAGTTGACTTAGAAGATCCACATTCATACCGGCAACTTAGAAAGTTTGTATTGTTGAAACAAAATATGATGTAATAACAACATACCAATTTAGTTTTAATACTAATAAATCTCCTATTCAGCTAGTCCTATTCAGCTAGATTAAAAAAAAAAAAAAAAAAAAAAATCAACTGTCCTAGTATTTCTATATATGTAAACATAGCAGATATTTATTTTGAGGTTGTTTGGGTTTTCTCTTTTCTCTCCACCTGAGATTTTTGCTGCTATAGTAACCAAATGCAATAGGCAAAATGAGATGGCTCTTTCCCCAGAGGTGATACACAGGCTTTATCAGTTGCATAAAAACCAGGCAGACGAGGATAGCATTAATCAGATTAAGCACAATTTTTTTTTCTATATTTCTACATTTATGTTCAAGCCTTACCTTTTTTAACTTTAAAGTACTATGTTGTCATTCGAAAACATACCACTATAACAAATATATTGTAAAGCTTTTAATACACAACTATTAGTGTTTGGCAACAGATGTAATTAGGTACATGTCTGTAAGGGCCTGCTTCTTCCTTTCTGTATACAATTATTTAAAGAACTTTTATTTAAAGAAAGATAAGAGAAATATAACATTATGTACATCTATCAACTAACTATCACAAATTATTCAGAGAAATGTGTATATAATGATGTGGTTAAATGAGATCTAACACCTGTCTGGCAGCATTTTCATTAATACTCATTTTTCCATTGGCTGTTTAGGAAGGGTCCTTTTGTGGATTAAGGGTTCATTGAAAACATGAAAGCAAAGCACATAAATCAAGAGACAGTTGTGAACCGTGAAATGGAGAGAGGCTACCAGAGGGACTTCCCATACAGCCAAGGTGCTCAAATTATTTAGAGGTGATCCTGAAAACTGCGAGGTGACCAAATCAACAGAGAACAAAAATTATTCTGAACAAAAACGGAAATTCTGACAGGAACAGATAGGAAAATAATCTTCAGATATAAGTAACCATGTGATAAGATGCCAAACTGAATTCAGTGTCAATAACAGAAAACTAATTCAAAGGAGGAAGAAATTAAAAACATCTCTGCAGCTTTTATCGCTCAAAACAACATTGGCAATCTGAGGAAAGGATGTTTTTAAATCTTAGCACAACGAGTAGCAGTAGTCAAATTTTGTTAAGAATTATTAGGAAAGAAATAGAGAAGAAAAAGTACAATTAAATTATTATAAAAACCAATGAGCTCATACGCTGAGTACTGCATTCATGTATAGTCAAACCCTCCATCAGAAAGAAGACAAATCTAAAAGTGTCATACAGAAAATCTAGCTGTCAAGCAGGTCTGTGAAAGGTACAGAACACATGTCCTACACACTAAGTGACCAAAGCTGCTAAGCTTGGAAAAACAGCACCAGAGGGGAGAATTTGACAGTGGTCTCAGCTAAGAAGGGGTTAGGAAATATGGAATTATTAATCACTATTTCTAAAAGAAATAAAAAATCTAAATAAGAACACCTTTAGGAAGAAGGATTAACATAAGGATCAAAAGATAATGTAACTGAGAAGTTATGGGTTCCAGGCACTGCCCTTTGATTTCCTCAACTCCATAGTAACTGGAGGATAAAAACAAATTTTGGCTTAAAAAGCAAAATTGATGTGATACTGTTTAAAAGACTAGTGAAATACAGACTCAGCCTACTACTGACAGTATCCAGTTCTCATTTGATCAAGTGAGGCAAGGGTGTTTGGTTCACAACTGACTCATAATCAAGCTAGGATTACATCATTTATTGACATCATTTTCCAAAACTTCTTTTCAAATCTTCTTGCCAGAACATTGCTTCCTCGATGAGAAATGGCCAGAACAGTCCATACACTCATCATTACTGTAAATTACTTTTCTGATGTTAAATGTGTCCATTTAATAGATATGTTTGTTGCAGCCTGAACAAGTTTGTGCTTATGTCTCCCACTAGCTCCCAAGTCAATGTCTGGTGACAATTCCTGGCTTTGGCCCTAATCTTAAATTAAAATCAACCATAAGTAACAAATCAAGTCACAACAGCACTGAAGAATAAATTGCATTTTACGAAACCCTAAGAGTGCTACTACTTCAGACAAGATTCTTTAGTTCTAGAGAAAAGGACTCTTGGTCAAAAGGATCCCACGACATAAAGTTTCCACAGACCATGCAAATCCAGAGACTATCTTCCCAACTGCATCCTGTTTGTGAAAGTCATTTCATCATAAGAGACGATCAACAACACTGATTCCAAACTAATACACTATCAACAACACTGACTCCGTACCATCCCTGATGCCCAAGGGACAAGAACTGAAAACACTGCACAGTCCCATTACAGGACTAAAGACAGGGAGCTGCTAACAGCTCCTTTGATTTCAGCAGAGATATCCACATCTGTCAACAGCATCATTTGACAGGAACTCACATATGACTGTGATGAACAGCATCTGTGTAAAACCCACACTGTCACACAGAAGTGGTACAAAACTAAGGAAACCAGAGCATCCTGCACACTTGCAAATTACATCTTTAAATCCATTGTAACTGATATATTAAAACCAACTAACTTTAAAAACACTCTGTATGTACTTCAGGCCAATAATAAAGCTTAGAAAAATATCCTTGCAAAGACTGTTTCCTAAGTAGTCACTACATATACTCCTCTCTATAACCCTCCAGCCATTCCCTCTTCTTTTAGAATAAAAAACACCGGTCTCTATGAATTCTACTACATTGTAATATCTTCTTCCTGCTTTTGATACCATTTCAGTGTAATTGAAGTCTAGAGATGACAAGTTATGCCTGTTCATCTGATTGCCCTCCAAATAAACACCTCCATTTCTCTTCCCCAAAAGTTTCTAACATACACAAAAGATCACTAAAACCATGTGCCACCGACAAGTTGTTATTTCAGTTCTGCTTTTAATATTTTATCTGCTACCATGATTACAAAACCAGTAACAGCCCAGGGGAGTGTGACTAACCCAGGGAGGCACCCCAAGGAGTTTTATCCAAACACCTATTTTCCTTTACACATGTATAAATTTTCTTTACATTAAATTAGATTGAACCTTTACAACAGATTAAGTAAAAATCAAGTAATGGATGGAAGTTGAAGCACAGATTCACAGCATGCTGTCCATACTATGGTTGAGATTTGCCCCATTGCAAGATACCTGTTCTCCTCACTAAATGACTTGCAGCAGCTTGATGCATACCTGTGAGGAGGCAAACCCCTCACAAGCAGAAGCCACCCGCGTACCACATAACACCTGGGTGACCTCCAGCTCAGCAGCTATCCCGCAGTCTTCGTACCTCATCTCAAGCCTCTCCCACACACTGCAAAATATGTTCAACGTTCTGGTCCTCAGCAGGGGTCTTAATATAGCCTTTGGGCTTGGGGGCGGGCAGCTGTTTAGCTGCATTTTTGTTGGGGTTTGTTTGCTATTGTTTTTGGTTGGTTGGTTGGTTTTTTAACCACTTCTCAGGGTTGTACCAGAAGCTCTGATCAGAGGGCTGTACAGTCATGGCCTCCTTCTCCCTCCCTCCCTCTCCAAGTCCACAGTAGAAGGCATTGCCAGAAAAGCCCTCACATGGTCCTTCTCTGGGCCTCATTTTTCTTAATGCGACACTGATTTAAATTAAATGCAAAGCAAACTAAATGTCACATAACTTGAAACAAAGTGTTCAGAATCATGCAGACAGCCACACAAACCACCACATCCCGACCATTGCAGCATGATGCCCAGCCTTTGTGAGGCACAAAGGCCTAAAGGCTGCTTAATTGTTGTCGGAAGGCTAGGCTGGAAAAGGAAAAGCTATCTGGGGGTGTCCCATTCCTCTTGCCCTTTGGAGTGGTTCTAAGTGTGATGTAGAACATTCTCCTAGACTCTGTCTAGGGAAGATATCCAGTCATCCCATTACAGAAGGGATTCCAGGACCAATCTAGCATCCAGCAAGGATGACAGGAGTAGTTAAACCCTAAAATGAAACAGAGTGACCCAAACATGCCCAGATACACCAGTCTGAACACACTTCTTTTTTTTAAATCAGACAATCAACATAAAATATGCTGGAAACTAATATGTATGATTTTATTTCTCTAGAACAAACTGAAGAATGCCTAATCAAAACAAATTTTAATAAGTACCAGCTCAAGACAGGGAATGTAGAAAATTTAAAACATAAGAAAACCAAGGAATTACAATGGAAACTAGTAATATTTTGTCTTTCAATTTCAGTACAAACCTTCCAGCTTGCTCTAAAGACATTTTACATTAATGTTCTGTATATCTGATAGTTATGCAAGGCTAAAGAATCATTGTGTAAGTATGCTATTTATATCGTCTTGTCTTTTTGTTTATTTTGGGGGGGTTTGGTTGATTGGGTGTTTTTGAAGATTTGGTAATGATTTTCTCTCAAGCCCTAACATGGAACAGTACTAGAATCACAAACATACTATCACCATGAGAATTAAATCTTGAAGCATAAACCATTTCTATGACATTTTTGCTACAATACCAGAACTGTCAAACTACTAAACTGCTGTAGATAAATGTGTTACTGTTTTAGATTTCTTGACATGGGTATAAAACTACTTACTCTTCTCGCAAAATAAATTCAATATTTTCTGGAGAAACCTGTCCTGTCACAGGATGTCTAAATGACGTGGTCTGCTGATTATGGCTGAAAAGAAAAAAAAAAGAAAAAAGAAAAAAAGAAATTAATATTGCTAAACTCAGTAAAATATATCTACGATCTCTAAAAGGCATAAGTGTCTATATTGATGCTTTGCTGCTGCTACTCCAGAAGTTTAACATATTTCTGAGGTACTTTTCAAGCCAGAAATGTTTTCAGTTCCTTCCTGCATTCTTGTTGCCTTTGCCAATGGCACACTTTACCATTTAATCATTAAGCGGGTTAATGTCTTAAAAATAAACTAGTTGCAATTCTTAGCTAGGGAGACACTTGAATTTATGATTATTTACACCTGAGTCTTACCAGATTATTTAAACATAACATAGAAATTATACAACATAAATTACTGATTTGTATGTCTAAATTTCACAGAACAGAACCAGTAAAATAATTTAAAATGTTGCTGGACAACATTTTACATAATTTTTAACATTTAGGGAGATCAGAGAGAGATTTTGTGGAAGCCATTTGTTGCATGCTCTTTTTTTCTCTGATATGGTATTTCTTCAATTATTTTTCTTTTCATCTCCATGCAGAGGATCATATATAACCTTAGTTGTCCAGTTGCATGGCCTATATAAAACAACATAATTTAGTATTTCATTTGAGTGGAATTAAAATTGGGGTTGTCTATTAACTTTCCCCTCAGAGTACTATCTAATGTTTTGCTACCCACTGAAATACTGTTATCCATTAAAGACAATTATTTTATCTATGTAACTGTACTCATATAATGCAAAAATATGACATGAGGAAAGCTTATTTCAAGATAAACTTCCCTCCTCTCCAAAGTCTATAATTTCAATTAATTGTATAGAGAACGCAAGACAATTTCTATGGAGTCTCATATTTACTAAGCCCTATCCAAAGAAACAATCTATAAAAATCACAAATCTTAAACAAATAAGAAATTGAAGATTTTACTTCAGAATTAGAAAGACCATGGCTGACATGCTATTAGGGAGCCTCAGAATTCAAGAGAGTAATAAACCAAGAGCTCACTTATTTAAGGTTCTGGGTTTAGTTAACAATATTTAGGTAAAGAACATCCAAAACTAGAATTCCCATCAAATGCAGCAAGATATTAACACATTGTGACTATATTCAGAAAATAAAATCACAAGGCCATTAAATGAATTACAGCTCATAGAGACAAAAAACAAACACTTCATCTTTTTTTGTTTGTTTTAAAAAAGATTTGGGCTTTTTCCTCCATAATGCCCAGCAATTTCAGGTCTTACAGATTGGACCCAATTGTCTAGCATAGCAGGATGTCCCTCCTGAAACAGAGTAAGGCATAAAGAAATAATTTTCAAATTAATGAAATTCCAAAGAGAGAACACTCTTTCTGCAGAGGGCAACTAAAAATCAGACAGCTCATACAACCATAACATTCAAATGTAAATACTCAGGACATGCCTTGATTTAAAAAACAAATCAAACAAATAAAAACCACCAAAACAAAAAATAACACCCCAGAAAAACAACAAAACCCCCCCACACCCAAACCTACAAATTGCTCACGCTAAATCCCACTTGGACTGTGAACAGCAGAGGATGTTTTCTGTGTTATAAACTTTTCACCCCTTCTCCAATATGCCTGGCTACATGAAGTCATACCTAAGGGACTAATACAATGATCATTTTCAACGATGAACTGAAAGCTGTGACAACTTATGTTACACCAAAAGGACTTTTTCCAGCTTCACCTATTATAAAAATTCTAGACCTACAGCCATTAACACCAGTGAACAACATATTAGGCCATCAGGAACCCCACGGCACCAGTGACAGCATTCACTCCCTAGACCGGTGAGAACTGACCTCTGCTACAGGGGTGGGTTAATGAAGCACCTTTGCAGTTTCTACCTCAGCAGTTTTTCTATGAAATCAGAGATCAGGAGAAAGCATTTCCCAGTAAGCCTGCAGTGCTCACATCTACAAAGCAACCATGACCTTTTTCTCACAACAGACTGAGGAGTACTGTTTTCTGAAGAAGCACTTTTATGTGAGTTTATATGCTAATTTTGGGTATACACCCAAAGAAAGGAATAGGAACTTGCAGATGTTTCTAAAGAAAATAATAAAGAAATTGTTAACAGTAACAATTGAACTCCACGTTTGTCACACAGTCCAGTTTTAAACTAAAAGCCTTTCCTTCCAAACGAGGACTGAAGCAGCTGTTTAACCTTTGATACTTGGACTAGGACTACTAACCAAAACGCAAATACATTATTAGCTTTAAAAATGAAAGTACTTTGTCTGCTATGTTATCCAGAGGCAGACAAACTGTCAACAAGCTCTCATCTGCAGGCTTCTAGTCATTAATAACTCACCCTACAATTAAGACTAAGAAAAAGGACTGTATTCCAGAAGTGCCCTAGGGTTATTTAGGAAATGAAGTTACCCATTATCCATACTAGCACTTTTACAAATGCTTTATTATTTCCCATGAAATAAATTCACTAGGCCTTCAGAAGATTAATTAGTCCTCTTGCTGTAATTAAAGAGCAAGTCTATTACTAATAGACTCAATATTATTTGCTAATAATAAAAGTTTCATACGGAACGTAAACACTTCAACTTAAATATCTAAGCAATTCCATTTAAGTTTTGCACTTTGAATAGTAAAAGCACAGAAACGAAAGGACAGCTCTGTTACTATATAAAATGCAGGTGGTAATTTAACAGACAAGGAGAAGGCATACAAACCCAAAACTTTCCACAAATTTGCAGCTTCAATACTTAGGACGTGACTAGGAAGAGAGAAATTAAACCACTGCCACTATCAATTAGTTTTGCAGAAGACAGTGGTTTATTTGAATTTGAAAAGTGAGAGTTTAAGTGTTTTGCCTCATAGGACTCATTAAGAATAAGCAATACTATTCAAAACAACCTAGACAACAGATGGCTAATGCCTTGTAACAAGGATTAGATAGCAGGGAGATTTTTGTCCACAGTGAGAGCAGTCAAACATTGGAAGAGGTTGCCTAGCAAGGCTGTGGAATCTCCATCCTTGGAAACCTCCGAAACATGGCCAGATAAGGCCCTGAGCAACTGAATTGAACTTTGTAAGTGGTTCCAGCTTTGAAGCTGCGCTGGTCTGAACAGGAGGGGCTGGATCTGATGGGGTCCAGAGGTTCTTGCAATCCTGAATTAATCTGTTCTGTCATTCTCTGCTGCTCCCTCAATCCTTCTCTGTAAATATAATTTCATTCTTACAGTACCTTTGAAGCTTTCTTGGTATTTAAACAGGTGTATTCCAAGGATATTAGCAGTGACCTTGTTTTGATTAGAACGAGAGAAATTGTAACATTACATTTACAGATTTATATAATGAACTTTTTTTTGTTGTTTTCATGTCCTTTAAACATCTGCTTAATAGTAATACCTGTTTACACAACAATGATAACGATGTCTCTAGTGAGAGTGATCTAGTAAAGTTGTTGCCGTACAAGTTCTCCTTTCTTTCCAGGAACAGACTAAGAAAAGACATGGTACAGTTTTTCTCCAGACACATCAGCTAACCAAGCATCCCAGTAGTTAATCACCTGTATTTCCTCCAAATAGCAACTGCTGAATGTGTTTCTATTGTCCAGAGAGCTACCATGTGTAACAGGCACAATAAACGAGCCTTAATAAGAGGGCACAATATGCTGCTCCACTCTTCATGCCCCTTTTATTCTTTTTTTCACTAGAAGACTTAATACCCCCTACAAAACAGAAAACATTTATAATGTTTCACCATGTGAATTCTGAACACCACGTAACTTTTATTAGTACAACACCACACATTTGAAATGTCTAACTAACTTTTCTAGTAGCATTACAAATTTTCTGTGATAAATCACAGCATTTTCCTAGAAATAACCTTTTCATTTTAACAGATTTTTATTATTCTGATTTTGTATAATTACTAGTCAACAGAACCACCAAACCAAACCAAGTATGAAAATATGAAAAATCCACACAAAAATTACATTCATTAGCACCTACCACTACCATCATTATTAAATTACACTATAAACTGCTAAAAGTAATCGTGAATTTCAAAGTTAGAAAACACTGTTTTCCAAGGCTTGCTGTTGGTTTGTAATAGGTCAGACTCAGACTCCTTGTAACAGAATCACAGTTCAAACACCGGTTCTTTGCAATTAGACACTGCCCACCCAACACGTACAAATGTAAGAACTGACAGTCACCCACTGTCTTAAGACTGATGTACTGCAGCAGTTTAGAAAGGCTCAAGACCTGCAAGATGTAAACAATGTTAACACGTCGGGCTAACAAAAGCCACATGTGAAAGCACGCTGCTTGAACATGTAACGTAACTTCTAAGTTGGCCCTGGGCTCAGGGGTGGAACCAGATAACCTTACAAACTAGATGTTGTTTATGATCCTACCGGGTGGGTGGGAGTGCAGACAGACAACTATATCCTTTCGTAACATCTTACTGCACACAATCAAAATGCCATCTAAAGCATTTCTCAGGTAACTGATTAAGCAAGTCTGCAAATTTAACATTGCCTATCATTTGTTTGCTAACCTAACCTATAGCATGATGAAATTTAACTGATCTAAACACAAGAAAGCCACAGAATTAGAATCCAGTCTCCAATCCTATAGCATAATTGACACAGGCAAGCACTTTTGCCTTCACAGATCCTTTTGCAGAACTCATAATTTACATGACTTCAACTATTTTTTTTTTTTTTCCTTTCAGTTCATTTTGTATTCAAATCAAAGCCAAATTTTAATAATTAACTTTTGGACATGACTGATGCTGATGACCTTTCATTTGAAGTCAAGCAAATTTATGGATTGCCTCTAGAGTAATTTAAATGCCCAAGCAGATGAACCTTGAAAAGTGTGAATCAACTACTGATTGGGTCTACATCACATTACCAACAAATTTATTGCAAGAAAAATCCGTGTTGTCATTAGACAGACTATCCTATAAAATATTACAAGCCATTTTTACAGTTATTTATCTTCCATGTGGGCTGACTCCTTTACACTTATCTGCAAGACTAGGTAAGCATGAACATCTTTATGCTGAATACCTCAAATGGCAATGATCATTACGGGTGAGCACCCACACTTCTATGGGAGTTACTGGTGTGGGTGCAGCCAACAGAAGAACTCGTGCAGTAAAGAACTGCTGTTCAGCCAGTGAGTTGTTACTGAACAGGAGAAAGTGCTTGTATCTAACCTGGCAAACAGCCAAGCATAGTTTGCTTTATTTCACAACATATTTCTGAAACATATTAATAGCTTCAGAAGAGTTTCAGCATTGCCTTCTGAGTAGTTTTGAGATGTTAGCCTTTAAAATTGGTTAGAAAGAGTATCAATGAATAGCCCAAGAAAATCAGTACCATCAAAGTTCTGCAAATAATTTTATTAGAAGAAAATGCAGTTTAATGCAGCCATAATTTGAAATAATTAGGAACAATAACAACTAATTATATTACACAAGCAATAGCACCCACTACAAGCGGGACACACACAAAACCCATCTTTCCAAGATACTCAACATTATCCACATTAAAACAGTAGAGTGTCTCCTCGGAACAGTAGTAAAATCATTGCTTCACTGTAATCACTGTCCTGGAGGCTTTCGTAAAATCAAAATTTCACCCCCTCATACAGTTTCATTAGCATCTTAACCTATGAACTACTGCATAAGAATCACAAAGTAAAAGTGATCCTCTTAAATCTCACAGCCTCCTTAGACTATCACCCTGAGGATTCACAAGTGTTTAGTTATTTAGTCAGGACACAATTCAGTAACTACTGAGCAGCTATATCTGTGACTACAATCAGTTAACACAAGCCTGTGCTTATAAAAACAGCTAAGGGGACAGCTGGCGTGACATCAGAGTGTATCATATTTCACTTTTCCTTGTAAAAGCTTGCAGACAAGAAAAGTTTGAAACGAACAGTAAACCAACAGTCATGCTCTCATGTAATGTGCTTCCTTCTACCCAGCTCACTATGATGAGGTTAAAAGGGAACTACAAGTTTCTTTAGAACTGAGACAATTTTTCTTCTTCTTAATGAACTAACAGATATAATTTATACTACCCAATAGTAATATCAGCAGGAAAGATTTTGTCGTTAATGAACATCCTTTTAAGAACAGATCTAATAAATCAATGGTAAGCTAACACGGAAAATGCTATAAAATCACTACAGATATTTTCAGTCATTAAAAGAACCGATAAAAGGATGAATATACTATCATCACAGATTTCCATGAGTAAAACAGGTTGAAGTCATCTGCTGATTCACAAATCCTTTTAATGCTTATCATGAGACACCATCAGGTTTTTAACAACTCACAAAAACCACACTGAAGTAACTTGAAATTAAGGAAAAAAGCACATGTTAAACTTTTGAAGACAAGGAAATCCTTAGAACAGAGGACATTCCTGAAAAGTGAAATTTGATTCTATTTCCTTACTTTTGCAGTTTTAGAAAAATTACAGTCCCTGCCTTCAAAATTGAAAATTAAATTAAAAATTCTCTGATCATAGCAAAATAAAATTAGAAAGGTAAAAGGCCACATTATTGTATCACACCATCTTAATTCAGGCTTGAAACTCACTTAAGACTCTTCCTTTCTTTCCCGCTATAGTATTTGAAGACAGCCAGATGATTCTCCATAAACCTCCAAAACAAGATGTAGTGCCTTCTAAATTATCTATCTGAATTAATTTGGAACTTTGCTACCTAACAAAAACAATCTTGACTTTTAGTGACACTGAAATCCACCAACATCAAAATATGAACAGCAGACTCAATTGATTGCACATTCCTTACAAATCACATGAACATCTAAGCCAAAATCTGAAAGTCTGAAATGCAAACAGGACTAGTTAAATAGATCTATTAGTGACAAATTTTACATATACACATATACATGTATATCTGAGATATAAATACACACACTATGAAGAAAACTATGTAGACCTGATGTAATCATATTACAGTAGCAGCTGCAGAATAGTTATACGTGTAATAGTGCTATAAACCATTCCTGCCACAAGAGTACAACACGTAGAGAGTGACACATCACATTATTTATTTATTCTGGATCTGATACACAAAATAAATTAATAAATTTATTCTCTCATAAAAAAAGAAAGAGGTGATATCACCAAGTAACATGATTAAAACACCCTGATAAAAGCAGCATACCCTTAAATTCCAATGTCAACCACAATTTAAGAGTTTAGCGATGAAGCTCCCCTCAAGTATTGCCATATAAGGACACTACTTTGGTAAAAGTATTTAAGGGATGCTTTACACAAAAATATTATATATTATATATCTCAATTTTTAAGCCATAACAAAACTAGTTACAATAAAAGAGATATTCATACGCACAACATCTAAATATACCAGTGGAGGCTGAAAAACTTCACCAGTCCTCTTTGAACATATTTTACTTTGATGCAAAGACTTACATAATAAAGACACAACAATCCACATTGTTCTAAATATGAAAGCAATTACAAGTTTTCCAGCATCTTCATCTAAGTAGCAATCCATACAGTGTAGAAAGCTGAAACAATTTAATACAACAGCTATGAAAACTGAATAAAACAGCTTTACAAAATTTTATTCCTCTGCCATGTAAGACATATAACTGCAAAACATTTTCTCTTCATCAGCTCTTTAATGTTGAAGACAGATTTCAACCTCTGAAGACAAATGCACTGCTCATTTATTATTTATTGAATTTCATGCATAATATGAAAAAGTGATTATCAGAGGACATTACTGCAAGGCTGAGACCTTGCTGGGCTGCTGTGCGTGCCTTCAGACAATATGGAAACACACTGCCCTTTTCCCCTTTCCGTAAAATGGAAACACTTTATCCACAACCTATGCCATGGAAATGAAGTTTTAATCAAATACCGTCCCTCTTACTATATCACGAGTGCCCAGAAAAAAATTAAAGAAATAGAGCTAATATCCATCAAATTCTCTCAGGGCTACAGTCTAGAATACTGCCTCCAATTTGGGACCTTCTCATACATGAAAGGCATCAACAAACTGAAGCAAGTTCAGCAGAGGGTCACCAAGATGCTCAGGAGCACCTGCTCTGTGAGGAGGGCCTGAGGGAGCTGCCATGCTCCGCCTGGAGAAATGAGAGCTTCAGGGTGTCCTACCAGCAGATTCCTGCAAGGATGTAATCAAGAAGGCTCTTCACAGTGGTGTGTGATGGGAGTACAAGAGAAAGCAGGCATAAATTGAAACAAGAGAGCTTCAGACTGCATATAGGAGAAGCTGTTTCACCTTTAGGATGGTAAAGCACTGGAACAGGCTGCCCAGAGAGGTTGTGCAATCTTCATCCTTGGAGGTTTTCAACACTGGGGTGGAGGAAGACCTGAGTAACCCCGTCTGACCTCACTACTGACCTCACTACTGACCCTGCTTTGAGCAGAAGGTTGCACTAGAGACTTCCTGAGGTCTCACCCAATCCTACAATCATAAGGTTGGGTATAGCTCCTACTTCTACCACAAAGCCAAAAAACAACAATCAAAACCTAAAATGACCAAAACAGTTCCAAAGAACAGATCAGGCTAACAGAATAATGTAAAAACTCCACATCATTTAGGAAGAAAAACTCAAAACAGCATTAAAACCTGGTTTTGTCCTTCAACTCTTAATAATAATTAATTAACATCTTCACCAAATAATTAAATCCAAAGTCCATTTACATTCTACTATTAAATATTCTATGAAAGAAGAGAATTTATGCAGCCTGGGTTCCTGTGGTTATGTGCTTTTTATCCAATAGGATGCATGTTCCAACTAAAGCCTTTCCTGTAGTTAAGGACATTCAAAACATGCATGGGTCTGTCTCAGTCCCTCTCTAGTCCACCCATGTCCCCCACTGCTTCACAACGCTGTTGAGGTACTGACTGTAATCCTACAAACCTCACCCCCTTCAGACACAAGGCTAAAGAATAAACAAGGATATTAGCATCATATTCACTGAAGTACCACTTAATATGAAGAAACCACAGTTCCCACAGCACACACCTATTCTTGTGTGTTGGCTGTTCGTGTTTACTAGCATACATATTAATAAAAGTTTCTTCATTAGTAACAAACTCTTCCAGCCTATCTTGTGGTTAATTCTGAAACACTTCAAACTCTATTCATATACAGCTTAAGCCAAAAATAAAAAATTACAGCAACAAAGTTATTTCCTTTGGTTTGTGTGATTCCTGATTATTTTAAAGGAGTTCCTCCTTCTCCAGTCTCATTCAACTCACTGTGTGAGATAAATTACGATGCATTACCTCCAAATTTAAATGCACTTGTGAAATTTTTTCCTATTAAATCTTGAGTATAAAATGTACCACAGTACTCCTGAAAGGTACATAACATCAAGCTTTTGCTTGAGAGAAGACAAGTGATACAAGATCATCCTGCCTAGAGCAACAAGTATAAATTAACAGAGTTTATCAGACCAACTCTTCAGAGCTCTGAGCTGCACACCTAGTGGTAACTTTCCGTTCCAGAGAAGCCCAGCACCTACTTCACAGAAATACTGACACATAAGGAAGCCATGATGTTACATTAGTTCACAGAACACACAAATCCGAGCCAAACTTACACTCCACAGCTAAAACCAAGAGAAGGCCCATTAACAGTGGCAGCGGGAGCCACTCCCCGCAGAAGTTCCTCACACCCTCCTTCCGGGCCTTTCCCCGCCCCTGCCCGCAGCGCGGGTCTCGGGCCCACAGCACACCCACCATAGCTTCATGCACTGATCCCCACCAGTTAGAAAAAAACCCCAACATATTATAGCTGCCAGTGCCATTACATAAAAATTCAGAGATTACAGAAAGGGGTTATTTGCACTGTCAAAGACTAGTATCTCTTAAAAAAATGTATTTTTAAAAATCACATTAATCAATACAGTATTATGAGTTACTGTGTATTAATCACACTCTTTCATATCCCATATAAAATGGTTCTGAGGCCAAAGCTATAAAGCAGATAAAACTTTACTAACATGCTATTTACCCAAATGATTCCATCATACGAGTTCCCTCACTCTGTAGTAAGAAGCTCACTATGATTCATAACCTAAATCTAATTCCAGAATAATATTTTAGGGATTACAACTGTAAAACAGATTCTCTTTTTAGATTATGCACAGAGTTTATAAATTATCCAGAAATGTCTTTTTAATTCAACAAAAAGCTCTTCAACATTAAAAAAGAAATTTATAGTTTTATCAGTTGTTGACAACTTCAGTCAAACTTCGTGAAAGAAATAACCTGGAGCCAACTCGTCCTGATAGAGATATAGCAATACTCAGTGGCCCCAAGTCAGACAAGCAGAGAAACTCCCAAGAGATTTCCTTACAATCACAGAAATAGTCTGTAGAATTATTCTCTTTAGCATCTATAGAACAGAAAATATGCTAAAATATACATAACACTACTAGACAAGCTTTAGACAACCAAACAAGAAAACAAACATTAAGGTATTATGAATTTCAACATTGTACTAAACAATTCCAACCTCTAAAACTTTTCTGCTTTTAATACTCATTATTTTACTCAATGCAGAAACTTAAGCAAACTGTTTTGAAAATGAACTATTCTGGCGTGTGCAATGCCAGAATTTTCTTTGCTAAACATAAACCAATGAAGTAATTGCACAGAAAGGCGGCAATCCTTCTCAATCATTCCGTGTCTCCTCCCCAGCCCTAAAACCCAGCAGTATATCATCAAAGTATGTCAAATCACAATATAAACTATAGCAATGGCTTAACAACAATTTACATTATTGGCATAAATTATGTTTAGTGTACTGAATGTCTAAGTATGTGAACTAAACATAAATCAAATTTAAGAAAACTCTCATATAATCACATACATAATTCTGGGTTTAATATAAATTTCTGAGTTTAAATAATTCTGGGTTTCATTTCTTGAATCAACACATTGCACTATCAGAGAGTGAAAATTTGGGAGTAAAGTATTAAAATAAAAGACAATCAGGCAGCTGTGAGAAGAGTGGCACTGAAAACAACCCAGCCATGGAAAAAACATTTGCATTTTCTTACTATCACTAAGTAGACACATTATAAGTGCCCAGAGAGGCAGCTCAGAAAAAGCCCACAGTAGACACAACTGATGACAATATGAAGATCTAGTGGCTAAGGAAAATGGCGCAAGGAATGTATAAAGAAACACATTTTCACTCTTTCCATCTCAAAAATACCTTTAGCTAGCATGCACATTGCTGGTTTTCTATGAAGTGGTTTGGAGGCTTCATTTATATCAGCAAACATCAATATGCATTATTGGATAGCATGCAGTCATCTGGGGACAGCATGCAACTTCCATATCAGCTTTCAATTAGACTCTGTGTGAAACCACATTATCCCATTGGGAAAGATGAAATCTCCTTCCTTAACTACATGAAGAGTGCTATTATTTTTCAAAGTAACTGGAAGGATGAAGCAACTACCACCTTTCACAATAAGCCTGGAAGTCAACAGCCAAATACAACAGCCAAAAATATCAGCAAGCAAGGCAGATGACATCAGGCTCCTTAACTTTGGTTCAGGGAACAAGGCTGCAGCGAAAGCCGGCCAAAAGACAGCTCTTAGCACATCACTATATATAGTGGAGCTATCAGCTACATTCCTCCTGCACCGCTTGAGCAGCATGTTACAGCCGCTTTGTCTGGTTCTTGTCCTGTAGCTCCACCGTACTGACGCCCCCACCAGCGCACTCCATTCTCCCCAGCTTGAAGCCGGTGCAGATAACACCTCCAAGAGTACAACAGTACTGCTACTGCTTTATCACCAAGGTTTTTCACAGCCTACACAGCTCCACAACAGAGCTCACACAGCTGAATATCAGAGAAATAGGCCCTTAAGCAAGACCTCAGCCAGAGGACCTACAGCATTACCCAACTCTCACCTTTGCAACAGAAGGACTAGTCTCTGCCGCCTCCCCAAACTGGGCAGTGACCTGGGAGGACAGTCCATGTCAGCTCACTTTCTGACCTCAAACCACCACCACCGTTTGCCGCTGTCAGGTAACACGACCAGCGCAGAGGACACGCACCACTCGGGGAGCGCTCCGCTTCACGCCTGTGGCCGCTCGGCTGCTTTCCTCCAGGCAGCCGACACGCAGGCAAGGGCAACACTGAAGCGAGAGAATCTGGCAGCAGGCAGGCTCTCACGTTGCTGACACGGCCTGGGGTGAGGATGGGGAGCACTGGCAGGATTAGAGATTGAAAGAAATTCCAAAAACTTCTTCAGATCCTGCATTAAGTCCTTTCAATGCCGAGCAAGTCTCTATCAAGCATGTGACTGAAACTTGGCAGCTATGAACGTGAAGTAACTTCACATGAAATAGTATTTGTTCTTTAGGTAATTATTTAACAATACATACAATGACTGAATGCCTTTGGAAAATGTGCATCTTCCACTTATAGAAAACTTTGTAATCTCTTGAAAATACAGGTACTAAATAGTCCTTCACTCTTCAGGGAATTAAAAGGTTTTTTACCCTTCATATGCATCAAGATCAAAAATAAGGTGCTCCAAAGCACATGAGTGAGCAGAGCCAGACTCAGAGCTAAACATTCCAGATAAATTCAGACCAGCACTACAGTAAAAATGGTTTTATTCAATGCTAACTTTTAAAATGCAAAAAAAAAGCATGTGCAACATGATGAGTACTGTATGCATATATATTTCATCAAGAGGATTACAAGCAGCACAGTACCTTTTCATGTTTTCAGTGCTTCAGCTGCATTTTAAGTTACTAATTATAGAAAATGCACAATGTCTTAAAAAATGCTTAGATAAATGTATAATCTAGCAATTTAATTATTTGCAAAGAAGATTCAGTGGTTGCAGGGTTTTTCTGGTGTGTTTGCTTTGGTTTTGTACATACTGACTATTCTGTACAATTAAAACACCACCACACATCAACACTGCATGGATTTTCTCAAGAAATCTTGGAATCTTCCCTTCCTCTCCAAACCTACATTTGACATTACAGCAATCAAAACTGAAGCTAAGATTTATTTCTACCTTCTCAGACAGCGTGCCGCACTACATTAAAAATTTTTAGGTTTACTGTCATTAAAATGTACTTATGTTTATTTGCTTTTCACTTGTACAACTGTAAAAATGTTAACTACTCATTTCAAGAGTCCTATCTGCTTTCCTAACGAGTTACAAAGAGTAGAATAATTTGTCTGTGCAGCTACTCACTTGACTCCCATTCTTTCACATGAATTCTCCATGCTCATGAAAAAGCTGTATCTTACAGCAATAACCTCCAGCAAAAAATGAAAAAGCTCCAGACCTGTTGTTTGGAAGCTGGTTAACTGTGACTGACACATGCACATTCTCTGGGACTTTACCTGATTACTGAAAGTCAAAACCTCCAAATCGGAAACAGCTCCTCTTAGAGAACACTAAGTAACTGGACAAACCCCATATTATTTCCTCCTGAGGACTTCTTATGTTTTGCCTATAGAAACTTAATTTCAGACTAATTTCTATTTCAATTTCTCCCAATCAGCTATTGGAACTAATCCAGATCACAAATCATTACTCTGAACATTTGCTGCCCATAATTATTTCATTCTAATAGTGACCGACAAATGACACTTATTTCTAAAATGTAACTTAATAGACACTGCAATTACACTACTATTAAAAAAAAAAAAAAAAAAAAAAACACCAACTCTATGAAGCAAAGAAAAGAGTAAGACTTCAGAGAAACTCATTTTTACCAAGTAAGTCATCACTGACTCACAGTGATTCTGCTTCGAGGTTATATTCATCAGTTTTGCATTATAAGGTTGAAACAATTTGAATTCATTGAGTCCAATGGATCAGAACTTGGAAATGTGTCTTTACAGAGAAATGGGTTTCTCGTGCAAGAAAAGAGAAAGCAGTGGTTAAATTTTCAAAACCTGAAGTGCAGTAAACTTTTCTGCATCATTAACAGATAAAAGTAGTTAATAGTTTGGGGCACTACTACATTGAGATTTGGGAGATCAGGATTCAGATCTTAGCTCTGAAGCAGATTGCTTCTATGACCTTGTGGAGTAATTCTGTTTTTGTAAAAATCGCCATTTTATTAACATTTAAGACTTTCAAAAGAAAGAAAAGGTGCCTACCAATTTAGTCTTAACGTCATTTGAAGCTTTCAGCGTGCTACTGCAGCACATACAAGCAAAAATATTGTTTTTCAATAGTTGACTGCCTTGACCTTCCCAAAGAATTCCAGCAAACCTAGGAAGCGAGAACAGGCTGGAATTTCTGAATCTAGGTAAACAAGACACATTGTTGCCTTCCAAGTTTAATTGTTTACATATTTACAGAAAATATCTTCCAATGCTTAAAAGTCTGTTCTTTAAAATATTTCTATCCAACACAGAATCATCTTTATTCTGAAGACAACATGTTGGCTACATCAATTATTCTTTTCACTTGAAGTATTAAGTGTATGGACGTGCAAAGAAGGTGACTGTCTTTTATACTAGTGTACATTTTCACATCTGTGAGGTAACACACTGTAAACCAGGACACAATTCTGTACAAACATAATAAAGCCTGATGCGTTACAATACCCAGAAAGCAAGTTTAGCAAAATTATTTGGCAAGATTAAATTGCCAGTGCAGTCCTTCAAAACCGAACCAATCAACACGTCGTCTGAAAACTTGCATCTCCAAATGTAAGTCTCCAAAACTAAATTCACTCAAAGATTAACTTTCCTATACTAGTCAAAAATCTTTCTGCTCCGTTACTTACTTCCTAGTTGCTATCAACTTAATTCACGCAGGTATGACTTATAAATAACTACACTGAAACATCAAGTTCAGCCTAACATGCCCCAGAATACATTTGCTTTTATGGTATCACATACTGTCATCTTATTACTGTTCTTTGAAAACAGTCTCAGACTCTAAATCTAAATTAGCGATGCTAATACAATAGATTAAATTCCAGAACTGATGAGTGGCAATATTCATTAATCTCAAAGTACAACACTACACTGTAATGCAAATTACTGCCAAATCACAGTTGAAGAAGGGAAAATGCCCTTTTTCTGAATAACATCCTCTCTAGGAAAAATAAAATTAATTAATTATTCTTATCTTGTATGATGCAGATTTTGGTTTATATCCAGGATTCTGGGACTTTCGTGTTATATGCCATAACTAAGTTTTAATACCTCTGAGTTGAACTATTCTTGGACAGCTCACGAATTCTGCAAATACCATGTGCATATTCTACATTCTTCCGCGCAAACAGTTTGCAGTGTAAGATACTGCATTCTTAAGGGGCTAAGAAAAAGCAGCCCAAACTTTCTGGCACCTTGAAATGTCTGGTCCTACACATCTTACATACCTGTTTTCACTCTCAAATATTTCTATTGACATGAATGTAAATTTTATCTGCATGACAACTAGAAAATAGACATGAAAGCTATTTTGTTGATGCATTAGAAAATGACAACTGAGAGTTACTGTGAGAAGAAAAAAAACCCACTAGAATTCTACTTGGAAATAGTCAGTTACATTTTTGTTTTAAATAACATGACCTAAAGAAAATGAACAATGTACTTGATTGTAGTTTCAACACTAACATTTCTGATTAGTCAGCGAGCCATAGAGGGAAGGACAACAAAAATAAGAAATCATCAGGTACATTGCTATGAAATGCGAGACCACCTCCCTGCTTTTTATATTGAAGAGCCATTAGTATAGAAAAAAAAAAAATTTAAAATAACCTTGACAGCAGAGCCAAGAAGCACGTTATGTTTCTTAATAGTCTTCCCTGGAAATTTATGTGAAGGAAGAAAAAAAAGGAAAGTACTATTTTTATTAAGTGGTCTTACATTTGTGATTGTGTAGGCAGGATAAGGAGCATGGTCCCATTTTAAAGATATTTTCTGATACAGTTAAACAGATTCTTGAGGGGGAAAAAAGCATCCATATACATGACATGTAGCACCAACTATTTTTGAAAGCAAGGAAACTTCATCTAATGCCAAGTGCCATGTATCAAAGACACATTCAAGATGCCAGGTTTCTAACGGCTTACCAACAGAAGATAAAAGAACCTTAAAGATTTCTTTCATAAAATAATTAATAAGCCAATCAACAAATAAATGCAAGGGAATAACTGAAGTATTTTAGGGACTGTCCTTTCATAGAATCATACCATAGAATGGTTTGGGTTGGAAAGGACCTTAAAGCTCATCTGGTTCCACCCCCCTGCCATGGGCAGGGACACCTTCCACCAGCCCAGGTTGCCCAAAGCCCCGTCCAACCTGGCCTTGAACCCTTCCAGGGAGGGGGCAGCCACAGCTTCTCTGGGCAGCCTGTGCCAGGGCCTCACCACCCTCACAGGGAAGAATTTCTTCTTTGTACCTGATCTAAATCTGCCCTCTTTCAATTTAAAACCATCACCCCTCGTCCTATCCCCACATTCCCTGATCAAGAGTCCCTCCCCAGCTTTCCTGTAGCCCCTTTAAGTACTGGAAAACTGCTATAAATTCTCCCATAGTCTTCTCCATCTGAATAATCCCAAATCAGCTTGTCCTCACAGGGGGGTGCTCCAGCCCCCTAGTCATCTTTGTGGCCTCATCTGGACCCGCTGAAGCAGGTCCGTGTCCTTCTGATGTTGAGAGCCCCAGAGCTGGACACAGCACTGCAGGGGGGGTGTCATGAGAGCGGAGTAGAGGGGGGGAAATCCCCTCCCTTGAGAGGCTAACCACAATTTGCCCACAGATATTTCACAAAGTTCATTTAAAATGTATTTTGACCAGTGTTCATGTAACACAGATTGTCTGCACATATTCTTATCAATGACAACTGTATTCTAGATTGCTTAAGATCTCCTATACTTGATACAAGTATCCAAGCATCATGTACAGTTCATAAACTAGGTGTTCCACAAATTCTTCTCAACATTTTTAAGGCAGCTAGAGATCTTAAATTTTATGTGCACTTTTTGAGTTATGCCATCTTGCAGTGGGAGCAGTTGAGTAAAGAAGCAAGAGTGAGGATGCAGGAGCAATAAGGAACAGTACATGCAAGGAGATGGGAAGGCTGAGTACAGGGCTGCAAAATGCTGAATGCCCACGACAAAAATTAATTCTGTGCAGTTGCCACTGAGGAAGGAAAAAAAGGTTCATGAGAGGTCTCATTCTATTACAGGAAAATAATCATTAGGGCTCAGAAACTAGCTACTACATAAAACTACCATATGAGGGACTGGATTAGCAAGAAATTGTATGTCCTTCAACAGACATGTGGCACTGCAATACACACAGCCCAGGCCACTGGCTTTTCACAGGACTTTCCCTTAGACGAACCAAATTCCAGCAACTAAAAAAAGTCAGATAAGCACTACAGGGATTTCCCTTGCTTCCTAATCCTCTGCAACTGAGATGTTCTCTTCTGTTCCTTGAGCTCCCAACTGTTCCCTGGGGCTGGAAGTACAGGTAATTCTAGCTCTCCTAAGAAATACCCTGTCCTCTTCACACAACAACTAATGTATAACCATATCCTAATCATACTATAACCATATATATTATATTAATATATACAACTTTCATAGTCAACTTCACTATATATTTATAAATTCAAGAATCAAACCCAAAGTATTAATTGACCTATGAGATTCCAAATGGAGCAGATTTTTTAAAATGCGGATATTCAAAATGCTGAATGTGGGGCATTAGCAGCAGTAGTTGTTTCTGCAAATTAAATCTCAATGGTATCAATTAGCAGATTTCTCAGGAAATAATTAAAATGGGATTCTTAATACAGTCTTCAAGACACAGCTTATACTGCAATGTCTATAACACAATAGACAGAAAACTTTTCATCTTAAATTTTCTCAGGGGCTGTATTTACAGTATTATTTTGTAAATGAGAAATATTATAACAATGCTGCGTGCATCTTGCTCCAGACTCTCCCATACCCAATCTCTTTAAACTATTCACCTCTGAGCAGGATTTTTAGTCCAACCAGCTTGTCATACCACTGTGGTCACTACAGAAATCCTGAATTATAAAGAGACAGACTGCAGAGACATATTTTATTTTCCAAAAAACAGCTGAAGTTAAAGACGCATCTGTCTCAACATTTCTTAAGAATATTTCCCACTAACTTTCCACACTCTTCTCTCATGGTGAACTATCAGACATCTGCAACAAGCTGGCACCAAAATGTACAGAGAGAAACTGAAAGTAAGCCCCTGAGTTACTGAATAATATTGCTCTGGCAAACCTCCTCTTCCTTGTTCCGTTTTCTTCGTCTCTATCATGAGTACCATTTTAGATACTGAGCTAGTTTTGTTCACAAACATTTACTTGTTACTGAAAAATCAGAATGACCAAAGAGATAAAACTACTAGAGCATCTCAGTATTTCCACTGTGGAGTTTCCAAGAACAAATTTTAACAGCTAATAAAATTTGTTACAACTAAATCCATATAATTCACTTAAACCTCAATTTTTGAGGATGAAGTGAATATAATTCACTTCATCCTCAAAAACCTGAATTACAGTAAGTAACTCTTCCTGATCATAAATTAAGAATTACTACAACGCAGGCAGCAAAGTACAGATTAAGGTAGAACTTGTAAATTGCCAATTTTTCTTGGCTTGTATGTGCTTTTGTCCATCTAATATTTTGTACTTAAATGTCTAATCACATTATTTTAACTGGCAAGAAGCAGATTTCCTATAGGAAAGGAAGGAATTAGGGCTATAGGCTCTTATTGGCATTTTCCAACATGAAATATGGTTATTTTACACAAAAAGCAAAGGTCACATCACTTGCTGACTCTATGCCAAAACAGTACTTCTTCATATTGCACACAATCACAATATTAAAAGAAACTTTGTTTTGAAATACTTGCATTTCTTTTTAAATTACAAATTTGTGTGCATTCTCTTCTTCACTGTATCCAAGACGAGACCAGAATCACTCACTGTATTTTCTGAACCAGTACTCTGTACATTATTTGAATTAAAACACCTAGAAATGACTCATCACGCTAAAAACTCTTAATGTAAACTAATCATAACAGGCACTATGAGTAGAAGTAATTTTGCTGGTAAGAAAATAAAACACACATATACAAAACATAGTTTAAAGCAACCAAACAGAATGTGTAAATGATTAACCAGAAAGTGTATTACCTCCATGGGGAAGGAAAAAACTTAAGCAGTGACAGAAGCTGTGGGTCCCAAGGAACAGCAAGACTTTTACAACAGTGCAATAATACCCTTTGCATAGCTGAGACCTACCAATGATATCCCCTGAAAGTCCAAATTACAGCACTGATACTATTTGAATTACTTAATAGACACATAGATCAGCAAAAATTAAACCTGAAGAAGTTGGATTGTCATTTATGTACTACAATATAAAATCTGATTAAAGACATGCTTGATTTACAAACACTTCAAATGGGACAACTCAAATTTGTCATTGTTTGCAGAATTAGTATCAATGGATACCAAGCAGTATGTTTCCTTCTGTCAGTCTAAAGGATTCTTATTAGCTTTTTTGTAAAAAGACATCTTAAGAATCAATACTTGTAGGATGAGTTAAAACAGAGAAAGGGAATCCTAGGCAGTGTAAGTCTACTTACAGAACGTACAGAAAACAGTGGTATTTCAAGCTTGAAATGCAGCAAAAAAATACTTCACTGCTCTTAATGTAATATATTCAACCTAATTTTTAAACAGCACTTTTCATGTAAGAATTTATTCTAAACTGAGCTCAAAAAGTCAAAAAGTTTCAGTTTCAAAAAGAAAACAGAAAAATACTTTGAACATCCTTAGTTCACTTTCTCCTTGGCACATGAAACCAAACCCTGTCAGGGTTGACCAAGCATAGAATGACAGCCCAGATCTATGATACTTCATCATCTCTGAGAAAAATCTGACCAATTTGATCAAATTCAGAGTTATGGAGAAAATGTCATCGCATAGTCTCAAGAGAGTTTTCCTCCACAAACACAGTAGTTGTTTAGCTCTCCAACTGCTGCAGGGACAGTCTGCAGAAAGTAAGGCTAACAAGGTTTTCTGAACTCCTTTGCGGCCAAAACCAAAAACTAAAATTATTCCCTTTTGCCGTTGTTTTTTGCTAAGAAGAAGAATAAAACAAACATATGTTTTCTGATACATTTACTTGTACTTTTTATATATACACACACACACACACACACGTGTAAAATGTGCGCATGTGTGAGCACATGTGCACAACCTGAGGTCTTCATTTTGAGGCTCTAGATACATCAGAAGTTAGGCAGATTTCCTAAAGGTTAAAATTTTTTAAATCCACAAAATTGATCTTTCACATATTTAGGAACAGCATATAGGTTTTGATAATAATATGCTCATGTACTTAAATACAATGGCTTTTAGAATAAAGGTATCAAAGCATACAAATCTAAGAATGACTATAAAGGATGGAATGAAGCAGTTAAAATCCAAGAGAAACCTTCAATTCAGCTTTTTATCAGAAAGCTGATAATATCAGTAAAGTACTATAAATTAATCCCTGTTTACCCATGGTAAGAACAACACAAAACTCAATCAACCAGGTGAACACACAATAACTATCTTCAGGAATTAAAATATTTTTCCTAAAACAACTCTCAGAATTTCAGAAAGTATCTTAGATTTGAAGGAAGACTGGTATGTGGTAACAAGGACGTAAGTAACTGGATTACTGTTGCATACAGTATTTTAAGACAAACACACGCTTTAGTGCAGCACCATCTAATGCAAATCACAATTTACAAACACGTTTAAACCATGTACATCTCAGTTCTCTCATCAATCTTAAAATCATGGAATTGATAATCCCACTGATAAGCACTGTGGAGACTGTGAAATCAATTGTACAGAACTTTCCCTGTGAAGTGTAAAATTTCCACTATTCAGAACTGGGATTCACAGCAGGCTCTGAAAAACAAGTATAACTCTAAACTAGCTTCTCCAATACAGTCTTCCAAAAAGGAATTTATAAAATTTCTGTATACATTAGAAAATCTTTATGATCCAATACTATTCTTTTCACAAATTATCCATTAAAATTTACCGCCTTAAGCACATTACAAATCATCAACAGGCAGTAAATACAACAGTAGATATACAGGCTGTACATGCATCTCGAGGACAAAACGCACGCACACCCCGCCGTAAAAGGGAAGGACGTTAGAGAGCAATTCAATACAAGGGTCCTGCAGGCTCCTGTGCAGTCTCACCAACAGCATCGGCTCATGGGTCCGGTGAATTCGGCCCTCCTCATCAGAGCAGGGCAAGCAAAAGCTACTAGCAGTTATATTTCACATGGCTCTTAAAAAAACCCTTCAGAAACAAAGTCACCTACATACTACTACTTTACACATAAACATCAGGTTAAAAAAAAGATGTTTTGAAAGCCCAGTAAAGAAAGCCTATTTCGTCCGGATATCTTTTCTGAAATATTGTAACTGTTCATAATGGAGCTCTCAGTAGCAATTACTCACTCTGAAGTTGTCACTCAACTGTCACCATGACAACAACAAAAACCTTTTCACGCCTTGAGAAGAACAATAAGAATTTTAATTACTGACATTCATTCTACTGACAGTTTGAGCAAAACAAAATTCTGCTCTCTAAAAAAAAAAATACAAATACCAGTTTAAGATTTCAAGAATAATACAATTTTTCCTCCCCAAACATCCTACTCTTTTTAATTTTTTCCCCACATTTAATTTTCATATTTGCTATTTACCAACTACTTTGGTGAATATTAATTTTAGGATGGCTGGCTGAATTCTCTTCATATCAATGCAGACTAAATTTTATAAATCACCTCAGTAGGAACTCAGTAGGAAATCTCAAATGTTTATCAGGGACTGACTTGTCTAAGTCAGTATCACCACAAATTGGCTAACTGCAAAAGGCTGGAGGTAAAGCATCCCATGTCCTTTCCAATTGTCACCAACAGCATGTAACATTTTAATTTTGGGGGAAAATAAAGACAATTCTAAGCACTGCTGTGGGATTTTTAAAAATAACATTCTTGGTACTGTTTTGAAAAAGATTAAAGCCATCGTATTTTGGATCCTGCAGATTCTTAACCATAAAGCCCTAACTTGACAGGGCCATTCATTAGTCACAGCATCCATAAACAATCCTGGAGATTAGAAAATATTTTCAGTTCCCCGATAAAAATATACAAGGGGACAAAAAGAGGAGCATTTGGTGGTAATTCTTCACCATGCTACCACAAAACACAAACTACAGGAGTTATTTTGTATAACCACATAGCAATGTTTTTTTCTAACATGCTGGCAAAAGGATACAGTTTGATAATACCATAATTTGCCATTATTTGTAGCTGTTCATATGGTATAATTCAAATATTCAAGGTACATTTGGAACATCAGGTTAGATCACGGAACACAGAAGAAAAGTGTACTTCATGTCCTAAACCCACCATGACATGTTCTATCAGGAAATGTAAAAAAAATAAAACTCCTATGATGCAAGAATATATAAAGATAAAAATGCAAAATGGTAGAAAAACTGTATTTATGCAGGTTTTATAGTCATCACTTTGCTTTGAAATTTTATAATATACAAGTAAGGGATATGAATCAATGTAGTTAGATTGCCCAGGTAAAAAAAAAAAAAAACAAAAAACAAAACAAAACAAAACAAAAAAAAAAAACCAAACTTTTTCTTTTGATATTAAGGACATTTTACCACAAGAAAAAAAAACAACACAATACCAAAAAACTGGACCACTGGGCATGTAAATTTAGATTATGCAAATAAAATCACAGAGAATATATGCTATCCTATCCTAATCAGTAGTGTTAGGATTCTTTCTTCCATGTCTTTTTAAACATACATACCCATTTGAAGTTAACATTTGCATTCCTACAGGTTCTTAAGTATTCACAGATGCCAAAAAATCATTCTGTTATACACTGATATGTACATTTACAGAGACAGAAACATGTGTAATCTTCACAGAATATGTGAATAGATGACATTTTCAATCCCTTGCTTCAACAAACAAAACAAGTAAACAACAGCAGTTGTTTACCAAAAAAAAAAAAAAAAAAAAAAAAAAAAAAAGAGTAAGGCATAATGAATGAGAATGAACTAAAATTCTCCAGGACATGAAGCCTAGATGGACATTTTAAGCACAGACTACAACCAACATGATGAACTTGCAATACAAAGACCAAAACAAAGCAACAGGAAAAAAGTACAAAGGAACAAAGAAAAGTTACCTATTCCGATATTACAGAATGTCCTGAATAGTACATATGGATTCAATCTAGACAAGCACTTCTGGTAAAAGCTTTCTGAAACAAATATTCAAGGACACTTGGAAGCCATCAATACTGAAAAGTTCAATGGGGAGAACAAAAACGTGTTCAATACAGTGAGAAAAGGTAAGTTTTTATTGATCGGTAAGATCTTCACAACAACGAAGACAGTGTTACATCATGACAGAGAACCATGAATTAGTTACTGATCTCTTGAAAGTAAAAGAGATGACTGGAAACTCAAAATTTTGGAAGCATAACATTGAGCATTTGAGGAACTGAAGTCTGAACCAAACCTACAGTTTCACTAATACCACAAATACTTAGCAAGCCTCATCAAGAGTACCAAAAGTGCAGCACTGAAGTATTTCACGAGTATTGCAGAAGCCTCACATCTGTCCAGAGATACCATCCCAAGAGCTTTTTTGCAGGAAGAACAGTACACGTCAAATAGCCCACTGCCGATAGATACAGTATATAAAAAATATTTCTCGACTCAGTATTTAATTTCCTATGCAGCTGAATGGTTTGGTTTGTTATTTTTTCTAAATCAAGGGCATCATTTCTAGTGTCATCCAGAATTCATTAATGAACTCAATCAAATAGCAAAGGACAAAAAGTAGAGTTGACTACTCAGAAAATATGTTGTTTTTTTTTTTTTTTTTTTTTTTTTTACAAAAAAGCCTTCTTCTATGAAGAGTTAGTGTTGAATTACTTATTACTGCAAGGGCAAGAAGTGGTAGGAAGTCAAAGCCCTTTATTTCAATGCACTGTCCAAATCAGAACCAAGCAACGGTGAGTGCTGATTATATTTCTAAAATGCACCATTTAACAATGGCAGGCTTATTCACAAACTTAGCAAATTCTACAGACAGAATGTTCTAAATTAGCACCAAAAAACTTCTGGCATGTATATTAATTAGAAAAATCAATTAAATAAAACCTGATAGCATTACTAACCTGTATTTACTTTGTCATGGAGGTTAATGATCAAAACGTGTAGAGGCTTTATCACCAACACTGATTTAAATCAAAATTTCCTACAGGGACCAAATGACTCAGGGGAACTAATGGAATTATTTACATCAGTATCTTGAGTCCAGACTGGGTTGATAAAGACAGTAAATCACTAACATACAGTGCCTGAATATTTTTTATGAAATATTAATGTAATCAAAGCCTCAGATATCAATTGCCAGTACCACTTGAGAAATCCCAGCCTTTTCAAGAAGTGTCAGAACTAACTATTTGTCTTAGAGCTGATCACTCATAGCTGTGCTGATTAGGGAGAAATACAGAGATGTTCAAGTTACTTGTATTATGGTACACCTAATGTGCTAAAATGCAGGGATTTCACTTCAACAATGCGTAAGATTTCTAGTGAAGCAAAATAAACAGATCAGAATTCAAGATGAACAATCCACATTGTAATAAGTGGTTTTAGAGTTATATCTTTAGATATCACCATTAAAATGATAATAAAAATAACAACATTTATGCACATGCACACACACTTATATCTCACAGCTGAATTTTCCTTTTGATACTAAAATTTGTTCCTACATTATTTAAAGCTTAACCACTATTACAAGTTGGGGAGAAAGAAGTTATTTTAGCTGCACAGAGATTTACTATACCTTTAATTAACTGAAAATGAAACATTCCTGAAAGTCATATCTAAAATAAAGCAATAAACTTTCATCCTGCCAACTACCTAATTATTAGCTTAAATCATTCTAAACATTTTGCTGACTATCTTTAGCACTTTGACTTGCACCCATCTACATAAAAGGGATAAGTAGAATGATTCTGTTACTACAATCTTTGGCTCTCCTCTGCTCTGGGAAACAGACCTCATCTATTAGCAATATCTAATTACATCTATTTGTGCTCTACAACACTTTTATGTTGGATCCCTTACATTTTAAAGCTTATTGATAAAATTATGAAGTGATGGAAGCCAGTATCAACTACCAACATGCACTCATAATATTAAACTAAAAAAAAAAAAAGAGCCAGTAAGTAATTCCAATTTTATTTGAATTATAAAGCCCTCATATTTGACAACTCATCAAATCCTATAAATGCTGCCATTTGTACTCTGCACAGAAGCATTTAACTTGTGTTGTATCAGAAAGAAACACTACTTTTACTAATAGAAAGGAGCAGTGACTCAGAAACAATAGCTTCCAGTTACCAGTAATATTAACCAGAATATCTACTTCTAGCCCAAGTAGAAAACTGAAATTATTTCAATCATGATCTCATTTTCCTGAGCAATCTTAAATGTCAACAATTTCCAAATTCACAAACATCAGGATACATGTTATGGAAGACAAGTAGCATATCGGGAGCAAAATACAAATTTAGATTTTGAAGGATGCAAAATTTCAGCATGTATCAAAATTTCAGGGAAAGCAAGCTCCAAGTTAAAATTATAACCACCTCTTTCAAAGTAGCAAATAGAAAAATGGTACATTTTAAGTTGTTGTATACTTAGTACTTCTAATATTTAGAGAAAAAGTTCTTCCCCTGCTTACATTGCAAAAGTGTCTGCCTCATAACTGTATTCAGACATATTATCTGTTGCTTCTCATGTAAAAGTTCTTTTAACTCCACACTTGCAGTACATCTTAGTAAAAGCTTTTGCTCTTCCATGATCAAACAACAAAAGAAATTCTCAAAGAATTCATCTGAAGATACTCTCAGCAAGAGAGTTCCTAGTGATTATTCAGTGACGACACATACATTTACTATCAGAATAGATTCCCATGTTACTTCATTTACTAGCACCAAAAAGTGATCTGAATTAGCAGTAAAGAGACTATACATTCTTTGAAATGCTTGCAGGGCATTGGTACTTTGCAAAAGAAAAGTGTGTTACATGTAACAAAGTAAGACTAAATTATTACCATTTTAATTTTAAAAACCCCAAACCCAGACTAAATCTAAGAAGAGCAACAGAAGAGTAAGCTGGATGGGAAGCATAATGGTAGAGAGATTCAGGACACAGGGAGAGGAAGCGACCTTCAATTCTTCTTCAAACACCATTTGTTATTGCTCTCACTACTTTGGCAGCATTTTTCCAGGAGAGTGCAAGAGTATGCCTGCTTGGCAAAAACCAAATAACCAACCACATCTGGCCAAGGTAATAGAATTATGGGGGTCTTTGTGAAAATAGTAAGGCCATGCAGCAGCTTTACAGTTGTCTAATATGAAGACTGCAAAATCACCTCTGTCCTAGAGGCATCTCCTATTCCTGCTTTCTGCCCTTTATCACCGAAGAAAACTTCCCCAGCTGCTGCATATGTGAGAATTCTCCATACAAGAACACAGCAATGTGCACAAATGAGCACATCATGACCTGCGCCCTGTGATGACAATTTGAATCCAGAATAAATCAACAGCTGAAAGGAAGCAACAGATGCCAACTGGAAACAAATGATGATGTTTTAAGCTCAAAAGGATGGCCTTTTAGTTTTAAAGATACATACTGTCATGTATCAGAAGTCTGACAGTTTAATGGCACAGTAAAAGCAACTCTTGCATTCAAACTAGCGTCTCTAGATTGATATGGGACAATTCATGCCATATGAGTTCATGAGTTTGCTCTAAAGCAGTTTTTCCTTCCACTACCCAAAAAGGAAATCTTTCTTTGAAAAAACTAATTCAACTGAGTTGTATTTCTAAACTCAAACCACATAAGCTTGTACAATACATGGTGCCTCCAGCTGGGCTCCAGTGAAAGGTGCCAATATTACATCAGATTTCTATGAAGTATATAAACGTTTACGGCTTGGATCCAAGACACATGTCCTAACACTTACTGATCTCCACTTCCAAATCAGTGCACTTAATGATCAGCAGATTAACAATGACCACCAAAAAAATTCTGGCTAGTATTCAAGCTGGGCTTAATATGCTATACATGATGCAATGAGAAGCTGAATAAACTGTCAAGAAAAACAAACAGCATGAGGATATTCAGAACTGGAAAAACAACCAATGAAGAGGCAATACTTTAAAACTAACAGAGCAGAGAATGGATGCAGCTACTTAGCAGAACTAACTAGGCAACAGCATTGCTTCAAAGAACCTAAGCCCAAACACATACTGCAGTTCCCGACCCATCCAATACTGAAGTAGAAAAGAATAAATGCTGCAACTTATTACATATCTATAATGTGTCCAACTTCTAAAAATTTACAGTCAGAATATAAAAAACAGAGATTACAGGACTATGTTTGTGAACTTTGATAAACCATACTCTACTCAACTTCAAACTTAATCCAGAAAGATTAGAGAATATTTTAGAAGAATATTTTAATATACATTAATATCAGTAAACTACACAGGAAGTTTCTTTCAAATCACTGCAGTAAATAGACTATGAAAACTTACTAAGTACACTCAATAGCTTAGTAGTTAGGAAACTTTAGGTTTTAAAACATGTAAAATTATGACATTTAAGCAACTGAGATTTTCAGAACAGCTTGTGCTTAAAAATAAGGGGCTTATCTTTAGGAGCTCTGAGCATCTGAAATACAGCAAACCATGACCCAGCAGGGTGAGAGTGGGCAGAAAAGAATATATAGAGAAAACACAATGGAGTGAAATCAAGGCCTATGGTGCGTAGCAATAGAAAAGTTTACATTAGCAAATCCACTGCAGATTTGCCTAATGTTTTCAGCACATGGAAATAAAGCAGGTCCAGCAGACAGCAGCAATAAATCCATTTAAAAAAAAAAAAAACAAAACACTCTGTCAGCGAAGGAACATAAAAGACACTTGGTAGGCATTAATAGACCAGTGCTGCTTTTCCTCAATTGCAACAATTCTGAATTGTGAACTGAGATTTTAGTACTGCAAGTTGACAAAGGCCACGTACTAAATATTCTGGTTTTTATCCATCTATGGTAACACAGTGCTGGGAGAAAATAAACCTGCCTGTAAGGTTTCCACATGAATAGCCAGAATCTGAACAAAATCTTGATTGCATCCTTCCCCGTCCAAAAACTGTAACAACATTTGATACTGTTCTTCAGACATGACAACAGCTCACAAAAGCTGGAGTTAAAACAAAAGTATCTTGTGGACACACCTGAAAATCATTCTAATTAAAATCCAGTTGATCTGCAAGACAATTTACGCACAACTCTCTAATCGATATACACATGCTGACTTATTGGTGTGAACAATTTACAACAGATAAACTCTTGAGAACAATGTTTCTGGATCTCTGACATCATCTGGAACCCACCTTTCCCCACATCATGCCAACAGAAGACAAATGCACAATTAAAAGACTCCACAGTTATAGGTAATGGTCCAACTTTGACTTTTAATTCCCTTTAGGCAACTCTTAGAGCAATGGAGAAGACACAATGGCTGTAGGAAAACGAGGGGAAACACTTTTACCTGAAAGGGGACAGGAGGAAGGGAGGGAAATCAGTAAAAGCTGAAGTAAGCTGAGAAAGATAAAGCAATTAAGTTTTCAGAACAAGTGAATAATTACTCTTACACAGCAAGAGTTACTAATTCTGTAAACCAGGACATATTTCAAATCTAGAAATCTTACCCAGTCAACAGCAGACAAGCGTAAAACAAATCATTTTTACTACAGCCACATTTGAATAGACTTAAACAGAGGGAGTAACCTGGTAAGAAACCAGAGTGGGGACAGAGCTAATGACACATCTTAAAGCAAGAAAGACAAGCTTGAACTTGATGCAGTTTAACAGGAGAGCCAAGAAACGGATTTTTTTAAACAGATGATGTAGTTAAAGCAGTAGGTAAAACGTGGATTACTTACGTGGGAATAAGGACGAGAAAGAAAAGTGCTACAAAGCTCAAGGAAGTTACAATAACCTTACAAGAAGACAAGGCTTATAACAGGATGCTCTGTAAATCATAAGGGAAAAGGGACAGGTCTTCAAGGAAAGGGACAGTAAAGTGCAGGCACAGGTGGAATTTGAAGAGTAAAAGAAAAAGTCAGAGAGGCTGTCCCACTTCAGGAGAAGGTGGTAGCCACAGGAAAAACAGAACTAATGTCAGCAATGTCACAGCAAGCAAAACTTAATAGTACAACATCCAAGAGTTTCCAAGGAAAGAGATTAATGCACAACAATGCCTGAAAATGACACAGGTCTTCATTTCTGTGACACAGGTCTTAACTGCCATCTGATTTGTCACTCGGGACAAGTCATATCTGAGACAGCATGTCGGGAAAGCAGCGTGGTTATGTACTGTCCTGGCACGCTCCCCACATGAGGTCATAATCTCAGCCATTACAATCTTCTCCACTGTAATTGTTTGTCTTCAGCGGATGATTATTCCTTACCTAAAGTTATGAGTAAATGAAACCTCTCATAGGAGCTGAAAACCTGATGTAAATTTTGAAAAGGCTAGCACCATCAGCATTATCTGCATTGCAGTCATCTCAGCAGTGTGCAGAGGCATTTACACGTCAACAGGACTGACCGTCTGTTTCAAATAAGTGTCTTTAAAATGGCTCTCCTCAGCATGTGAGAAACAAGTAGTCTATTTTTTGCAAAAAATCTAAAAATGGAATATATAAGTATCCATTTATTAGGTGTTCAAATTTATGCTCATTTTCTGCAGGAAGATGTCCTTCAAATGAATTTCAGGACTCATGAAACTGGATTAACAATGTCACAAATCATACACCTGCCAAAATAACAGCATAAAAAGTTAGACTAAATATAACCTACATCTTATTACAATACATACTATCTATATTTAACAATGTTATAATTCAAATATTAGCTGACACGTATGCAAATTTTAACATAAATCACTATATTGGTTATAATTTTCCTATAGTTAATTGTTTTTAAAATAACTTTTAAGCTTCTGCAATGCCCTCATTTATGTTTTAATAAGTTATGAATTTGCATAAAGAAGAAACTTGCAGATTTACAGCTTACAATTTTTCTGCCACCGTTTCAACTTTTTTTTCCTCCAAATCTAACTGTAACAAATTCCTAGTTTACATTTCCCAAATTATCAACTAAAATGCTGCACAAACCAGGACAACTTCTAGGACCATCCTTTAAACTGCAGGAGATATTACAAGTCAAGGTTTCCTTTAGGTACGACAGAAAGAACAACACTACTCTCTAGGCTCAACTTGTAAGACGCAAAGTTAGTTTCCATATTTAATTTCAAAACCAATGTATTAAGAGCATAAACTCTCAGCATTATACGATGGTTCTTTGATGTATATTTTGCTGCATAAACTGGACCCCCAAACACAACAGGTAAATTTCAGAAAACCTCCAGACACATCCCTGTAAGGGTTTTTAAAGGATCCAAGAGGAATCCAGGCAGCTTCAGCTCTAAGAGAAGCAATCACAGTGTATATCTTGGGACGCACACTACTGAACTAAGAACTATGATGATTCCGTAAGTAAATAAGTCAACTACTGAGGCAGAAAAGGTAACGGAAAGAAGAGAAGAAGTGAATAGAATTCTGAACAACCTGCATCATTCAGGAAACCAAGTCTATATTTATACCAACACAGCAATTTTGTTTTGGAACACACACATGCACAAATTCCTCTAAAACAACAGAAATAATGCACAATGTTCCAAAAAATAAAGAGACAAACTGTCCTTCCATGCTGAAATCCTCAGAATACTGAAAGTACAAGAGATTTTACACCTGAACCTCTAGTTAAGCTAGACATTTTCCTTTTTTTATAATGAAGAGTAGAAAATAGCTGTTAAGAAAAAAGTAACACAGAACTTGTTGTAACTGGTTCTGCTGGCCAAATATCAATGTCATTAGAAGAACTACAATTACATTTCTGTGCATAAGAGCCTGAAATACCAGATATCACAAAACAAACAACAAGAAATATTCAAAGTTTCAGTCAGAATTAATTAGAAAAGTAAGTAATCCATGTCAGAGCTTTTATTTGCATCATATGCAGTTTATACTCTTGTCTCCTTTTAAGGATACATAACAGATAACATTACCATAATGCTCACATTTTTCCTCAGTTTCCTCTTTTCTGACAGAATGATTTATAATGAATTGTTGCAATCTGCCACGCATTCATCTGATTACACCCTTACCAGCAAGCGTAACGGGAGCCATGCTAGGAATGTGGAAAGAGACCTGAGGAGACAGAAGGTAATGTGTGTTAAGGAAGCCAGAAGTGACACGCATGCCTAAAGAAGGCATGCACAGCTCAACACAGGCGAAACTAGCAACGTGCCGCTGCCAGCAGTTTCACAAGGGCTCAGTTTAACACCAGGACAGCATCCACACACTGGCAGTTTCACAGTTGGTCCTGAGGATCACAAGAGAGCCAGGAGCGGGATTGTGCTGATTGACTCGCACAGAGCTGAAGCTTTTAATTTCCAGTTCAGATATGACAAAGTAGAGGAGATTTTAAGAAAAAAAAAAAAAAAAAAGGTGAATAGAGTGAGGAAAAAAGGGCGGGTGGGGGTGAGGCGAGAGATAGGAGGCAAGGAATTGAGAAGAGACTTCCCACATCAGAGGCATTTTGTAAGAAAAGCTTTCTTACCCAGCTCCACTTTTCCATGGAAGCAACTGAGGGAAGTCGCGCAGGAACTGCACCACCAGCCCACACCTTAACCAACATCTCTCACTCACAATTTTGTGCTTGTATCTTCTGGACAAAATTTAGCAATGGTGATCTTGCAACCTGCCTCGTCTTTAACAGTTTTCCTATCATTCTGTCTTCTCAGAGAGCAGCCTGTACTTAAGATTTATTCCCTGCAAGCAAAACTCTTTTTTCAAGTTCAGTCTTGCTTAATGAGTTACTTTTTATTATGTGAAGCTTTTTAATGCGTTGTTTGTTCTGTCAAGCCCAAATAACTGCTGACATTCTAATCATGAGGCCCCTTGGAAAAAAAAAAACCAAGGGTTTTTTTGCTTAAAAGCAATCTTTACATTTGCCTGTAAAGCAATTATATCACATTTAATATAATTTTAATATAAAAATAGCCTGCCCACGTTTTATATATTGCAGCGGATAAAATATATAAGTGTCTTCTTCAGATTTTGATCATTCCCTCTCTTACTTAAAACTGAATTTAATATATTTTTTTAGACATAAAGGAGATAGCTAGTGATAGCAGCATCAGGTTTCTTCACTAGTTCCTTCCAAATTCTTAAAAAGGAATTATCCATACAAAAAGAGACTGATCTCCCTCTCCTAATACAAAAGCTACATTTTATTGTAGGCATATATAAAAATCAAATTCTATGGGGAAACAGCTTCTAAAGCCAGCCTGAATTTAGCACACCATGTTCTTGTATATATCTGTCAATTCTGTCAGAAATTCTGCCCTCCCCTTTCTTCTCCTTTTCTCCCTACAGGGTAAAGGGAATGGCTCTGAACCAACAAAGAACAAAAAATGCAGGAAGTTTTGCTCAACTGATTTGTTATTCCAAGAAAAATTAAACTGTAAATCCCTGTCATCCACATGCATACTGCTGAATATTCAGAACAGCAACATAGTTACCCAGGACTTTGGTTAATGCTACCAAACAAGGAAATATTTTAATAAATTTTTTGTTATTCTTGATTGATATGTGTCTGAGCCCATCATTTCTCAGATTTTAGTTTAACTAAACTTGTCAGATTATGCTACAAAGAAAACTCAGTAAATGTTTCAGTTTTTTAAATGCACTTGCTGTCTCCTAACACTCTACAACATGGAGGTGATCAAGATTTATTCCTCTATCTAAAATACAGCAGCAGTGGCTCCCTTGACAAAAGAAGAGCAACATCTTAATGCTGCAAGATCTCTTCCCTTTCCACAATAAAGCACTATCAGTTTGTTGCTTAGTTTCAATTACAACAGATTATTTACACTATTGCTATGACTGGATGGGATCTGCATTAGTGCATTTGGAATCAACTGCACAGATGCAATCGAATTGACTTCTTGAATTCACAAAATTACAAATTGACAGACACCCCCAGTGGATAGTGCTTTTTTTTGCCCCCCTTTTTTAGCAAAGAGAAAAAGTGTAATAGCATGTGCGATTCCAAGGAAGTCTTGTCCTGAACAGCAGCCTTTTATTGTGAACATAACATAACAAAGGGCCGTAGAAGGTTCTGGTATTGGTTAGGCCAAGGGACTATGACAGCCCTGATAAACCCTAAAAACTGTTTTGCTACTTTGAATGTAACTACTGAAAATTACAAGATCTCTCAACCATGTGAAACACCCATCCATGTCTTGCCCTCCTGCATTTGTGTCAGAAACAAAAAGTTTCTTTGTAAAGAGGAATGTGCTTATGAAGAGTATCGCAGTCCACCAGCAGAACTCCAGCTACATTACAGAAACATTAGTAACTGCTCCGTAGGTGAGACAGGATTGGATTTTGTATTATCTCACGTTTCTGTGGGGAGAGAGATGAAACTCCTCCTCCTCAAAAAAAGTCCTCCTACTCAAAACTGGTTTTGAGGCAAACAAAACCAATTAATATTTTCTAAAATGGCTCCAATCTGCTAATATCCCAGTGGAGCTGAAAGCTCTGGCTTCTCTTATCAACCATAGGTAGAATCCTAGATCTCTTCACTTGCCAAAGAGAAACTCATAAGGCTACCATCTTCTCCTCTACAAGCCTAAAGCAATGAAAAATTGCAAGTGTCCTTACAAAGAAGTTCTCTTGCCATACTAAGGTAACTTGGAAAAAGACTTTAGCAGTCTTTGCAAGCACTGCTAGAGAAAACTTTGTTCTTAATCTCTATGATTAAGCGTATGAAAATCAAAGCATTACATTTTCAAAAACTTTTGAACAGACTTCCTTCTACATTATATATGAAAAAACCCTAACATTACAACATTAAGCAGGTGAAAAAAATGCAAGCTACCTGGCTAATGCCATTCAAGCTGCTGTAAGATGGCACAGAGCAGGTTCACTTCCATGTTTCACCTACCATTCAGAGTTTAACCCCCAATATTAGTTCCACATTTGCTGCTACTTATCTTAAAGTACAGGAATCACAGATGGTAACATTCTCTTTGAATTTCTACATTAAATATCAAATCTGTAAAAAAAAAAAAGTTGATAAATTCCTTGAGGAAGTGTTTTTGAATCTCACTATTTCCTACAACTAATATCTAGATCAGATCTCTAATGTTGTGCCATAAGCAAAACGAGATTTGTTATCAAGCTCAACATAAATTTTATTAATCTGTAAATTTTGTCCAAATATGGAAAAACTCCCAAGAAACTTCAATTCTACATTTCATGGATACTAAAAATGAGTTACAGTATGGCTCAAAACCATAGTCCCCAAGATGAACTCCTGATTGATACAATTCCATAATTAACAGCCAACCAAGAGACCATGTCACGAGTGACCTAGTTTTAGAGACTGTATCTTGGTCATCTCCAAGATAAATTATAAACAATGACCTGAGCAGTCAATCAGTCAATCAGCAGTCAATCAGGTCAGCAGTCAAAAAAAAAAAAAAAAACATAAATGAACAAAACGCTCATTGCACACTCCTCCAGAAGAGGCCATCACGAATATTTCAGACCACATTTCCACAAAAATACGACACCAAAACTATTACTCCTTATGTGTAATAGAAAACACAATCCATTTCAAACACTATGCAATTCCAATGATAATTCTGATCTCTAGAAATTAATCTTGTCTACACAAAAGGCAAAGTTCCCTGAAGACAGAGCTTTTCCAGAATTCTGTTCAAGACTTTCATGCCATCCCAGTCACAAGCCACATTAGATTAATGTCTCTGCCAACATACAAACTTAGCATAATGTATACTAACCCTCCCCATTCCACAGAGAGCACAAACCAATTATGATAAATGGTAGCCTCACTGCCTATTTATTTTACTGGAAAATGTTCACTCACTAGAATATAACAACAAGAGTCCAAATTCAGTCTTGTCTCTGTAAGCTATATTACTCCCCAGATAGAAACAGACATACATTCCCATTCTGAAAGAAAATTCTGCACTAAGGATGAGGTCTAAAATGACTGCATAGTTGAAGCTACCAAGGTATCAGTGGTTGTACACGATGTAAAGATTTTCTCCTTATAGGTACCAGAATAAATACAGGTCACAAAGTCAGAATGACTTAGTGACAAAAGGAAGTAAACCCACCCAATTCTACATACATAAAACAGGATTTAATAATCTCCATTTCATATCACAGAAAGTAATTAAACTGAAAAAAATGAAAATTATTAAACACAGGCTTCCTTGAAATACAGAATAACTATTTAAAAACGTAAGAAACAGAGAGGAGAGAATTCAAAAACAAAATGCAGTTAAACAACAGGGATCCAAAAGTTCGGGAACTTCAATCTATCTTTCCATAATAGTGAGGTGAGGACTTGGAACGCACAAAATCTTCATTCTGTCTAGAAGGTCACTGTGGAAACCAGAGGGTTGGGTGGCAGGCTCTGGTCATTTTGATCTTGAGAAGCAGAAGTGAAAAGGCACACATTTCACTAAGCATCTAACATACTTTTGGGAAGAGGAGGTTTTTACATCAGCTGCCCTCTACTGAATTTCTGTCATCTTTAATTTCCATTTTATTCATGCCTATTATCACAAAAAGGGCCACAAAAAAAAAAAAAAAAAAAAAAAAAGATAAAGGCTACTAGACTTCAGCATCCTCCAAAGTTAGGCCAAAGGACAACAACCATGAGCAGTCATTGTGGTTGACCTCTAACTGGCTAACTCTGGTTTCAATAAAACCCTACCGGTACCTTTGACCAGACAGCCTGGTAGTACTGCAGAGGTACAAATATGCAAATAAGTGCAGGGTTTTATGTCAAGAAACACACAGAAAAGTGGTTAAATGAACACTATGCAGAATCACTTTTGTTTCTATTCACAAATTACTATCACTACCTTATAAAATTAACCCATACCACTGCGTATGCTGCAGCTTATGAAGGTTATTTGTCAGGTTTATTCTCTGGATAGGAACGTGTTCATTATTAACTTAGTCTCTTATCCTACTCTTTAAATGTGTTACAGAAAGATGAGTAATAGCACAAAACTCCTGTTCCAACTTCCATTTTCCCCTCCCTCTGTTATTGTTGCAGCATGAAAGGCAAGGACTTCAGATTTAGACACAATAAAACAGAGATTACTTTCCTTTATTAAGGTGTGCCAGAAACCTGAGATCTTTCAGCCAAAGAAGTATTGTAACACATTCCCTCAAATTATTATGCAATATTAGAGTCTTCCACAGCAGGAACAGTAATTTCATGGTTAGAATCCAACCCATTCACTAGAAAACTGTTATACAGCACTCTCAGAAGGAAGAATTTTTAATAAAACAGGACTGTTGAGTCAAAAAGACAAAACAATAAAAACCCTGTATGATTAAGCTTGATCACAACACCAGCATTTATCACCTTTCCACATGTGCACATTTTCTGTGAATTGTCTTAAAAGCATAACAACAGTAAGTACTTCTGTTTACCTTATGCAATTCTGCATTAAAAGACTTTAAATTATTCATGCTTCTAAAAACCTGTATAATTTCCCTTTCTCAACACCAAAGATATCTGGTTCCTAATAAATGACTGAAATATCCAAATGTATAACTCAAAAAAATTTCCAGGGTTACAACTTCATATTTACAGCTAGAAAGACTCTCAAAATACTTGGTATGTTTAGAAATAAAAAATATTTGCTTTAAATTAACTCAAACTTAATTATAAAGTCAGGCACAAAGCATTCCAAAACTGTATTTATGTTTTCCAGCTTCTTAATTCTCAGATTTCATTAATTTTTTCAGAGAACAAAGAAATGGAAACAAAAAGATCTGTTAACACAAGCATCATGCCACAGCTCTATATATGCAAGTGCATTAAAAGATAAAACTTAAAACACGATATACCTGTATGACACCTGGTAGAATGGATATCCCGGTAGAGGAACAGAGTTTGAAAATCCAGACTGACTCGACATTGCCTTCAGGTATTGCATCCACTTAAATTGCTTCTATATTCCATATGTTAATTCCTTACCATAAAAATACGTATATATGTATCCATCTGTACGTTTGTTCAAAGCTAACTAAAAAGAAACCAAGTGCATATTTGAAGGTCTTGAAGATTCTGCCTGCATTTCAAACTGCTTCCTCAATAGTGAAATTCCTAAAAGCCAACACCCTCATGACATCACTTACTACAAACCCATAAACATGCAATTGTTTCAGTAAAGCAAGGACAGCCCGTCGTTTTTGACTCGACATAAAATCCTGCACCGCATTCTTCCTGAAAACACAGTGCCTTTCAGGCTGGCGAAAGGCAGAGCCCTGCTGTCTTAAACAGCAGCCCTGCTTTGGCAGGCAGCCAGCCACCAGCAGAACTTATTGCCAATGCCGCAAATCCCTCCTATCAGCTAATGAAGATCCAGACTGCAGGTGGAACACGATTTTAGCCCGTGACAACAATTTCCTTGAAAATGCGTGAGATTCATGACCTTGAACTTGGTGACAAAAATTTCTTTTAAAAATTTCAGTTAGATGTACAATGCATACTACTGTTTTATAAGCAACATCAGATTGCATTGCACGTTACAGTAGTACAAAAAAAAATCATATTGAGTCTTCCCCTGCCAAAAAAGAATCCTGTCATGCTACGCTCTCAACTATGGGAAAGCAGAAGGGAAAGATAGGAGGTAGAACCTTAAACCACATTATTTAGGCTACTGAATATAGAAATAAAATTATGTGCATACATTCCTGTAGTATTTTACTACACCTTAAATCAAAGAAATATCAAAAGCAAGATTTCTTTTGATATACAGTACAATGGCAAGTTACGTGAAAGTTTATTTGGGCATTCCTTCCTCAGCAGAGGGAAAGACAAAGTAGGAACACATGAACAGCCACAGTACAGCCTAGCGGCATGACTAATGACAAATAGACTTAAATGATTATCTACCTACACCACTCTTAGAGTAAAGAAGATGTACACAGTGCCTTCACATGAAGACTTCCTTAGTTTAAGCAAAATATTTTATTTTTAAATTATTTCATTATCTCTGCTAGCTGTACTGGAAAACATTATTGTCACGGTTTGAACTCGGGAAAAATATTGAATTTAATACCTCTACCCTGTGATATATTATTTACTCTTGTATTATTTTATTTCATCTCTCAGTTTTGGAAAAAGGCTGAATTGGTTTCACTTGGTTTATCACAAGTTTGTAATCAACATCTCAGTCATTAGGAAAACAGTACAAAACTTTTCACTATGCTAGGTACATTTTAAGTCTGACATGAAAGAACAGGAGCTTGTACTTCTACCTTAAATGTACCTTAATTTAAAACTAAATCTGATCACAGCGAAACATTTAGTTTCTTGTTCATTTAACTCAGATGGTTTTACAGTGTTTTAACAGCACTGTGATGTTTTACATTGCCTATTATTTGTCAAGGTGTAAAAAAAAAGGTGGTTTATTTGTGAAACATGATAACATTTAAAACGGAGATAAAACAGTAGGAAAAAAAAAAAATCACACACTACAGAATAAGGGCTTAGATCTCAAAAACATGGGAGTGCTTATTAATTAGCTCTGGACACTGTCACACATAGAGCTCAGTCAAGTAATTGACTGTTCTACCAGCTCCAACTTGGGGAATCTTTGGCCATTTTACACAATAAATACAATGTACACTTGCACACTGAATAACATGCAGATATCATAGGTCACTGCATACAGTACCAATTTCTTAAGTCCTATAACAACACCAGGATAACAGTTTTCCCAGAGAAGTAAGATTTTTTTATTAGCCCAACTGATATATCTGGAAGAAACAAACAACCTTCTGGGCACGTAATTCTGCAGAAATTTTTATACCTCTCCTGGCTGTAAAGAAAAAAGCTTGAAAAGACAATTCAAGCACAAATGACGTTGTGGGATCAGCTGAACATTTACAAACAGACTCGAAAAAGCAGCTTTTATAAACATAACATGAGAGAGCATCCAAAACCCATGACTCAAAAAACCCACACAGGTAACAGCAAAAAAAGTTGTGTGCATGTGAGAGGAAGAGAAAACTCTAGCAGACCTAAGTCACCTTTCCCTGCCACCCAGTCAGGCATGCTCGGGTAAGTACTGCTGGTTTCATCCCTGCTGCCACAGCCGCTGCGGGCCATGTAAGCCATCCTGCCACCCTGCTGTGGTTGGGCCTGAGGAGTCAACTCGTGTGCACAGCCCTAGAGCACTGATGTTTCTATCCTGCATATTTACTCACTTTTTATTTGGTGCCTCTGTGACACTGATAATCACAGCATTAACGCATTTATGCGGTAATTCTCATCTCAGGATAATTCTTCTTAGTCCCAACCAGGATTTAGGGTGTTTCCGTTTGATTTGCCAACTGAAAAGAATGTTACTGTCAAGTCAGCAGATTACAGGCTTATAAACCAGGAGTCTTAAAGGCTGCCAGTGGCTCACCATGCCATTTTGCAAAGATCACTTAGTCCCTTAATGCCTAGCTTAGCCACATAATAAGAAAAATACTGGCTGACAGCAAAGGAATGATGTGAGGGTAAATTTTTTTTGTAATTAAGTATTGAAATCCTCTGATTAAAGATTTATGAAGGGATAAAACAGTTGTAGCATTTGAGGGAAAAGATGTGTGGGAATATTCAGAATAGACCTTTCTTTTTGTCTCCTGCTCCTAGCTGTAACATAACAGAGGCATTATTGTGCTGAAATTTCAATTTAAATATAAAAGCCATTTAAATTTTAAAATGTGGTGGAAACTGTACAGTTTTTTAACAGGTGGACAGCATTACACAGCATTTAAAGATGGGGATAAGCAAAATGACAACAGGCAGACAAAAACTAAATTTAAGATGATCTTTACAGAACCCTTCATTGGAAGGCATCATACCAGCTTTGGAAACAGGAAGGGAAAGTGTGGCATAAGAGGGAGAAAGGGGGAAGAAAAAAATCTGGTAAGGACCAAAGAGAAAGCCTCCACACAAGGATACCAAACATTTACCAAGTGCCCCTTTCATTTCTTTCCACATGCAGGCTTGACTGCAGTACAGAACTACCTCTGGGATCAGGACCTACCTGCCAAACACCACCTCCAATAAAGAGGCAAGTGGGTTTCGTTCCAACTGCAGTCATGTTTGTTTGAATTTTACTTCTGTGTTTTACTGCCAACAAACTTACTTAAAAATAACCACATCAGTATTGTTTGGCATAGCATGACACATAATGCTTACAATTTTGCTGGAACAAAATTAAACACAGAAAATAAGATTGAGGCACAAATATTGTGTGTTCCAGAATTTACTGTGACCTCAATACTGAAGTAGCTGACCCGTTAGCCATTACAGCATTTAATGCTGCTACTTGAAAAGGTATGCAATACTTAACTGAAGTGTAATGGCACTTCAAAAAGCAAGGATAGGCTGAAAGACTGGAGAAGAGCAAGCTCATGACCACGTTCAGATATTTCAGACAAGTAGCATCCTTGGTAAACTAATGGAAAATTCATTTAAACTAAAAAGGCAGACTGAAGGAGAAACAGAAACTAACCTCATTACTGGAACCTAAATCAAGTTCATCAAGTCTAAAAGTGAAAGCAGGCATATTGTAGACAGTTATGTGATGATATATCAAAATGCATATAAAATGTTTAGTATTCATAAAAATATAATGAAGTGTCATGCAGAAATTATTGTAACATCAATACCATAAATCAATAATTTACTCTCATACCAAGTATTGTATTTGATATTTTCCCTTCCTGCTACAAAATATATTAGACACTAAAATAGAAGAGGAAAAAAATACTACAGGAAATGTAGGAAAAATCATTACATGGAGTTCAAAAATAACAGTATTACTTACAAAGAAAATATTACAGCAATACTCAATATACTGAAAGGTACTTAGAAGACATAATGTTAAGTTCCTATCCTCCTTTCTGTACAAAACACAAGAATAGGTAAATATTCAACAACATTGAAAAACAATGGCAAATTTGAAACTGAAGAACACTATTGTTGAAAACTCAAAACTCATCCAGACTTAAAGACTAACTGGCTTTGTATATAGGCAAAAACAAAACAAAACAAAACATCCCAGAAGTGATATCAGAAAAGTACCAGAAGGACTTGAAGGAGGACTTGAAAACAACACCAGAACACGGAAGAAAGCATCCATGGGAGAAAGCAATCTAAACTATGTCCCAAAGCATGTCTTTCACTCTTTCCTGAGGCAGACTAGTGAGTTCAGTGATAGTGCATAATCTCTGCTGCCACTCCTAAACTTGTTGGTCAAACAACTGAAGATATTGGTTTTTTTCAACATAGTTTCCCAAGAAAACTGAAGCGATCATTGTCACGTAAGCAGAAACAGAATAAGCAGGTTACTTGTTTTCGGGTAAGCTACCTAATGAAAAAAAAAGCGAGCAACCTCCAAAAGAAAATAGGCAGCACATGAAGATGTTTGCATTCTGACTTCAATTAACTGCGTTCTCAAAAGCAGAACACACATCTACCTTCTCCCCCTCTCCTAAACCACCTTCTAGTTTTTAAAATTTCCCATTTACCTGCCCTCCTAATACCTGGTTGCTCTGTTTGCCTCTCAGCAGCTTTCCATTTCTCCAGCCCCTCTTTCCCTCCTGCTGTTAAAGCAGCTTTCTTGCCATATGCATGGCACTATCCCAGCAGGCCCATTATGAGCTTGTTCAGCATGACAGCCCATTTATTGAGCCTAGAGGTGTCTCTTACCCATCCTCATCCTCCATCAGCTTTACATCATTCCCAGAAAGATCTTTAAAAAGAAGTAAACATCCCCAAAATCAAGCAACAGTTGATTAGACAACTGTGCTGCACACTTCACAAGGACACAGAAGTTTCCCCACATTCTCTGTCCATATACTGTCACCTCCTGAAATATGTGATGCAGACATAAAACCAATTCAAAAGGCAAGATTTCCAAGGAAAGCAAGAATTTCCACTTAGTTTCTCAAGCTTGTCTTACTTATTTTTAGAAGGAAATAGTGAGTACAAAGCTACCCTCTCAGACTGAACACCGGAACACAAAGTTAGTGTCTCTTATGATACAAAAGTAAGTGAAATCTCATTTGGAAGGAGCTTTAAATTTGCATTTGTGTCCTATGTTTGCCATTGAAAGGCTGGGTAGGTCAGATGAAAAAGTACTGGGGGGGGAGAGAGAGAGACCTACTTAACTCTTTACTTGGTACCCAGGTGCGAAATTTGAACACCACTGGCTATTACCAAATACTAGAAACAACATACAGGTTTTAAGACTTTTCAAGCACTATGCAATCCTCAGTCATCTGTCCCAGTAAGTCTGTCTTTGTTCCTCTCAACCAAGCATCACAGGTGGAGCTTAGCACTCCCCACAGAACAGAGCCATTGCCCAGCCATCCTATACAGCAGTTAGGAGAGTCTACACTGGGATGCAAACCAGAGCACAGAAACTTAAAATCTAGCTGTTCTAGTGTCCTTTCCTCCTCTTTAGGGAAGCCTCTCAGTGGCAAAATGCCTTCATTTTCACTTGCATACACTTTAAAGAAAGAAAAATGTGTTCTCAAACATAATTTTTCAGATATGAAAACATGTAACAGTCATATAGGACCTGGCTTTCAGCTATTTCTGCAACACTCAATTTGCAAAATGGTTCCTTTAAAGAAACTTGCATATCCTGTGAAATTCTTGAGGAAGGCATCTTTTGCAAGACAAAATGCCAACACACTCCTCTCTGTGACCATGCAGGCTAGTAAGAGTGATGGAACTCTATATAGTAGAAATAATTAGGGCCTTGAAGTATAAAGTATCCAAACTTTAAGGAATTTGTTTCCATTAAGGATTTGTCCTTCAAGGACTAGAGAAGTAAAAGTAACTGCAAGTTACAGCAGTAGGTTTTATTTTAGGTAGACATATTTCTGCATCCAGAAGCCTAATCTTAAGATACCACATATGAAAGCAAACAGTTCTGTTTCATTCCTTGCTCCTCTTCAGAGGCATGAAAAGTCACACAGAGACATCAGCAGCACTGGCTGAAAACTAGCCCTCTAGATAGACACCAGCTTCCACGTGTTCTGAACACTGTTCCAGGAACCAGTCATTAAAAACGTACAATAAAAAGCTAAATACTACTTGACAAAATGAACTTAAAAAAACATTGCATTTGGAAGAATCCCACAATGAATACTTTATTTGGTAGATTTAAAAAAATAGTAAGTCTGGATAGAGTCCTTCTGTCAGAGTCTGAAGCTAGGTTTTAAAAATTGCTACACCTGAAACAAAGCCTAGAATTTACTCTAAACATTTGAGAATTCATCATGAAGTTAGTAGGACTGATAAGTCTGCTTGCTACCTTAGTCCTTCCAGACATTCCTACTTGGATTAGGAAATAATATTTTTAATGTCTTTGTTCCAATCTGGAACAAAAAAGCAAAAATTATTAAATTCACATCTAAGCAAGATTATATTTTTAGCTCAAACATACAATTGCTATTGGCTACTTTACTTCTAGACAGGTTGTAAAGATTCTCTAAAATCCACAACCAGGGCCCTGGCTTGCAAGACCATCTAAACAGCGTTACCCAAAAGCCATTCCAGCTACAAGCAGTTACGGTGCAGCCTGCGCAGCCTCCATTGACCTGACACATTCCAATTCTACATCCAGTCAAAAATCACAGCCTAAGTACTAAACACACATCACTGTTAGTACTTGCAAGCCCATCTTCCTAGCCTTTATGCCCAAACTGGAGGTGGCACACCTCCCTCTCTCGCCTCTTCCACTCTCCCTGGAAGTTGTCACTCTCCATTTATAAGTAGTTTAAGGCTCCATTTGTTCTACTCTCTTCTGGGTGCTCAAGAGACAAAATCCTTAATCAGGCTTCACATATTACTACTGCCATCACCCTCTGCAGTAATGCTCCATGGCACCTACAGACACCAGGATCTCTGTAACAATGACCAACACAGAACGGCTGGAGGGCCACGTGGAGGTATATTCCAGCAGCAGCTTAGCTCTGTTCACAAAAGGATCCTTTATGGCAAAGTATCTGTTCAGGGAGGTAGCTAGAACAGCATTGTTTACGACTGTATCTCAAAGCAAAAGGAGATATGTTGGTGTGTGTAAAAACCAGCATCACTGAAGACCCGGACGAGAAGCTCTCTCATCCAGAAACAATCACCACCCTGCAACTCCTGTGCAATACTGTGCTTTACACTGCAGCTTCTCTGTTCCTCACATATCACACCTTCAGAGAATTTTAAACAAAAAAACAGAACTTGGCTTCTGTTTTCAGTTACAGCACTTTTTTTTCCACAGTTTTATTTGGAGCATAGGAGGCGGGATAGGTAACTAATCAATTGTGAACAAAAACCTAAAGCTCATAGACCAAAATAAGCCATTTAGGGAGCCTGGAGCCATAACAGCCACATTTTGTTTGACATAATTATTTCACTTTCTCTGTCTCAAGTAACTTTTACCACCAGATGTCTCAACAGCCAGCCATGAATTCTCAATGCCTCTCACTAATATTGTGTGATAGCAAATACCAGAAGAAAGCATGTATGAGGATGGAGATTAATAAAGTGCAATCTTGATCTAGATGTCAGATAACCAGTGCATGTTTCTTTACTGTTTAGCAAGTGTTCAGGCAGAGGCTAAACAACTCTTTATTGTGGCCAAAGGTTCTCAATTGATTCATGAGCCACTGAACACAGTTGGCATTCTGCCTGTCAGAGAGATAACCCTGTCCTGTTGAACTAGATCAGTGAATCTTCCTGCCTGCAAAACCTAAAATCACAATGAAGTTGCCATGTCACCAGGTATCTTGTTCTCAACCAGGCCATTCTGCCCTGCAGCTGGCTAAATTAGTCTACAATTTGCAGAAAGAGCAAGTAAAATTCTCTTCTGCCCCAGACGACATCCTGATGTTTTATTGTTGACAAGAAATACCTGGGCTGTAAATTAACCTACTGCAAGTCATGAAACCTCACGAATATAAAGCCTTTAACCACAACACAGACAGAAGGGGAAAGTACCCTCCTTATGACCTTGCCTTCCTCTCTAACTGCAATTCCAGCTGAAACAATTAGCCACACATAACCTGCAACTGAAAACTAGCTCCCAAGATCACTTAATTGCTACCAGCAGTCAGTTAATTATTCTGTACCTGTGCACATAAACAGCCTGTACTGTACATCTCTGAATGTTAACCTAAGTAAACTTTGGGGGATGATCTCATCCTCGACAGCAGAAAAAATTACCTTCCACCAGCAGGTTCACTCTGTATCATCCCCGTGACCTTGACCCAGGAAACAAAGTAAACATATCACCTGGCCACACAGACGTTGCCAGCAATCCATCACCTGCCAGCAGACTGGAAGAAGGAGGCTGCTCTTGCTGGAAAGCAAGAGGTTCACAGGCCACAGCATGGGCTGCAGCGGTGGCACAGTATTGCATCACTGGAGTCTGGCTGCCCTGGCACTGCCCTCACACTGGCTTTGGAAGGATCTGCCTAAGGGCTAAACACCTCATCCCCCCAGCTTTACTGCATACACAAGTCAAAAGGGCTGAACCTGCATTACACTGAGGACGCTCAGATCAGGTATAACAGTCTGGTGGAGAAAGGCTGCAGGATTCACCTGCCTGAAATCCTGCGCCATCAGAGCTGCATCACAGCTGCATGAACCCATGCCAGCATCACCACTGGCCAGAAAAAGGAGAGAATTCCAGAACACATCCAAGAAAAAATGGGAAAAAAAAACCCAAAATTAAAGAAGCCCTGACCAAACCCACCCAGTTTCTCATAAAAAGTTCATCAACTTCACCTGTCTATACAAGATTTTTCCAAACAGTTCTACAGAGGAAATTTTTAAGGCCTGTACCAGGTACTGACTATCTTCAAAAGACCATGTTCTGCTTACTACATTTGTAAATACAAGAGCATAAATCTTGTATGCTGTAGAATTAGCAGGTATTCCACATCTCAGTTCAAAGAAAATCAGGAAATCAAAATACATTATCTCACTGTATGAAATAATTCCATATTCTTAAATTTGAAATAACTTCTAAACAACAACAAAAAACATTCATGAAGACATGACATTATTATGTAAAAAAATATGCAGAGCCTGAAATGGGATTAAGCTACTTTATCCTACTTAAAAATTAATTATACTGGATAGAGACAAATATTTACTGCCAAGTGACATGAAAATATTGAATAAAAAAACTAACCAACATGTTTGAATAAAAAAAAAAAATAGCCAAGTAAACTTTAAAGGAATAAACTTTTGCTTTTTTTTTTTTTAATAAAAATGGTCACTAAAAACATATGTAGAAGCCAGAATGCTGGTATTATAAGCAATTTTTAAAATCACTTTGAATTTAGAAGACAGGTTCCTCTCTATCATGACCCAAATAAATCTTAATTTACTTGAGCTATCAGAATATAGTAAGTTTCTCTCTCCATAAGACATAAGTCATTAATACAAACTAAACAGATGTCTATTTAATGGCATCCAAACTTCAGCTTGCTGGCCCTTGATGAAGCTCCAGAGTATATAATGTGCACCTTGTAAGACTGCAAATAAGGAAAGCTGAGTCTATTTTTCATCTTCAGGATAAATCACACACAGTCTTTTACACAAGAGGACTGTCATACAGTGTCTTTTTTAACTCAGACATTTTATCTTAACAGCCCTGATGAATTCTTATCTATAAGAATAACCTATTCAAAATTTTTACTAGCAAATAAACTGTAACTACAACGCCTTATAAATTGTGCAAATCATGTACGTGATTACAGAAAAGCATTATAATTAGAGGCAAAGGAAACACTGTCATTTCACTTTAAAGTTGGCAATTTGTATAATTCCACATGCCTCAAAAGAACAAGAGTAAAAAGAAACTGTAGGGTGTACAAACTCCTGAGGTCAGAGTGATAAATTAAACCACTTCCAAAATAAGCTTTCCTAATTAAGACTTCTAAACCAGAGCTGGCTTGCATTCAGTTAATATCACTGTTACAAGTAATCTGAAATATTCTTGATAAAATATTTTTAGTATCAACTTCAGCATATTAAAACCAGTTGAAGGTCATTATGAGGATGAAAAAAATAAAGTTCAGACACAGGAAAGTTAAGAAATTATTTCCTAAAACTACACAAAATCTTTTAGAACTCTGTACTTAAATCAGTTCAAGATTGTTTGTTTATCATTTTAATGGATTATAATCTGCACATTAAAAAAAGAAACCACGTATCCATCAATTCTTGGATTACATCTGCTGAATTCTACTTATTTGTCCCCACAGGCACACCTGAACTACTAAATGCAAGGTGAGTGTTTTTTAGTTAAAAGCCAGCAACATTGATAAAAAGTGCCATCTGTCTAATTAAGCAAATAAAATATTTCTTCAGGGAGGCTGGGATGGCATAGACTTGATTAAAACTTTGTATACATACTTGTATTTGTTCACTGCACTTAAGAAATTTAATCTGCATAGTAAAACTTCTTCATTTCCTAGGTCAATTCATATGCCACTAAATGACAACTCAGCACTGCAAACTGAAGTAGAGAAAAATGTAACCTATTCTCTGAAATGTAAATATTTCATACTCGTCTTTCTAAACAGTCAACTGTTTAAACGCTTCATTATGTGCTGGTGTAAGAACATATTTTATTTATTTAATTTTGGCATATTCCTTGCTATGTCACTTTAACCTCAGAATAAAATAATGCTAAGGAATCCTTTATATTATGTTACATTCTTATGGTTTCCATTATCATGGAACCTGATAATGGAAATCATAACCTACCAGCCTGAAATGGAAGAAATTAAACTTAACAATGAAATACAATATACGACACACATTTGAATCACGGTCACACTGTTAAGAACTGAATGGACTGCACAGAACTCTAAAAGAACAATGAAATTTATGGAAACACAAAAAAATGAAATACCTAAAAGAACCGAGATACAGACTCAAACCTAGACAATAAACCCTATGATTTGCCATTTTTAAAAATAGCTAGACATTTTCCAAGATAATGGATTCATTTGATTACATTTGCAATCGAGCTTTTGACTGCTAGAACAATTTCATTACTTCAGAAGGCATTACAAATACTTCCACTCTTCATCCCTTGTATGGAAAGTCTGTTTAAACGCCTCTGAAATACTGCAAATACGTATTCTCTTTGATAAGAATTAACCATCACTTTGAAAGCAAAGTCCACAATGACCAAGGAACAATCCTACGCTTCTCATCAGGATCTTTCACAAACCTGGAATCTAAGTCCTGATGGAAAGCCAGTGTTAACAGTATGTGTTAAGAACATCCAACATTCACTACCTTAATTATTTAAGTTAACAGTACTCAATTTTCAGGCAGGTATTCTAATCACAAAGCAAACTTGAAAAACATGGCACTAAATAAACACTGCACATTTAAAGTTACGGGATGGAAAACCCAAAAAGGGTTAGCAAGAGATCAGTACAAAATCCTTATATTATCTCAGGCATTTAGTACATGAAACACAGGAAAAAATACCAGGCTTCAAATGTGACACATTACAATCTTTTTGGAAGGACTGAATACTGATACATACCCAAGATAGTACTTTTTTATAGCACTGTTTACAGACCATCAGCTTCAGTCAGCCATTAACCATTCTCATGATTAAGCCTGAAGTATTCATAAGCACTCAAAAGTGAAGCACAATCATTAAAAGGACCACACTTGCCCTCTCCCCATTTGCTGGGAAGAAAAAAAAAAAAAAAAAAAAAAAAAAAAAGATCATTAATGTCTTTACTCCTCTCTTTCTGCCTAGGGAAAGAAAGGGGGAAGGAAGAAGATTAGAGCAGAATATGGCCTTCCTCACAGCCATCACTTCCTCTCAACAGGTCATCCACACATAGAAAAGGGACTAAAACTGGTCTCTAAATCAGTTCCAGTGCTTCAGACTGGCTTAAGAGAAACAAAACATAATTAGCTCATTTTATGTAACTGATGTTAAGTTTGAATATTTAATGTTAGTTGATTTGACACTGATGTTAAAACCACCCCCTCCTGGAGATGCCCTAACATGGCCACTTCCACTTAGTGCCATCATTCTTTCATGTGTTTCAAGATAAAGGCAATACATTTAAATACAAAATATCAAGAAACTATAATTATGATATTATATCCCAGATAATTTCTAAAACAAGGAAACTGATGTTTTAATAGAGTTGCATTATTTCAATTAGTTCTCAACATTAGTCCTTGGCCACCCAACTTCTATGGCTAAAATATGCATAATTACATTTGCAGACAATCACCTTCTGGGTTTCCTCCCATCTAGAACAAGTTAATCATCTTGTTATATAAAGCCAAATTAAATATAATCTTTCAGGAAAATATACCTCCTCAGATTAATCACTTGAAGCAAAGCAGAAACAGTTATTGCAAGCAGGATTTAAATGGAAGTTCTTATAGAATTGGAGGTCTTTCAGGATGGGTGGATTAAATCTATAAATTTCTCCTCAGAGGTATGAACTAAAAATCCCTGCAGTTTTGTGAGATATTAGATTTATTAAAAGAGCCTTGACATGTTCCATGACTCCTATGGCAAAGTAACTGAATTATCAGGAATTGTTATGCTTTAAAACTGTCTTCAAAATACTGCCTATCACAAAATGAATTCTGGTCCAATTGCTTCAATATGTTTAAAACTTTTTTGTAAATACTTCCACACAATCAGAATACTCACTGTAACTGCTCTCGGTAACTAAATTTAGTCTCAACAATGTGCTGTGTTAAAACAATTATCTAACATGTTACGCTAATTTAAGTAGGTCACACTGATTCTATTAGATTTGCCTTAAAGCTCTTCATAATAAATCTAGTTGCCAGAGAAGTGTTTGCCTTATTTTCTCTAAAAAATGGTTCATTTAAAATTATATAATAGGCAATCCACAGTCTTTGAGAGACTCAACTCATTCTGTGCTATATTAAAGTACAGAAGATGTATTTTATATTTATTTTCTTATGCTGCAGATACACAGAGAAGCCTTTGTGAAAATACCACCATTTACAAATACACAATCGAAATTCTTTCCATGTTTGGGAGGAGAAGGGAGCTGAAGGGGGGGTGTTATTTATCATGAAGCTCCTATGACTTGATTCTCATCACTAAATGCTCTTCACAGCTCCTGTGATCGTCGCTGTTATCTGTATTTGTATTACAGCTCTGTTCAGAAAAGCAATATGCAAGGTATGACACAAAATCAGAAGAGGTCCATCTTTATATCTTTAGCATCTAATAGCTATATTTACATGCAGTATTCATTTAAAAACAAAATTATTTGACTGAAATAAAATGCAATGCAAACTATAAAAGGAAAAAGTACCATGCTCTTTTTATTAAAGGACATAATTTTAAAAATAAGATAAAAAAAAAACCTGTAAGATTGCAAGCCTGCCTTTTCCTTTCCAGTTCACCAAACATACATGTGAGAAATTAAACTTTTTCCTAAGCTTTTATTTTACTCATCACCACAGGATCAAAAACTTAGTCTGTAAATAATTCCATTACTCCTTATTTACCTTCTAAACGAGATATGAAAATACATGCAAAGAAGTGGTTCTAGGAGTAAATGCTATACAAGTACCTGCACTAAAACCAAACAGGAGATGAGACCGAGTAAGTGGCAATCCATCCTAACCGAACATTTGTTTCTAATTACTTTACATTTAATTGCAGGTGCTCACGAAGTTTAAAAAATAATATTGATCTCTGCTTACTATAAAATATTTTAAGCTGGAGTCATAATATTAATTAGTCACCAGTAACTTATTTTTGCTTTGAAATAGTATTTACATAATGTTACACCAGGGAACATGTCCCAGACAGTACTTCCTAAGGGTACATTAAAACCAGAAACAAGCACATACAAGGTTTAGAGCAACATCAGAAAGAAGCTGTTGCATTTCAGCTGCACAGTGCTGACAAATTTTCACTCTGCTATTTTATACAAATGTAACAGTAATTATTCGCCTAACCTGACACCAGTTCCCACATTGTTCATTCCCACAAACTACATGACACAGAAGATTAATATATTCCTGCAGTACTCTAAGTAACTGCTGAAATCCCAGTGTCCCTTCCTTCTGAACACCTTTAAGAATCAGCCCTAAATGCCTTCCCCCACACTGAGCTACCAGTAAAATGAATTCTTACAACCCCTGGTTGCAAGGAGGTCTTTTGCCTATAGACATTTTTGATCAACACATCTGCCAAGTAATGTTTCTTGGATTGCTCTATCCAATTATTCTGGACATATAAGCAACCACTTCTCTTCCCAGACTCTCCCAATTACAACTTCACCATCCTGGTGACTCACTTTTTTCTGTTCCCTTTTCCAAGACTCCTTGTGATCTCCCCAATACTTCAGCTGCTGCTTCTGTCCCTGGCACCTTCCAAATTTAGGAACTGTCTATAACATGAAATCTTTTTATCATATTCAGGTACTCGCAAACCATATTTTTTTTTATACAAGACTAAGAAATCCTGGCCATTCCTAATGGAAGTATTTCTTCTCAACCCATGTCAAGTTTAATTTTGGCTTCCTGGAGAACGCTAAGGTTCATATCTTTAACACTCCTCAAAAATCAGACCTGTGTCATTAGCAAGAAGTACACAACTTTTACATGCTAATTTTAAACTGTAAAAGGGAATAGCTGATAAATATACTACAAAAAAGTCCCATGAAAGAGGACCACCTCTTCTCCCACAGCAGGTTCAACAAGCTAAAGATCCCAAACTTACTTTGTGGTTACTCTATTATACTGAAACAGCTTTCTCACTTTAAAAAGGAGGAAGGGGAGACAGATTAGTCTTTACATTAATGAGGACAAAGGAATTATTAAGCATAAAATGAGATACATTTTCAAATTTCCAAAGGGCTATTATAATAAATGAATAGATGGGAACCTTAAACTACAGGATCTGTGTTACTGATGTCCTTTAAGGAGAAGAGAACAAGATTACACATGTGATGCCTGTAACGCTTTGTGGACCTGTTTCCCAGTTTTGGTATGTCATCCAAAATGGAACAGACCCAGGAAAGTATCAATATGCTAAACAGCTTTTCTGCATAGAGAAATACTTTGAAGCTATGTGAAGCTCTGTGAACAGCTTTCATAAGATTTAAGCTTTTGGCATAGAAAAACTAATTTTGTAAGAAGCTCAGATTAAACTGATAATGGCTTTAGGAGTATTTAAAGACATAAAAAAAAAACCCTCCAATGGATTTCTCTAGACCGAGAAAACATTCCCCCTCATGCATGACATGTTTGGTACTATAAATAAATTACAGCTGAAATACCAGAGACTGTGTGAAACTGCTACCCTCTAAGACCATACATGATACTTGAAATTGTGATTTATTCTTGATTTAACATTCCAAAATGTCAACACCATTCCCAGTTTACTTGTGTTCCAACAGATTAATCTTGCCATCTAAAAGAGAGAAAAGCACTGCAATTCCATTAACTTCTAAGTGTTTGTTCAGCCTAAACATACATCGTAAACTTCACATTATGAATGACGTTGTTATTCTAGAAGATTTTTCCTTCTGCATTGCAGGCTAAAACCAGCATAATAAGGATCTAGAAGACTACAGATGTCCTGTGGTTTTTAATTCAAAATATCAGAAGAGAAATATACTGCAGGCTTCACTGAATTTCTTTTAAAAAAATAAAGATCACCAAAAGCGTAGCAACCTAAACACCAGACCTACCCAGATTCACTTTTACACTTCATCTCATTTCCAAATGCTTGCACTTGAAAGATTTCAAAAGACTTTTTTAAAACTAATTTAATTATCCAAAATATACTATTAATTCTGTAGGCATAGACAAGGAAATTTTAAAAGATCTTCAACAGTCTTAATTCAGAATTGTTTAAATGATGAACAAGTACCACAGCGTAGAAGCAGCTACTTGTAATAAAATTTCCTCACGATGGCAGCATAAGCCATTCCGAGGAAGTGCTAAATGGCAATACATATTCCTACTCCTACAAAACAGTGAGATCTCAACTGTTCTAGAAATAGTGTTCACTACTTTTAATTTTCTCCCTCCTCACATTGCCATTTCTACACTACTTTACAGTCTTCTTATTTAGTCCCCAGAATTCCACAGGAGTATTATTCTACTTCACACATATAGAGAAGGTACCACCCTACCAAGTATTTTGACAAGTAATATATAAATCTATGCATCTACCCCATACACTCCATAAAATTCTGCATCATTTGGGTATTCTATTTTGAAAAGTCTGACAACTGCACAACCCATGTGTTTGCATTAATCACTAAATTGAGGCTTCAAGCAAGATCTATGAAGTTCTTCTGAAGAATGATCTTCCATCAAGTTGATTGTTTTTAATGTTTCTGCATTACAAAGAATACAATATCATGACTTCAAAGACCCTGTTATTTTCTTGGAAGCACCAGTAATTTCGAAACTGGCCAGAAGGATTCTGAATATCTTGCATTTTACCTTACTGACCTTCCACAGTATATAAATTACAAAGATTTATAGCCAGCTGTATCCTTTATAAAGTGTGAAATTCACTGAGTTCAAAATCTGCATAAAATTCATCTTATAAATAAATTATATCAATTAAGTCTGTGTTGATTAAGAAGAGGTTTGATATTAAAAAGATCACCATGCTTGGAAAGACTTTGTTAAAAGGCTATTACTAGTGCATTTCGCTCTTTCAGACTCCACTGCAAGGCATTGCTGAGGCTACTACCTCCAAAAGCTCATCACCTCAGGTCAGCCACCATAACTGAACACGTAGTTGTTCCTTAACCCAGTTCTATCAAAATAATCTTAGGGGTTTTTAAAACCATGGAGTGCAAAATAACTCAGATCACTGAGACACCAGGTTAGGGAGAGACAACACTCAGAGTTATGCTGGCTAATCCAAGGGGACAGTAAACTCAAGGAGGAGAAAAACAGAGAAGTAAGAATGACTGACCACCTCAATCTCCTGCTCAGCTGGAAGTTTCATTATCTGTCTACAGCCTCTAAAAGTGCACTAGGACCCCGCTCTTAGAACACCTACACAAAGTTTAAACATTAGAAGTGCATCTTTACTTCATCTTCATATTACTGACTAGTCGTGTTTAAATATACCTGAAAAACTTACCAATTTGTATTTTTACACCATCTCTGATTAATCACCAACTGCTTAAAGGGAGCAATCTTGAGACTCCATCAAACTGAAGATAAACTGCCACTCACCCTATTTCTAGATGTTAATAAAGACAGAGTACAAACATTCAGAAGGAAAGGAAAAAGACAAAAAAAAAAAAAATTCAGTCTGTGTTAGATAAAACAGGAGTGAGAAGAAACACAAACGAAATGCGTTTCTAACCCACAAAACACAGAATGGATGTATTCCTTCCAGAACCTTAACTCGCAGCACATGTTGCAATAAATACTACAGCCTATACGACTCGGCAGTTCGTGTGACTTGGCGTTCCTGGACAGAGCAAGCAGACATGCTTGCACACAGATGTAACAGCCAAAAGCAGCAGTGAAAGGTTTTTGGCTGTAGTTAAGCTTCTCCTTAACTATATTTTTTGACATCTTGGCAGTTTTATCTCCACTATGGTAAGGAGGGTGGTTAGCACCAATTTTCTCAAATCAGACTCAGATTATACTGACTGAAAAGATCTTAATTTGAGGGTTTACAATAAGAAGATTAAGACAAACCAGCAGCATCGTTGTTTTTAAGCAATATACTCAATGAATAGCAAACAGATATTTACCACATCAAAGAAAAAGTAGCTTTATAATGAAAGCCCATCTCCTGGGCATTTATGGTTTCTAATGCAACCTCCCATTTTCGCCTCTATACACCCTTACAGTACACCTATTTTGGCCATGACAGAAGCAGAACTTTACCACATTTCCTCTGCTAACAGGATTTTTCAAATGAGCAACAAAGACTGGGAACAGCTGGAGCTCCAGGAGAGGACTGCCTCACTACCAGCAGCAATGAACAGAAGAGATCAAGCAGAGGAAAAAGTCAAGTTATCCATTTAGAAGAAAAGTTACTATGTTTAAAACTTCACAGCCTAAAATCAAGACTCTGCTGCTAGTATGTACATTTGTGTGCATTGTTATATAACAGCATTGTAATACCAGGAGTCCTACATGAATTACAGCTTTTTGTTCCTTCAAGTAATGTTAGTTGAATTCAAAAATTACACGATGAGGTCAATTGAGTTATGTGAAGGAACTACCCAGACGTAATTAGAAACCACGACTTCTACTATCTTCAGCAAGGCACTTCTTCAAACATATAATGAAATATTCATGACCATATTGTGACAGAAGAGCCTACAACCGACTTAAGCAAGAGGAATTGCATGACAGCCTGTCAATTAAAAAAAGAATTAAAAAATCCAGTAAAAAGGTGTATCTGGCAAGACAAATTTTCACACCCAAATTATTTTTTCCTCTAGTCTTGTCTCTTGTTGGTAGAGACTGGCAGAAAATACTAATTTTTATAGAGATGTAACTGTGCAATAAATATAGCATGAATAAATTTTTTCAGTTGACAAAAGGTTTCATATGTAGGGGATAATTAGTCAAACAGAAGTTTAAGGGGAAAAAAAAAAAAAAAAAAAAACCACAACAAAAAAAGAAGTTTTAAAAAGCAAGGGAAATACAAAATTCAAAATTAGATCCAAAGCATGACCTAGCAGCTGAAAGTACAGAAATGTCAAGACAATGCATAATGTATGTCTGACAGTAAACTGATCAGTAAGCAGGAGGCACCTTAGCATGAGCCCCCATTGTTATATAGCAGGGAAAAAAAGACAAAATTCAATGCCAGGATACATCATGACAAGTATTTCCAGAGAGCCAAGGAAATATTTTAAGCAGTCTAACTGCGTTTCAGCAAGACTTTTGTATCAAGAGTACCATGCACCATTCTAGATAATCCAGATTTAGGAAACATCAAATAGGTGCATGTAAAAAGAAGGACTTTCTGTATCTGGGGAAGAGATCAGGACACACCAAGTGCTGTGTCATTTGCAACAAGCTAGGGCACACTTACTTTGTAAAACATAGCACAAAGCAGAGAAACTCGAGCTAAAAGAAAGGCAAGTGAGTATCTGAACCAGACTGACTGAAGGTGGGACACTCCGAGACATCTGATAGCCCAGGTACATCATCATGCAGACGTGTTTATTTGCTTTTGGCTGAAAACTAACGCCGCTGACTTCCACTGTGCTACAAAGGTATACGAGCTGGGCCTCATCATCAACCCACTGCACATGTAGACATGCATTAACATGAACCTTATTCAACCCTTTATTTTGTAGGGTGTAGGACTGCTGTTTAAAAACAAACAAACCAACCAGTAATACAAATACCAGAGAAGGGAAAAGTTGCCTTTGTTGAACAACAGGAATGGCAAGAGACCAACTGATACTAGATTGCAACTAGTTAATACAAGTCAGAGCTTAAAACAGAGTTCCCAAAACGTCTTTATTTCTAACACAATCTGGAACATACAGGCAAAAGCAAGAAAAAACAAACATACATATAGAGTAGCTGCAAATTAATTAGTCCATGAGACAATTTAAATGATGTAGTGAAAATAAGACAACACCATTAAGTCAATATCTTTTTGCAGACACCAGCCTTTTGTCTGCAAAAATTACAATCAAAAGTTAATTCATATATTTACTAGTATTTGATAGCACTGTTCCTGCAAAGAATTCATAGCTGTTTGTCAATATCAATAAATATTTTGGATTCAACTATATTTCGGAAGCTGTGAAACTTCTCCAATTGTGTAAACACCTACTCATGAACTTCAAAACTTCTGAACCAAGAATATTCAAAAGAAGTCTTTGAGCTGTAGCATACTAGAAGAGAACCTGGTATGAGTTTACCATGCTAAACTACTATGCAAACTAAGATTTAACTCTTTTTTCTCTTTTTTTCTTAAACTGTCCTTTAAATATGCACTAAGCAAGAGCTAACAAGCATTACTGTACAGCAGAGATCAGCAAATGTTTTAGTTTGCTGAAAAAAAAATATAGTTTCCCCATGTCGTGAGGGTATTACATTATATAATACTTTAAAACTGCTTAGATTCTGAAAACAATTACTTTACATCCACAATAGTCCACTTATACACAAATTTCTAATTGGGCAATGCACGTTTCTTGGATCAAGAGAGTTCAACATCTGTCCCGCTGGATGCCTCAGAGAAACAATGATGTCTTCCTCAGCTAGGGAGTAACTTTTTTTTAAATTAATATACATGGGGTGACCTAGTAAAAACTCACCAAGTGCTAATTATCTTCCATCTGTGGTCTCTTCAGTCCAGCAAACGAATGTGGCCTGAATGCCTGTCTCCATCAATGTGGTTCCAGTAATAGTTGTGGAATCTCCCTCTTCCTACCCTCCAACCAGATGAATGACAAGGGCATTTTCTTCTTGTTGGCAAAGTACGGCCTCAACTATTATACACAGAATCATCTAGGTTGGAAAAGACCTTGAAGATCATCTAGTCCAACCATTAACACGACATTAACAGTTCCCAACTACACCAGATCCCTCATGTTGACCTGACTCCTAAACCCCTCCAGGGATGGGGACTCCACCACCTCCCTGGGCAGCCCATTCCAACACCCAACAACCACTTCTGGAAAGAAATGCTTCCTAATATCTAGTCTCAACCTTCCCTGGCACAACTTGAGGCCATTCACTCTCATCCTGTCGCTTGTTCCTTGGTTCAAGAGACTCATCCCCCCTCTCTGCACCTTCCTTTCAGGGAGCTGTAGAGGGTGATGAGGTCTCCCCTCAGCCTCCTCTTCTCCAGACTAAACCCCCCAGTTCCCTCAGCCGCTCCCCAGCAGACCTGTGCTCCAGACCCTGCACCAGCTCCGTTGCCCTTCTCTGGACTCTAACTAGAGTCATTCAATGTCCTTTTTGGGGTGAGGGGCCCAAAACTGAACATAGGAATTGAGGGGTGGCCTCACCAGTGCCGAGTACAGGGGTCAGATCCCTTCCCTGTCCCTGCTGGCCACACTATTGCTGACACAAGCCAGGATGCCATTGGCCTTCTTGGCTCCCTGGGCACGCTGCTGGCTCCTGTTCAGCCAGCTGTCAATCAACACTCCCAGGTCCCTCCCTGACTGGCAGCTCTCCAGCCACTCCTCCCCAAGCCTGTAGCGCTGCTGGGGGTTGTTGTGGCCCAAGGGCAGCCCCCGGCATTTGCCCTTATTGAAGCTCATACAGTTGGGCTCAGCCCATGGCTCCAGCCTGTCCAGATCTCTCTGCAGAGCCTCCCTACCCTCGAGCAGATCAACACTCCCACCCAACTTGGGGTCATCTGCAAACTGACTGAGGGTGCACTCGATCCCCTCGTCTAGATCATCAATAAAGATGTTAAACAGGAGTGGCCCAAACACCGAGCCCTGGGGGACACCACTCGTGACCGGTCGCCAGCTGGATTTAATTCCGTGCACCACAACTCTTCAGTCCATTAAGGAGATATCTTCTTCTGATAGGATCCTAAATCCCAAATGTCAGGAATCTCAGTTTCCTCTGGAATAACTAAATTCTCCCAAAAGTATAAAACCCATTTTGTTGCAGTTCAACCTATACACCCAGCATGACTGATTTGCTGAGAAAAGGATGTTAAAAGCTTCAAAAGATTAAACTAAATCTAGAGAAAGGAAAAAATCCCTGCTTCATCCACAAAAGGAAAACTAGCAATACCCAAAATCTTGCCCCAAACTAATCTGAGGGAGACTTTGATATACTAGCATTACCCTTTCCCAATAAAGAAAAAGCCTAGACTGGAAGGGGTTTCAGGAAATCCTCTGGTCCAACCTTCTGCTGAAAGCAAGGCCTTAGATTAGGCGATCCAGAGTCGTCCAAACTGAGTCTTGAATACTTCCAGCAAGGGAGATCCCACTCCTCCTCTAGGTAACCCACTCCAATGTTTAATTGCTTTCCCGATGAAGAACTGTCTTTCCTGGCTGATCAGAGATGATGGTGAAGGCTTGTGAATGCTGTTCTTGGACAGCAGACAGCAGTGCCTACACAGCCTCTTCAGGCCCCAAAGCACCCAAGCACAAACCTTGACATGAACAGGTTTTCTTAAGTGTGCATTTGTCAAAAGTGGTGGGGGTAAGAGGATAGATTTGCTAAACTCTTATCTATGCTAGAAATAAGTATTAAGCCAAATGAAACATTAATGTATTTTTAAACAATCCAACCTAAGTATCGGACTTGGTCTTAGAACTGCTGACAAGAACAATCATTGGCTAAGAGGCACCTGCTCGTTAATACTTCAGCAAGAATAGTGATGTACAGTGGCATTAGTCAGGGAGATACATATTTCCAATATTTTGGGCCAGCCTTGCCTTTAATCCAATTAAAAGGTTTTGGCAGGCAGTTCTGAGCTGCCACTTGCAAACAGAGATGAAATTTAGCATCTTTATTAAGACCTTGGCTCCTGGAATCATGTAACGACTTCTGCTTTCATATTATAGAGATGTTCCTAATATTCATAATCTGAGAGAGAAAAAATAGGCCCTGAAGAGGCTCAGGAAAGAGATATAAATAAATAGTAAGAGCCCAATGAATCTAGAAATCATTAAGCAATTCTACATGAGAAGTATAGATTCCAAGCGTTCTACCAACTCCACAAATAAATTCTAATAAGGCCCACAAATGTGCTAATTTTAATATCCATTTTTCACATTTTACTCAAAGATTTTTAACTCTTAAACCCTAACCATTTCCTTTGTGTGTTCTTCTACCTTCCTCCCCAAGAAAAAAAATCAAAATTTGACCTTGTGGAGAACGTAGCTGAAAATGGATTTAAATAAAACAAGTACAATTCTTTGGTTTCACTGTTTCTCAGCTGCCCCATCTATCTCCCATTTCCATTCCTCTACTTTACTACATATCCTCTTAAAAAGAAGCAAGCCATGTAAACTGTAGACATAAGCAGTGCAAAAACTTCCGTGCGAGCAAATTCCATAAGCAAGAAAAGGCTATTTGGTGATTTTCTCACAAAGCTGCCATAGTCTGTCACAATGAAGATCAAAATGCACACACGTAAAACTAACCAGTTGAGCCAAGCACAGTAAAGGCTTGAAGAAAAATTAGAGCAAGACAATCACAGATGCCTGCACCAGCATTTCTATCCTGACTGTAACTTGGCTTGAAGTTTTGCTATCACATCACTGTTAGTAATGGAGTTCTTCAGTAACAGAGGTTTGATTGAAAAAAAAAAACAATAGTTTTTTGGAAGCTTAAATATTTACTTACAAATATTTGAGCTCATCCACAGGAAAGCACAATAAGCAATGAAGATTTCAACAAATATCTTAGAGATCTATACCATTCTTTGAACACATATAAAAAAATCCCATATGCCAAGCATCCATCTTTGCCGAATTTACAAAGTTCCATAATTGTACTATGTTATATAAGCAACCTGAGACAGAACAGGTGAGCACTTCGTGCACTAGTGCAGGAAGATGCCAAAATGTCTTTAAGGCTGCTGATTTATCATACTTTCTTATAGTCATTCTTCACAGCATAGAACTAAAGAGGAAACCAACACAAAAGCTGGCCAAAAGCCATGCTTAATAAACCTTCCAAATAACTACAAAAGTCAGTTTTAAACAACACTAGACCAGAGGGCAGAGCTGACATTTGGAAGTTTCTTGACCGGCTGCAGAAATACGCTGACAAGAAACTTCATGACATTCAGACAGATGCAGGCACATAGACCTGGGACAGAGTAAGCCCATACAGCAGTAAAGGTTGGAGGCCAACTGGCTAGAGAATGGCTTTGTACAAAGGGATCTGTGGGTCCTGGTGAAGAAGCTGAACACAATTTATTGATTACACAATTTCCATTCTAGATTCTGACCTCTCCACTACATTACAGAAGGGAAATGCAGAAAACAATCAACAAAAGACAGAATCTACACCAAGAGATTATTACACACCTTTAAGTCTTCTAGAACAAGCAACGCCAGTGAAAGGTGGAGAAAGAAACAGATAGCCCTTGTCTCCAAACCACGAACTAGCAAAACAAAATAAGCTGGTTCACTAATAAGAACTGACGTGCTCTTGCAGAAAAGCACAGGCTGACAAAAACAATTACAGAACTAGAAGTTCTCTGTCTCTAACACCTGGAAACAGGTCTGACAAAAATCAGTTTCAATGAGGTTCAGCTTCTGTAGTTCTGTAGTTCCTAAAAAGACACACACACCCCCTCACACGCAGAGCTCTTCTGGTGCTTGAGCTGCACTCTCCAGAAGACTAGCACACTTCCAATATCTTCAAGAAGCTGAGTGTTTTTCAGAGTAAAAATGAAGCTTTAACAAAGACAGAAAGTAAGATTACACTATTGATGCTCATTGCCTATCCGAGAGAGGTACAAATGTTGAGCACTCTGAAGTATGAAGATTTACAAGTTATTTCTACTTTTCAAATAAATTATGTTCCTCTAAAACAAGCTTGGATAATAATTCTTTTAATTAAATCCTATTTCAGTATTGCTGTTCTCCTAATGTCTCAGGAATACTCATGAACCGTAGATATAACCATACACCACTATATTCTACAGAGTCACCAAGAAGTTTTCTTGGCTTAAACTTGTATTCTTTGAGACACTTTTAAACATCAATTTTTATACTCTTCCTGACTGCCATTTCTGCAGAGAGATTTTGTTTAAGTTTTATCTTGTTTGCTTCTGTAATTTTATTAAATTTTTTATTAACTATTTTTGTAATATTGAAAATTCTAGCCCCTTATCAAAATAGACACCTAAAATAATTATCATCTTGCATTAATTACAGTATGGTATTTCCAGTGGGGAAGAAATGCAGGAAATAGAGTGTACGACAGGCAGATCTTTAGGAAAGCCATCAGTCCTATAAAAATTGTTTACATTAGACACTATTGTATTATTTAGAAGTCCTCACAGCTGATACATTGGAGCTTACATTTGTAATTATGTCTCACTGATTAAGTGCCATAATTACCACCTCATTCTACCCACATTGTTTCTTTCTGGAGAAAAAAATGTTACTGTTACCAACTGTTTCCTCCCAAAAGCACAAACATAGACACACTTCATCAAATACTAACAAACAGTTCGGTAAGGTCTGTTATAAAAGAATAACAACAAGAAGCAACAAATCACCAAAAACCGACTCAGAATTCCTATGCTCTTTGTTGGATTTCATTAAGAAATAGAAGCAGGACAACATCCAAACTCACCATCTCAAGTTAAAAATAAGAGTTTTGTTTGCCATCTATGGAAACTATTCTGCAGCTAGTCAACACAAATACCAATAAGCCCAATAACAGGCGTCCTTCCTAGACCTTTGCAAATAATACTGTATTAGCATAAAAAGCAGACAGTAAAAGACCATAGATTAGCTGCAGTTTTCAACATGACTACATAAACATTTGAAGAACAATAAACAATTCTCCTTACTTATTCAAATTAATCAGTTCAAGTTGCTTATCAGGAACTGTATAAGGTCAGGGAATCCTTCTGCTTTCCGAGATACACAGAAGTGTGCCTCCTGTTATTTGGTTTAAGCCACAAATACTCAGAGAACACTCCCCAGCAGCACAATCCCATTCTCTACCTTGGCAATAAATGTCTTCTGTTGAAGTGTAGGAAAGGCATGACATCTTAAGGAAGGGCTCACGCTGCATACATCTTTACAATTAAGCTGGTCTTTTTCGAAGCTGTTAAGCAACACATTTTGTTAAATGTCATACCAAGTGCATTCCATGAGATGGAATGTACGTGGTGTCCCTGCAGAAACCACAACCTCCCACCACAGCTGCAGATTTGAACGTTCCTTTGTATTCCTTGTTTGGAAAAAAGGACCAAAATACCCAGTTTTTTACAAAAGTAACTCTCCATGAACCAAAACAATGACTTGGTATTTTGCAAAGTTCTTGAAAAGCAAGTTTACTCAGTTTCCCAATCTCAAACTGTAGCAAACCAAGTGCCAAGCACTATCACATCTCCCCCGGAAAGTCTGTGTACCACAAAGATGTATCAGAATCTATCAGTGATCTAGCCTGGGTTTCTGCGTATCCTTATGTAACACTCAGACTCCATAAATGGTACTTTAGAGCCTAAACTATGTTAAAAGCATGCATATCTTGTATTCAAAGCTCCACAAGGCATTCATTGTCTATAAGCATTTGTAAAGTGCCCATTTTTAAAAACAGAAGCTTAATGCTCTTCCAATAAAGCTTAAACATAGATGTGATTCAGCAAATTGTTAATTTTTCCTATCTCTGTCAAAGGACTTTTGGCACAGTAACTTCATTTCAAAGTTCACATGAAATCCAAGGTAAGATTTCACAGGTAAACCTATTTAATCTTAATTATACATTGTTTTTATTTAACTGGAGCTATTTTAGTTCTGTTCAGTGATGTGACAGCCGTAAAAAACAAAGGTTAGGTAAGAGGTATTTAAGAAAATGAATGTAAAACAAAATAAAATTAATACTTCAGATGGGAAGCATATAAACCAAACTCTTTGAGGACAACTGCCAAATCTCAAGGAATGTCTAGTCTTTTGGAAGTTGTAAATCTCTAAGACGTGCTCTACTTAATTCTCACCTGCCATGCAGTTCCATTGAATGTATAATCTTCTCAGGAGTTTAAGTCCAACTCAGATGCCATTGCTACTGAAAGGAACAGTCCCACGTCCTCCCTTCCCAATGCTTCCCGTGCACCAGCATTGCTGTGTGTGCAGCCATGCAGCAAAGTGAAGGGCAAGTTATTCAGCTGAAATCAGTCTCACATAGGATGTGTTTTTCAGCTAGATCAAAGAAGTGAGCTGCAGCATCAGGCTGCTGAACAAGTGTTCCAGGACTGATCAGAGAAGGGCTGTAAAGGAAAGATACAGTGGAAATGTAGCATCCCTTTCACTGACAGCTCATTTTTAGATTCATTTAAGCCCCTCATGACACTTTTTATCTAGTCAGTTGGTGGTGTTCTCATCCACAGCAATCAGGGTAGAACATCACACCTTTTTCTTTTAATGGAAGTGAAGAAGTTGAACTAATTGGCTTCTAACTCAGCCAGGCAGTAATCCAAAACTCACCAAAATCAGTAAACTTCAGATTAGACCTTTAATGACCTAGAGTAGTGAAGGCATGTAATTTACTTTTCCTTGTCCTTTATTTCCACAGAAATGCTCAGAAACAGGCACATGTTAATTCCTTTGACTCCTCTGCTCCCACACACTGGATATAAGTAGCCCACTGTCTGATGGCAACAACTACTTCAACCAAGCACACAGTACCCCCCAATAAAAACAGTAACCTAAGAAAGAAATTCCTTCCAAGTTTTAAGAAGAAACAAAAAACTTTTCAGGGCACCATTTAAAACTTGTCAGAATCCACAATGCATATGCCTATGATGGGGTGAGGAGAGTGAACTTGGGATATGGTACCAAACAGAAGACAAAAGTACAAAATGACCCAAGGGCAGTTGTTTTCAAAAGTCTTGGTTTTTCTCTCCATATGTTTTATAACCTGAAAAAGGTAAACAAAGACACTTATTGAAGGAAAAAATGGAGAAGAGTTTTTTAATAATGTAACTTTCAAAATAGATACTGCAGTACCCTTAATGCTATATTCATGGGTTTTCTGACTTCAGTCACTCTAGTTCATTGTCCTTCACTTAGATGCTCCTGATAGCAGTATTTTGTTGGCTGTTTGGAATGTGAAAGTTAACAGCTATTGTCACAAATCAGAAGTAAAACTAGGGACTTTGTTGAACAGCTTAATTGTATACAGGCAGAATACATTTTAGAGCCAAACAAAACTGAAAAACAGCAAGATCTAAATCTGTGTGTTCTATTTAGATTTGAAACTTTGATTAATCCAAGAGTGTATCTCAACTAAATAAGAAAACCCCAGGAAATGTTACAACTCAGAATCAACTATCCACTTTGAAATAATAACATGAATTTTAAAAAGATAACACTACTGTTTACTTTTATAAATACTTGTTATTCCATCAGTCCCAGACTAGTAGAAAGCTGAAAACACCGCCTAACAAGAAGAAAGTTCTCCTCTCTGGAACCAATCAACAAACCCAGGAATCGACAGGTAGGTATTAATTTTAGGATCTTTACTGAAAGCATTTAAGAGATGCTCTTTACCCAGAGGTAAGCAACTTTTCTAGCCCTGTAGTAAAAGCCCTACCATCAAAAAGGTACTGGCTGCATACTAAGTTGGTAGAAAGCAGCTACACAGGAAGTTTCCACATAAGACATGGTGTGGTATTTATTTCTTACATCTTTTTTACTAGCTGAGCTAGTCATTGCATGGCAGTGCACTGCAATTCATGGTGGTAAGAAAGGGAATTTGGGGGAATAATTCATCTGACCTATTTCAGATGTCAACTTCAAGACAGATTAATTTGCCCTAGAAACGCCTCTTCTGCTACCTATAAACTCACTTTCAGGCTCGTTTCTCAGGTGTCATCTATGTTATTGACATCTACAGCTGGACAAAATGGAAATCTGTGTACAATTTCTAGCTAATGGCTTCAAGACCATAACAGATACACAAGACATGTATTGAAGAATCAAACAAAAGCATGGGTGAGCCTATCACATCACAGATTTGGTTGAGCTTCCTAACTGGTCAATCATAAAATAACTGCAAGACCAAGGGTGGTTTGATGGATGGCATAGCTTTCAGAATAGACACATTTTGTTTAACATGCTTATCCTTTTGGCAGCTGCGATCTCAAGGTCATATCAGGATACACAGCTTCAGGACACTCTTAGCACAAGCTCTTTCCCCTCCTTAACAGGGTAAGAAACACTGCAAAAATACTATGAACATGTTTTCAACATTCTTGATAAAGACATCTCTAGAAAGTATCCACTGTAAAAATGTAGAGCAGTCCTAAAACACAATCTTAGTGAATAAAATTGCATAAGGAATGAAAGATGCTAAAAGGGAGAACCAAACTGATACCTCTACTAAATTAGCATTCCACAATTAAGAAGCATGGTTAAAACTGATCCTACTTAACTCTTCATGAACACTTTGCTTCTTTATGTTAAACAAACTACAGCACAATTATAAAGCATTTAAATTATTTAAGACACCTGTATTTATGAACTCTAGTGTAAAAATACGTCTTTAAATGTAAAACTTTGTAATGGATAGGACAAAAAACCAAATTTTGGCCTAATCTCATTTTACTTTTTTTTAATATAACTGTATTATCTGGTTTACTCATATATATACACATTATATATATTTATGTATATAAGTATTCTGCCAATTTTTCTATTGATTCTCAGACTGTACCAAAAAGATTTATAAGCCAAAATATTAATCACCAAAGTAATTTCTTAAATCAATAGCTACTGTTCTTCAGCCAAGATCAGCATACTGTTGAACACCCTCAAATCACACAGTATTTATTCTGATACACATAAAATAATGCAACATTCACTGAATACCTGGAAGCTTCTCTTATAAAACTTGCATATATAGTACAACAGAAAAAAAAAATATATATATGCATATATATGGGGGGGGTTATATATATATATATAAAGCTGTCTGGGAAGTGCTATGGCAGCATATTTTGCAAACAAAATTGTGCTGGGGAAGAGGTTTCTAGAAACAGGAATACAGAGATACTGAAAAGGATAACTTTTAGATTAGAGTCTTCAGGGTGAGATTAGGTTAGGAATATCCAAGAATATAAAGGAAGTGGACACCATTAGAACTACTCTATGCCAAATCTGAAAACTCATTTAAATGGTTAAATTGGTATCACAGGGAAGTCTAGCCAAGGAGCATTTATCCATTTCCTAAATCAGGACTGCAGCTTGTCCTAGATCAGCAGGGAGTACAGTAGTCACACATAGCAGCACTCCAATTTGGAACGGATTTGAAAAAGGAAGACATTATACATTGTGTAACTTCCAAATACACATGGGGTGAGTACACTGAATTATAATTTGACTATTTCACTCTATCTGTAAAAAAGTCACCCCAAATATTTAAAGAAGTTGGTTCAAACTTCAAAGTTTAAAAAAAAAAAACCAAAAAAACCCCAACACATTTAGTCACCATGCTAAACATAACTAGTTTGGAATGACATTGTTTAAATCATTATTAATCAAAAAATTCGGGGGTGAGAGGAAGAAGAGGAATCTGAAGGTGGGGGGGAACCCAACAAGAAATAGAGAATAACAAATAGTCAGCCTGATAAATAAATTTTGCCCCTATATCTCCCACTTTCACTTTATTTTTCCAACAGAGAGATGCATACAAATATATAACAAGCAAGAAGAAAAACTGCCCAAAGCTTAGTTAAAAATAGAAAAATACTGGTTTTAAGACAACTCCCCAAATACCTTTCTGTCCCCTATGCCACTTATTGAAGACCTTTATAAAAATCCAGAATTATACTGGCAACCACAGACTTTGCTACAGTTTCCACATAGCCCAAAAGCTTAACTCTTTATCAAAATGTCTGGCTCTGTTAAAGTATGATGTTTTCTATATAGACAGAAATTATGTTTCCTTTACAAAAATATCCCCTTTTAAAATACAGAACTCTGACAGCCAAGCTTTCTCAGTTTTAGTATATTCCCTAGCATGCTTGAGAAAAAAAGTTAAACTGCAAGAGAAATGCATGTCAAGAATACAACAATATCCAAAAATGAATCTGTAACAAGCCCAGATTTTATGAGTGTAACTACATTAATTTTCAAGACGTTTAGCTTTTTCTGTAGACTCATTTGAGTGACCTATTATTTAGCATTCTTCATTTTCCATCCATTAAAATTTCACTTATGAATACTTCTCACAACCATCAGCACACTCAGCTTACTTGAAAGGCTATTGTTAAAAGCTCGTATAAAAAGAAACAATAGAGACAGATACTGTGGGTTTACCTCAGAGAAAGCTTCTAGAAAAAGTCAAGGCATGAGATTTAAAGACGCAGAATAAAACCTTTAATTATCATTCAGCAGATCATTTAAGTATGCTAACTTACTCAAGTGCAAGTAAACATTTGGTTCTTCAAAGTTTTCCTTCATTTCCCTCACAGGTTTTGCCTCCTATCTTTATATATATTTGCTAATACTCACTATTTATAGGTAATTGGGTAGAAAGCCCATCATACTGGATGAGGCACATTGTGCCAAAACATTCTGGCAAAGAGGACTCACTGGAGGGAAGGGTGGTGGGATCTCAAAAGTGTAGTTTGAAATTCAGTACCTTGGTTACAAGCAAGATACGAGGTCCTTAAACTGTCAGCTCTAACTTGGTTAAACAGATGAGCACTTCAGCAATCATTTAGGAGAGCAACAGGCACATCCATAGCTACAGAATTAATAAGAAGAAAGGCTATAAGACATCCTATTCCTCTACATGATAACATTTTCCTATGTGCCTCCTTCTATGCACAATCTCAGTCAATACTGTTCTGACTTACTGATACCTATTCTGTCTTTGCTAGATTCTCGGTTTGCTTGTCCTGGAGGGCTACTCGATGCTGGCCAGCACTTCCCAATGCAAATCAGACCACTGTTTACACATTCCTACATTTCTTCTGCGTGGCTGCTGAATACAGTATCTCCACTACTTTTCCAGCGTATTACAGCTCACATAACTGAATGGAACTTATGAGGCACACATAATGAGAGTTAATTACATTCACATGGTGCAACTGAATTTATGGTCACACAAAATTTCAGCTACTGTAACAATTACACAGACTTAGCAAATCCTCATGCACAAAGCAACAAGTATACTACAGTGACATTAAAAGAGGTAAGACAGGACAAGCATGCACATCAGTACTACTGTAAGGCGTGCTAAGATGATTTAGGTAAACCATCTTGCCATGGTTTAGATTAAGTCTTCTACATAAAAATTAAATGCACATATACAAAACCAACATATTGTCTTTCTACAAAGTTTCAGACTAGGTTATAACTACCTAAGAAACACATATGGTTATTATATTCTTCAGAAATAAACAGCAATAGCTATCTTCTTTGAGTATTTTAGCTATATAAATTTGACATTTTTAAGTACTGACAGAAGCCCAACTCTAGTAAGATTCAAAATTCTGAACATAAAATCTATAATCTAATTTCATTATTTAGCTTAAAAACAAAAGGCCTAAACAAATGCCTCAAAATGGACAAGTCTGAACATTAACTGCTAAAGAAATTTAATTTTCTAAAAAGGTATTCTTAAGGTCAGCAGCTCGATCATCACTAAATAACGTTCACATTCATTAACCAATGCAGACATCATCTGCTGTATTTCAAGATTCCCCCTCCCATAACCACGAGGGAAACAGGCCAGTAAATGCACTGCCGCAACTGTAACAGTAGACACCTCATTTTGTGCCAAAGATAATAAACAATCCGGAGATAAAGGAGAAAAAAAAAAAAATACATGCACTAAGTAATAGGAAAAAACCCTTTTATTAGTTTTAATAAAAAGAGAAAAATAATGAAGTTGTTACGTATTTGTAGGAGACAAACAAGCAAACTTTGATATAGATGGTGTTTTAATTGTTCTAGTTTTGTTCTTTAAGTTCAGAAATTGCAAGCCATTCATATATTTAAGGAATACATGCAAAGATATTTAGCTTCAGTCAAACAGTTATTTTCTCCAGGTTAAATAAAACTGTTCTCCTTTTGTCTCTCCTTTTCAAAACCCTGGAATGTCACACATAGAGGATTTTACAAAAGTACGATGCATAAGGTGAGGTACTGTACTCTTTACACTGAACAATTCTGTCTGCAATAGAATGGCAGCACATGACATACTCAAAAGCACTGCAAGCAAGAACATGCGCATCATGGCCAAATCAACATTCCCAAGATTTGGCCCCGACTTTAAACCACAAAGCAGACATGCTCTAGTTACATCCTGTCATGCTATACTGTTTGTTTTGATCACTACTGTATTTTTTCCCACACCAGGTAATACAGCAATGACAGAAGTAAAGTACAGACTAATGTTTACTCATTTATAGACCAGCATACAGCTAAGTAATCTCCTAAAAATTTCTTGGAAAAGCTCATGACCAAACATTACATGTTTAGGAACAGTCACTCATATTCTATACACATCCCTTCACTAATTCCTTCCCTTCCCTGTAACAAAGTGCAAAAAGTAAAAATTTCTTGGGCAGCACACAAACACACCATTCCCTGCTCAAATAGTTCTAAAACATAAGAAGCGTGTATATTTTAAAATGTTTCAAACAAATATCTTTCTAAAGAAGTTAGTGTTAAATTAGAAAACTATTGTGAAAAATATCCAGCCCATGAAGTACAATCATCTTAGCTGAAGATATTATTTTCCAAAGCCATTCTGAAGGCCCCAGAAGTTAAATATCGTTACTTTAAAAGTGCTATTTACATTACACATGCGAACAAAAGCAACCACTGTCTTGTCTGAATAAGGCTGACTGAAAATACAGTACAACAGGCCCTTTATTGTACTATCCAAGAGCTCTACCAATCTGAAGTAACAATGAAGTTTTAATGGAAATTCTCTGGAATCTACTGCTTGATTTGTTGGATAGATCTCCACTGGAAATATTTACTCTAGTAGCAGCATCTTTGTAAAACCTTACCATCCAAAACATGACTTCTGACAAGACAGTTAATGTCTTATTTTCTACAAATCCAGCATGGTTTTCTCCTAACGTGTATGGATACAAGTTCTGTAGTTCTACGCTGATGCAAATGTTCTGTCATTCCTACACATGCATGTGTGGGAAGAGGGAGGGTATGTTTGTTTTTAAATACAGCTAGCACAACTTGTCATACTTCCCAGACTCTAGATATAGAACAGAAGGGTTTTTGGAAAGTGTTTTACTGGCAGTAGGAGTTCCAAGTCATGTATGTATCTGCAGGCAAGTACATCTGTTGCATAGGTGTATATCTTTGGACTTCTACCAGCTTCCCCTGCAGTTTAACACCAATTTATACCAGAATTTATAGAGGAAAACAACAGAGATTCCATGAGTAATCCAAGCCAAGCCTCAATTAAGACTTTCAAAACAACAATTACTTCGTGCCAATTATGACAGTACTTCTTATATGAACACACTTTAAGAATCCAAGAAGGGCTAGCCAAAGACTGCAAATACTTAGTCTTTATTCATTCAACAGAGTCTCTGTAAAAGCACGTATAAACCCAAATCTCCAGCAGCTTTCTACATTTTTTATTGTTGTCCCTAACACTGTGAAAAGAACAGAGCTTTAGTTTTGGACTGGATTATAAAGGTAGAATGTTTTTAATTGCCATTCTAGCATTAATAACTCTTTCTAATGACTAAAACACTGTTCCATAAAGGTAAACAATAGGAGTCACCAGCACAGATACTTTCTCACTGCAAAAATATTAAAATTCTGTAGCAATCTCAAAATTATGTTGCTAGAAGGCACAGGAACACTGTAGAATGCAGATTTTTTAAAAAAAATGTTAAAGATATTCTTTCTGTCAGCATGTACTCAGTTTGCTACTTCCTCTTTCAAAGCACATGCACTACAATGGTGTTTTCACAATTTTTTTTTAAATTATTTTTTAAAAAGCCAATCAAGTAGATTTTCTTTTAAAGGAAAAAAAAACAACAAAAACCAAACCAAGCAATCAAGTAATGTGATTACTGGCAAGCAAGCCACAAAAACAGTCACATCATATACAAAAGCACATAAATTTCTGGGAAAACATACAGCACAATAAAAAAAATTTCCAATAGGTAACTAGATCAGAAGAATAATTAATGTTTTTAATAATGAACCATGACAAATCTAACTGAATAGCATTATTAGAAATAAGCATCCACATTATTTAACTGATGTACAAAAATGATTGGTGCCACCATACCCTTCCACATGAAGTATTCAGAAGGCTTCAACCATCCTTTGCATAATCATGCAGAGATACTGCAGAACCAAATGACAAAAACACAGTTGACTGTTTTTCTGATGCAGAACATTCCACTGACTGTTAAAGGCACAATTTCAGAACAATTTTGATTTATGAATTAAAGTATTTTTAGAATATTGCTACGGCAGCAAAAAATGCCAAGTAAATGAAGTAAATAAAGCTAAAGGTATTTTCATAATTTACGTTTATTTTAAAGGCTAATAATGCATGGTTTGGTTATTAAAGAAATAGGTTTTTTTTATTTTAAATGTGAATTTGGTGGAGTAAAAATTACATAAAACAATCTAGCCAAATTTTGCTGCAGGCAGAATTCTTGTGTTAACTCTTCAAAGTCTCAAAGTTGTTTTTCTAGTATTTTCTAATGTCTTCACCCTAAGCTTACCCCAACAACCTGAGAGCACAAGCAACGGTTTACAAGGCTTAAATTGCCACATTTTAAAAAACAAACAAACAAAATCCTACAACAATTTTGTTTTGTGTTCAGTCGGATCGGAAAGCCCCTGAAGATTAGTTGAGCTGGCATAACAAACCAAACCCACCAGAACAATTCATCTGGCTTTTATGCTGTTCCTTGCAATCATATTTCCTGATGAATGATCAAAACCAGACATACTTCAGCCAGAAAATAAACTCTTCCCGCATTCTGCTCCTGCAACTTACTTTCATGAGTAAAGAGCCCCCCTATCACATGACAGGTTTTGGAATCAAGATAAACAACTGAAGTGCACGAATATATCCTCTCACCTGAGAAGAGCACACGCCAGAGGACGCCTCCGTGTTGTTAAGAGCGTATGCACTCACGGTGACAGGCACACGCACGTCCCAGGCACGTCATGAGGCAATCTCATGCAGACATCCTCATGCACAAGGAGGCAGTAACAGGCATAGGTCTTCTAAGGCTTACTGAGAGAAACTGGATCATCTCACTACAAAGGGTGGGAATCTCTGAATTAAATGGCAAGTCAAACTTACTAGGCACGGGTTTTTCTCCCATTTACAATACTACTGATACTCAGTGATAAAATGCAAACTCTATAACATGTCAGCATGACAGTATCTTGCATTATTTAAAGTATGCTGTATCTATAGTACATTTCATCTGGCTTTATTAGTCTGGTATGCAATATAAACAGAACAGAAGGATACACCGTTCTTACAATCACAATCTTCCACACTGAACCACGTTATTTTAAATTACTAGTCCTAAAAGGAAAACGGTTCTAGCATCATATTTTCTTTATTGTCCAACTTAATTCCTTGTAATCAATACTTGAAAGATCACTTAAATGAACTTCAACAGGTACAAAATTCTGAATCTAACACAATTCTACTTTGAATTCTCAGGCTTTATGTAATTACAAAAATCTTTCAACAATTCCATGTTAACTAGGAAAACAAAGATCTCAAACTGTTCTTTCTTAGTTATGAAACTAAGGAGCTTAGAGAAAAGATGCATCACTTCAATTCTATTTTTCAAGATTAATTCATCCAAAGTGAGACATTTAAAAACACCTTTATTCCTTAATAGCTGCAGAGTTGCCTCCAAAAATGCCCTCTTGTGGCACAGCAGAACCCTGCAGATCCTGCCCTCAGTTCTTTCCACTTAACTTTTAAAACAAGAATGTATTACTTGGGGCTTATTTTGAAACTAAAACGAGATAGGAAAGCATGTAATAAGCTAAAACAGCAGTCACTGTTCAGAGTTTGAATGAACGCTTGAACCCAGTTTCTGTATGCGGTTCTTTCATTTTCCTTTTTTTGAGTGTAAGTAGTGAGAACATCTGGTCCCTCCTGTAAATCAGTGAAATACCTGGGGAAAGCTGTTCTGGGAACAGAGCACTGTCACTTCGGCAGATTCCTGAAAGGGGAATCTTCATGCTCTTTGAAATCTTTTATTAAAGAATATGCGTAAAAACACTTTCACTGGGAAGACAGCAGTGCACTTCAACATCTCCAACAATAAGTAACAACTTGAAGGCTCTCATCCCCACAGACTAATTCTCAGAGGTGTACCACTGAACATAAGAGGAACAATCAACAGACAACCACAATCAACAGTCAACCACAATCAACAGACTTGTTCTCCCATGGAGCAAAGATAGCACACTGCAAATTTTTAATAGAAATGTGACTGTGACAGCTTTGATTTCATTATTTGAAAGCATCTTTCACACAGGTTTTATTTTTGCTGCTTTATAACTTTTGGTCTGCCAAAATGAAACTAACATAGAGGTTCATTTGCAAGCAAGCCAAATAACACTAAGAAAGTGTTTCAACTGAAGCCAAACCTCAGTGGGCACTGAAATCCTGATGCCCAGCGAGGGAGAGTCTCCCATCTCACGTCCACAATACAGCACAGTTAAGAGCACATTCTTTAACAGATCACTCTCGGTTGCATTTTCCCAAGCAATGGCAACTCCGGCTGCTTGGCAGCCTGCCACATTATTCGGCAGGATAGTCACCAACAGCTTGTTTCCTTCATCCTACTCCTGTGCAAACAGTCTGCTGTGAAAGGTGGTACTCTGTTTTTTCAAAACACAGCTCAAGTAGGAAACAATCGTTTGTAAGCACAGGAATACCATATTTCAGCTGCCAGTTAATCTGCAACAACCCAGAGCACGGTGGTATTTCACCAACACGTGCCCACTGCAAGCACTCGGACAGAGCCAGCTGCAGCATACGCAGCACTGCGCAGCGGAACAGGTGAGTGAATAGGCAAGTTTGAAAGTGTTACGTCTGAGAGGAAAAAAAACAACACACTTTGGTCAAACAGGAAAATATTCAACTCATAGTTTTACCGCAGTGCAATAATTAAAAACAAGAAAAAAAAAAACACAAAACATTTTCACAGCCTATTATAAATCCTCAATCAAGCCCAAAATTTCAGTTAGAATATTCAGACAACCTTAGAAAACAACAAAACATTTTAATTAGTTCCGTATCTGAAACTTTCTCTTTTCAGACAGAAACCACCCATATTTGGTTTATACAAAGACATTTCCAAAGTTTTCAATTGAAGTTTCAAGTTCAGAGAAAATGTTTTTAAACACTTGTTATAAAAACAGTCTTTTAAAACAAAGTTATCATTTAATCCTTAGTGAAATGACATAGCGCAAGAGCACAGATGTAAACTTAAAGAAAAAAATCCTTTTTGACAAGTGTTTCTGAGCTTTTTCACAAAACTTAGTTTGTATGTAGCTGAGATGCAAGTCTTCCTGTGAAGAGTCAGATGCACACACTGTGGGCTTCTGTGTATCCCATGTTTTTGTAGCAGCCTGAGCCCCCCAGATGACAATGCTTTACACAACATGTTACTCATGGAAACACACACACAGCTGACACTGAACATATGAGCAGATTCCTCGGGACAAAGCCCTATTAGCCATGCTGCAAAGCTACTCAGACAGTTCAGACACTACACGGGATTATGGCGAGAGAGTTTACCAACCCAGCATGACAACATGGGAAATCAGTAGGATTTGAGATATTTTTGATCATTTTTCTCATGCAGTATTTCCAGTAAAGATTTGCAAATAGAAGAGAATTAAGTCATTAAGACGCATTCTTACGGGTATACTAGTCCAACAGCCCTCTTCTTTCTAAGTACACCCACATTTTTCATCCCTTTTGAAAGCAATAAATCAGTAATTCCTTTCAGAGTTATCTTAACCTGTGTCTACTTTATACATCCTGGTCTTGCTACCTAAAAGGAAAAGTTAACTATTAGACAACTGAGTAAAACCAAGCCACAGGAAGATCTACAAAACCAGTTATCTGGTCAAGATCCCAACCTAGCAAAGCTGCAGTTATTCATATGGTTGTACATAGCTCTCGTCCACTGCCTGCTGAATGTAAGAAAAACATTTATGTGTGTACACACCCTTCTAAAAGGAGCAGTATGGGTTGGGGAAGAGGAGAAAAATAAATCACCAAGTTTCCTTATTACCTGAGAATAGCTATTAAGCCACACCTAAGACTGGGAAAGAGAAGTCTCCAGCCAGTAGTACGCAGCCTTGTGAGAGGCTTCCTCTTCAAGCAGCCTTCCTCAGGCATATCGTTACAAAAACTCCTCTCTCCATAATTTAGTCCAGATCACTAACCTGTCCCAGGATGTCTGCAGCTCTCTCAGCCTCTCTGTCTTCTGACCCTGGAAGGAAATTCTCAATCCCTGTACCCACCCATCTTGACTCAGCAAGCCACCTCTGCAGAGCACCAGTCTGCCCATTCTGGCAGGGAGCACCATTTCCCAACTCCTACAGGAAATAACTCCTCATAATCCTTGAGCAGTTGAATGCTAAGGAGGTCCGTCATTTACAATTTCACTTCAGCATATGCATGTTTAAACAAACGGTATTGATTACACAGGTCACAAGTACCTAAATTTTCTTGAAACTAGGAACTCTGTCCCATCAGTTACAGTAACTATGCCACAGCTAGTACCAATTCTGTAAAGGCAGAAAGTATTCAGCTGTCTGTTGTAGCTCCCTTAGTTGTTTACAGCTACTCTGAGCAATTAAGTCAACGTACTATACAGAATATCCTTATACAAGTCAACTTTAAAATGGCATCTGTGATATTTAAGATAAGCTTCTTTAGCAGGCACTCTAAGGAGAAACCTACACTTATTAAAAAAAAAAAAAAAACAAAACCACAACATAAAACACATTACTATTAAGTACCTACTAAGCAGTAGCCCATTTGAGTAGGTTGCTCTGCTTTTCTTCCAAGCAATCAAACTATTGCTTTCCAAAATAGAACATCTCTAAATGCTGTTTTCAGGACAGTGTTTTTGCATTTTATTTCCAGAAAAGCATTACCTAACTATAAACGTGTTTTTCATGCCCTGTAGAAACTTCTATCAACACTGGGTGCAGGGGAGGTATCAGCCTAAGAGCTAGAAAGCTCTGAAGAACATTCCTCTCCAGCCATATTTCAGATTAAGTACAAACTCCTTCCTCTAGTTGTTAGACCTGCTGACAAGTAAGTAGCCATGCTCATGATAAGCCACTTTAAAAATAAATAAATAAATATAAAACTTCACTGTAAGAGTTACCCTAGTCTATTTGAATACTGAATTACTGAAAGGAGTCTGTACCCCAGTCAATGATAAAGGTCCACACTTTAAAAAAGAAGGAAAATTAACAGAACATCTCCAAGCTAAAAGTTACCGGCAAATGTCTAAACAGCCAAACCAGCATAAATTCCAGGAAAGACTGATGACAGAATTGCTCTTACTGTTTTCCAAAGGTTTTGAAAAAGAGATGCAACTTCCTTTTTCCTAGCATCAAGAAAAAATATCCAATACAGAAATATTTCCTCAAAGTCATTTGTCTCAATAAGTAGCATATTTATAACGTTGTCTTGTGGTGAACGGAGTTAAATCCAGCTGGCGGCCAGTCACGAGTGGTGTCCCCCAGGGCTCGGTGTTTGGGCCACTCCTGTTTAACATCTTTATTGATGATCTAGACAAGAGGATTGAGGGCACCCTCAGTCAGTTTGCAGTCGACACCAAGTTGGGCGGGAGTGTTGATCTGCTTGAGGGTAGGGAGGCTCTGCAGAGAGACCTGGACAGGCTGGAGCCATGGGCTGAGGCCAACTGCATGGGTTTCAATAAGAGCAAATGCCGGGGGCTGCCCTTGGGCCACAACAACCCCCAGCAGCGCTACAGGCTTGGGGAGGAGTGGCTGGAGAGCTGCCAGTCAGAGAGGGACCTGGGGGTGTTGACTGACAGCTGGCTGAACAAGAGCCAGCAGTGTGCCCAGGTGGCCAAGAAGGCCAATGGCATCCTGGCTTGTGTCAGCAATAGCGTGGCCAGCAGGGACAGGGAAGGGATCTTACCCTGTACTCGGCACTGCTGTAGGCGCCCCTCGATTCCTGTGTTGAGCTTTGCGCCCCTCACCACAAAAAGGCCATTGAATGACTCGAGCGTGTCCAGAGAAGGGCAACAGAGCTGGTGCAGGGTCTGGAGCACAGGTCTGCTGGGGAGCGGCTGAGGGAACTGGGGGGTTTAGTCTGGAGAAGAGGAGGCTGAGGGGAGACCTCATCGCCCTCTACAGCTCCCTGGCAGGAGGGTGCAGAGAGGGGGGATGAGTCTCTTGAACCAAGGAACAAGCGATAGGACGAGAGTGAATGGCCTCAAGTTGTGCCAGGGAAGGTTGAGACTAGATATTAGGAAGCATTTCTTTCCAGAAGGGGTTGTTGGGTGTTGGAATGGGCTGCCCAGGGAGGTGGTGGAGTCCCCATCCCTGGAGGGGTTTAGGAGTCGAGCTGACATAGCGCTGAGGGATATGGTGGAGTTGGGAACTGTCAGTGTGAGGTTAATGGTTGGACTAGATGATCTTCAAGGTCTTTTCCAACCTAGACGATTCTGTGATTCTGGAAATAGCTGTATGACAGCCTAAGCATAAATTTACAAGTCTTCTCATCTCCCTACACAAACAAAATTCTCGTCTTTACATCAATAATTCAAAAATTCTTGTAGTCTTACCACTCACGTTACTTAAAAACACAACTACAACCACTTCTTTTTAAATTTTCAGGCAACGCATAATCTGACTTCCACAAACGACAGTCTACTTGAGCTTCTGCTGTCTGCCTACCACAGTGACACAGGAACAGCACACTGGCAATCAGAGACACTCCTCAAATTCCTAACTGTAGGGCCCCTATCAAGGGAGACAAGCTTTAGAAAACTGAACTCCTGTAGCTCCCTCCTGCTGACTGCTACTTTTTTGGTGAGGAAGGAGAAAGTCACATTATCTATACTATACAGAAACTTCAATTTTCCTCCTTTTCTCTCTTTAGACTATCTTATTAGCACCACTTAACAGTTTATTTGCAACTAGTTTAAACCAATGCTTTCCATCCCTCCCACATCACTAAATTTTACATCCTGTCCATTGCTCATTTGAGAATTTATTCTCCCCAGAGATGGCTGATATATATATAGCTCCATTGTCCACTTCTTGAGCCTTGCCTGCTTGTCTTTTTCTGCAGCTTTCCAGGCACCTCATCACCCAACTACCCTACACTACCAGAACCACAGGCTTGACCTGTGAAAGGACAAGCATTTCAGGCACAACAGTCGACTGTTGCATCTGGTCAATGGGAAAAATAAAAAACTGTGAGCTTCCTTATAAGCACTGCTGATGCAGCAAAAGTTGCAGAAAAAGGACGCTGATTTGTGAGGGCTATTTTAAATCCCCCAGAAACTGTATTTGAAACAGTCTACAGTATCCAACATGAACCCTGCTTCTGGCCCTTTCAAATTCATACTGCTGACTGTTCAGAATGCTTTGTCTGTTTTCTAATTTGTGAATATACAGACACATCCAAATAACCATGTCAAAAGGCTTTCAATTCACTACTTACCTACATTTCCAAATTTCCTTTTCATCTTTCCTTCTCTTTTGCTAACCTTGATTATCTTATTCATGCAAACTCAGTTTAAACAGTGTTTTCACAAACTTCTAATGTTTGGGGCATGTTTTTTACTATTATTATTAGAACTGGTATTGGAACTGTGACAGCAGATTCTGCCTGCCCAGTATGAGTGGCCAACTATCCCCCAGAGTAGCCGCTGGGCCCAGCACATAGTATACCCTGCCCCTTGCCCCCCACTGCCGGCACTGGCGTGCAGCCAGCACAGCCAGCCCGCGGGAACCACCGCTTCAGCCACTGCCACTGCAGTTCAGCCACTGCCTGACTCTGAGGCCATCCCCAGGGAGTCACAGCTGAGATCCCATCTTCTGCGTCCAAAGAAAGGCAAGAGAGCTGGTGAAGGGTCTACAGCACAAGTCTTATGAGGAACAGCCAGGGGAACTGAGGCTGTTCAGTCTGGAGAAAAGAAGGCTGAGGGGAAACCTTATTGTTCTCAACATCTACCTGAAAGGAGGGTGTAGCAAGGTGGGGGTTGGTCTCTTCTCCCAAGTAACAAGCGATAAGAAAAGAGGAAACAGCCTCAAGTTGCACCAGGAGAGGTTTAGACTGGATATCAGGAAAAATTTATTCACCAAAAGTGTTACCAAGTATCAGAACAGGCTGCCCAGGGAAGCGGATGAGTCACCACCCCTGGATGTATTTAAATGTCATGTAGACGTGGTGCTTAGGGACGTGGTTTAGTGGTGGACTTGGCAGTGTCAGGTTAGTGGCTGGACTCGATCTTAAGGGTCTTTTCCAACCTAAACAATTCTATGATTCCTTAGTGTAGTCAGTATGCAGAAATCCATCAAGTAATAAGGGTTATTTAAATCTCACGCAGAACTTGAACACATTTCTACTGAAATTCTTTGGATCCCCTGACAAAACCAGTAATATTGTTGCAGCATTTCAAATTGTTCAGTAAGGGAAAGGGAAGCTACCAGAGTTTAAAAGTATTTGTAGATCTCCAAACAAGGACTATTCTGCATCAGTACGACAGCTCCTGCATAGCAAATACTGGGTATTATGTTTGAATGCCTTAATCATATATTTTCATATCTTGTGCTTAATCTTGACACTGGATGATGTTCTGGGTTAGTAACGTTAAATTGCGGTTATTCCTGAAGTAATGTTTCTACCTGTGTTGGTTTTTTAATCCTTCAACTGCAACAAAAATGCATAAGCAAAACCTGAATTTCATGCCCAGTAATCACATGCCACACATGGAAAATTACTGAAAGTCATAAAAGCTAATGCTGTTTTGATTTTTTGTCAGAGGACACTGTCATAGATCCCAGTAATTTTAATTTTCCTTCCTCTATTCTGTTTTACCAATATTTCCTTAGACAGCTCAATATTCTCCACAGGCATGGAAATGCAACTCTCAAGAAAGAAAGACTCTATCAGATGGAGATTTAGCTTGTCTACCTTCTCAAACAAATTCATAGTAAGAGGAAAAAACCCAGCCAGTGACACTGAAGAGTACCTGTTACACTGATACTAACACCTTGATGATACCAACGCCCAACTTAATATCTGTAATCTATTAAAATAATTTCATATCATGATTTTGCATGAGAGAAGTAAAAATAAGGCTTAGATATATTTTTTTTAATATAAAGGAGTGAGTTCAAACTGCAATTCACTACATAGCTAACTGGAAGAACAAAAGGAAAGAGGTCATGCCATTTAAAATTCAATACTGGGAGTAATAACATGCACAGAGTAGAAGGAATAAATTTTATCACTATCTCAAATAGCTTTAGGTATTCAAGTATTTCTGTGCTATAACAGGAAAGCACAAAAGTAGCATTTAAAGAATGGCATCAACCTATAATTTGCAAGGAATGAAATAAAAATATTTTCTCAAGCCACTTGACAATATCATTGTCTTGACTGGAAAGCAAGCAATAACTTCACATTAAAATATTGGTATGTTCACAAATTACTCTCTTTAATATAAACAAGTGGGGGCTGATATCCTGAGATCGTAACAATAAATATCAAGTGTTTGATAACTGTCATCTAAAAAAAGGGTTTTCACCATTTTGCAGCTAACTTCCCTTAATTTAATTTTCATTTAGTCCAGGCAACTCAACATGGTTTTGAACCACCATGTACTCTGTGAAACAACTATCTACATCTAGATTTTGTCAGTCTTACCTCACCACGCAAACACCTAATATAACAACTCTTGATTTTCAGAAAAATATAAAGAAAATATTACTAATGCTGTCTTACCAACCAGAGAAAACTACATAGTGAATCACACCCATTAGTTCTGTCTTCAGATGTGTTTAAACATTCTGCTGAAATAGATCTAACAGATTTATTATTCTAGGTATTATGATAAGTCCCATTTCTTTTCCTTTGATCCAAAGTAGGCATTGAACTCAAGCACTAAGAAGTTAACCTGCAGAACACACATTTAAATACCTAAAAATCAGCTTAAAGACATCTATTTAATAAAAACCCAACATTTGCTTTCTGCCCTCTGATTATTCTGCTTGATCTACTAACAGTGCCTCTAGGTTTCCACTGGTCTCCATTACATTAATACCAGTCAAAATCAGTCTTTCTTCTCTTTAGAAAAGGGACAGAGAAATGAAGGCAAAAAGCAAAGAATCAAGTAAACATGGAGTGAAAGCTGCTGCTCAAGCATTTTGCTAGTTTGAAGATGACTGTGAAACTATGACATTTTAAAACAAATATGCAGCTTGCAAAAAGCCAGTAACTCTACATTTTTTTCAGATGAAAAAGTAGAAAATTAACAGCAGTTCTGCTTAGTCATATTTGATAATCACAGTCTACACAGAGCTCCTGGAAAAAAAAAAAAAAAAAAAAAAATCAGCTGCATGTTGCAGAATCAACACGTATTTTCAAAAAGCTTGGTACTCTGCTCTTAGGTCAGGATATTTGGCCTTTAGGATGTAAATAAAGTCCTCACTTGACAAAGAATTGTAAATAAAATGCAGTGTTACTCAAATGCTTCATTTCAGCAGTGTATCCAAATCTCAACTTAAAAGTTTTGGTGGGTTTGGTTGTACTTTTAATTTAACTAAAGATAAAACCTTTAAAGGTACAGATAAGCAATAAGGAAAACAAGGGTTTAAACGGAGAACTTCAGGCAGAAAAGCAAATACCTGCTACGTATTGGTAACAAGCTTTTGTACCTGTCTAGACAAGTCAGTGACGTTCTTGCCAAGTACTACATGGCAGACAATCAAAAAGAAAAGGGTTGGGCATTTAACCAGATTCTTCTTGGATTTTAACATCTTTAATTACAAATCTGCTTTTAAATTAGAAGTTATGCTTCTAAGGACAATATTTCAGAGCAGACCTTGTAACACTGTCTAATAATGCTGCAGGACAAGACAATTAAACTACAAATAAATAGAGGGTTTAGCCCCATCCTTTACTGTTATCCTAGCCAAAGTCATAAAAAAAACATTTTTTAAAAAGCACATCTAGGAGGCAAAGACAAAACAAATTAGAGTTAACAGTAAATTAGAATTTACAGTCATACCAGATAGAATCAGATGTGATATTAAGTAAATTTGACACCACATTATTCATGTAGGTCTTTGCAAGGATGCAGCACTACAATACTGAAGCAGTACACTCCATCAGTACCAATGACAGGTAAATATTTGAGATGATGGCAAACTTTGATTAGTAGTGAGGTGAAAACTCATTTTAGTACAATCCATCTGCAGCAAATAGAATGATGGGAAAATGCAGGGCATAGAAGCCAGGAGAAAAACCCACACCCATGTACTTCACAGCACATGCTTCTCTCTTCACCGAAGCACTTGATAAGATTCTTTAGTATTGCCACACTCACCTGGAAAATGTACTTCTTTGCTTCCTGAATTACAAAATACAAAAACATATTGCATGATGTTTTTGACTGCAGATAGGTAAACCTTTTAACTAGGTCCAGTTGCTAGAGAGTTTAACAGCTACTGAAAGACTGAAGAAGCAACCTTCTTCAACAAAATATATAGTATTAATACCAAGATCAAGCTGTCCCAAATATTTGAGATTCTCTGTTTTCTGGTAGATAATGGGTAACAAGTAAAATTAAACGTGTGGAACAGATTATCTGTTTCCTCACCTGATGTTGTAGACATATTGCACACTTCTAAAATCAGTCTGAAATGTAGCGCAGTTTATGAAAACTATTTTTAAGGCTATAGCAATACCTACCTGGTATAACCATATTTATTTTTTGTCTTTACATTTTAGATGGACTTTCAGAAATACTGGCACCCTCGCTGCAATATGCAGCTTCCTAAAATGCGTTTACCTGCACAAAGATTCAATGAATGCAAAGTGGATACTATTTCAGGAAAAGAGGCTGAATGAACAAAGCTTTTCTGACAGATTTATGTTAAAGAGGTAGAATATGTACTGAACTACATGTGGATGCTGGCAGCTCTGGAGAACCAGTTCATACCCTTGTTTCTGAGCTACAACCCAAGTAAGCCCTATAACCGCAAGCAGAACAAAAGAATGTTCCTCTGTTTCCCAGAGTTCAACACCCAAAACAATGTCTCAAGTTAATGGGAACTATGGTTTAAGTGTATGTTATCCTTGCTGGTCCCCTAAGGTAGTCAAAATTCAGTTTTACAACATGTGTGTATTTTGGAAGAAAGGCAAACAAGGATTGACAAACCAAGCTAAGTAATTTTTGGTGCAGCCTTGCTTCAAAACCAAACAAAACCCAGCACCTCCCCTTCTACACTCCTCCCCCCTCCAAGGAATGCACACAACGTTCCTCTTCATTCATACACATCGCTGAATCAAACCGCACACGGCATTTCCCTTATGCACAGTTCCAGGCTTGCTCTTCCAGAGGGCACTCTGCAATTCAGGCAGCACGAACCTACGTACCCTCTTCCCGCTTCCTGAGAGCTGAACTACAAAGCACCTCTTTTGCTGTCTGCAACTGTCAGCAACCTCTGCTCGAGTACAAATCTATCAGCATTTCCTTCAGTCTTTAATGAATGATCTCTTTAACTGCCATCAAAAAAGGACACCTAATTACTTGAATGAAACACAGGTACTGTATCTACCCAGCAGGTCCAGTATTCCCAGCTCAGTTCTATTCACAATCCAGGAGGACAATATTTATTAAACAGCCTGTCTGACCAAGCCCGGCGCTGGAGAACAAAGGACAGGAGGAGAGATACAGAGAAACTCGTACCAGCAACGCTGTTTAGTTTCACCGTATATAGCTCTTTTTCCCATTGCCCTTTCTCACAGGAGGTTAAACAATAATAACGAAAGCCCCAACCACACTGCCCCCCGTCCCGGCCGCTTTCCCCCCGCGGCCTACTTTCCCGCCACTGCGCCAGCAGAGGCCGCCCAAGACCGCCCGTCGCCGCCGCGGCCCGGCGGGGGCACCGCTCCCCTCACCTCCCTTCTCAACACACAAGCCAGGCCGAGCTTTTTTCTTCCACCTCTCCATTTCACATCCGTTTCTCCACCCGTACAAATTACCTTTAATATAGTCTAGTCCCTTCAAGGGCAACTCCTGACTGAATTCTAGTAACCAGTCATAGCCTACAGCTTGCTGCATACGATGCCTCTCAAGATTCACCCAAACCAGAGATTCACCCATTGCTGTCGAACCACCCCAGGTTTCTTTCCCTAAAAGTTTCTGCATGACATTTTACAGCTCACAAAGTCCTTTCATTTCGCTAGAGACTGTCCTCAAATTTGCCAGTCACGGTGTAAACATCCTCACTTTTGGTTGGTGGAATTCTCATGTGGTTCCAGCTATGTAATTTTTATTCCGCTTCAGGAACTCCACACAACTCAAACAGGTTATACACCGCAATGACAGAGTGAAGTACTTCACAGGCCAGCTCATCATGGGTGGATTTCAAATCAGTTTACATACTTATGCACTAATTGAGACCTTTTATCTAAGCACGGGTTCAAGAACCACAAAGGACATAATCTATACTTAAGATCTCACTATGTGGAACATCACTACTCCTTACTCACAGTAGTTAAGTGCTCCAATACCTTTAGCTTCTACAGCAATAGCCATCATGGAAAACAGAGCAAGGAAAAAAAAAAGTATTTACAGCAGGCCATGAAACACACACAGTCCTTTAGCCCACCTGAACAGCCACTAGAAAGAAACAGTCTTCAACATTCTACTAGGAACAGAGAAGACAGGAATTTCTGTAGGGCAGAAGAAACCTGTTGATTAAAGTTATTAATGAGATTATAAAACAATTTTCTCAGATAATTGAAAGAACTGAAGTCAATAATCCAGATGGTCCCTTCCCCTTTAGGCTTCTGTGATTAAATAATCATTAACTGGGTATCGTCTAGAGCCCACACCATGTGAATCTGAGCTCTTGTATGGTTTTCAGTGACATGGTATCTGAATGTACATATTTGGCACAGCAGAATCAGAGTTACAAAGGCAGACTTCAGTTTGGTGTTCACAAACTTCTGTGTTCTTTGATCGTTTACTATTTCCAAATACTTGAAACGCATACCATGTGTATTTCCCACATAGAGTAAAAGGTAAATAAAAGAAGCATAACAGGTGCAAACAGTTCCAGATCACTGCTATGAACAATTGTGATTTTGTAAAAAGTTTTGCTTCTTGTACATCCACTGTTACCCAAAGAAGAGGCCAAGCTGGACAAGAAACTGATTTCAGAAATAAACAAAGTGTAAATTTCATATATTTAAGTTCTTATTTCCACTTTTTTGTTCTTAATTTTAGCCTACAATTTGAATGCAAAATTACCCTTGAGATGTGCACTATTGGAGCACTCTAAAACCACATCTATAGAAGCAGTTCACTTATTTAAATATACTTCAATACAAGCCAGTTAAGTATCTAAAACTGGAAGAACGGATCCTTTCACATAAATGCTCATCCCAATCTTTCAAAGCTGTAAGAAGGTAACAAAAAAGCATTCCAGACTTTCAAAGCTTTCCAACATCCCCAAGCCTTTCAGATGATCAGAAAAATAAGTAAATGGAAACAAAAGCCTGAATTACAACGTATATATCCACTGTTTTTCCATCAGTCACTATTTTTCCTGCATGCCACATCTCCTTCCCCAAAAAGAGTCTGTCAATCCCACTTATCACTTCACGTCAGTAACCCAACTACCAGAAACAAACCACAGCAAGTGTTAAGTCCTCGTTCAATTCCATATATGCTCAGTAACAACATCCTTTCTGCAGTGACTCTAGCATAAAGCAGTTGCCCAACAAGCACAAGATATTTCAAAAACATAAGCAGGGAAAACAAACAAAAGGGATGGAAAAGAGGTAGCACAAGCTGTCCCCAGCCCTCAAAAGTCAGAAACACAATATCCATGATACTTTCTGACAAAAAGCATGCCTAAAACAATATTCCTCTTAAAACAGATTGAAGGTTGGCATACCAAGCAAATTGAATGCTCCATTTTTTGGTTTAAAAAAAAAAAGAAGTTGAATTGTTGTCTTTACACATTTTTGTCGCTCAAAGAAAAGCAGAAATAAGTCACACTGATGAAAAAAGTCTAACAATTCACAACCACTAGTGACCAAATTGCAACTTGTCATACTTGCTATCTATATTGAGTATAGCTGATCATGACATGTCTTCATTTGATTTACAAAGATGGTGAGGCTATGTGGAAAGACAAAATTGTATAAAATGTTATCCCATTTTTTTCCTTAAAACAAGCTATTTAAGTTGCAGATAAGCTGCAAAAGAAACAGCAAGATTTTACCAAAATTACCAAATAGAGAACCAGAAAAACCAGTTTCTACATCATTTATTTAATGTTTCATTAGTGATTTTAGGCTAAAAGGCAGGACTGTGCTAATAGGGTTTGCCACTATCAAGAAAACAATCAGAACAGAGAAAATCATTCAGGAAGATGTAGATGTGCATAAACGGGATGAACTAGGATGCAGCTTCATACATGGCTTCCTAATATAAATCACAGTCTTAAAAGTTAAAGCAGTAAAGGAAAAGAAAGATCTGGATGTATCAGACAATTTGTAGCATTCGCATGCACTGTCAGTGTGGGTGTTTTCCCCAAATAGGCAAACAAGCTAAAATGCAGAAAGCTGAGAAATTTCTAGAGCCAAGAAAATACTTTTTTTGTTTGAGAGTCTCACAAAAGCTCATTCCAGCACACGATTCTGTTCAGTCCCGTGCAACAAAGATGACTTCATATTGCAAGAGGTACAGAGAACTACAGGATAATCAAACAGATGGACAGCCCTTCTTAAAGGGCTGCACAAAGAACCCAGCTTATTTAGTTGAGCAAAATAAGACTAAGAGGGGATGTGATTTCATAAAAACATCTCAAGTAAATAAACAAAGTGAAAACAGTTTCCCTTAAACTACAGAACAGCACTGACACAAAAGAAACCCCACATTCTAAACCAGAGCACATTCATTTGGAAAGCTTCTACCCATCAGAAGTAGAGTTCTAGAAATTTTCAAACTCCTGGTATGTGGAAAGGGGAGAAAAGCTTACCTGGTTTTGATGTTAAGCTTGATCAGCTTACAAACCTTTGTTTTACTCTATGATGTTTCAAGGTTGTCCATAATATGGAAGGAAGTAATAAAGACATGGAAGTAAATGGACACAGGATTCATTCTTTAAGTCAAAGACAGCTCCCATCCAATGTTTTATCTAATATTTTGACTACTGCTCTACCAGAAACGAGTTATGTAAGTGGAGTTAGCCAATACACACTTAAATAAAATGTGTGATACTGTTCCCCACATGAAATTATTTACAATAGAAGTCATCCTTAGTAATAATTTTATTAAAGAAATAATACTGAAATAATATTTAAAATAAAAATAAGACTTACAAGATGCATCAAGAAATTGACCAAAGAGGAGAAACTCCAATAGGCTTATTAAAAGCAGAAATTATCACAGGGGTTAACTCGTAGCGTTCATCCTGACACCCTTCAATAACTTAGTAACCAATGAGTGAGAACATGCTCATGACATTCCTGTAGATGACACCACACTGGAAACTATTGCCACTACAAAGAGGACTGGATAGTTACACAGAAGAGCTCATGGTTTTTGTGACCTGGGATGCCAGAAAATGGAATTTAGTAGTACAGCATATGAAATCATGCATTTAGGGACCAGTAACATTTTCTGTAAGCTGAGAACTCATCACGTGGAAGCAACATAGGAGGAATGAGCAGAGCAATGAGGTACGAAAATCCTCGTCCAAGGATGCTGATGTTTACACGAGCAGAAGGGGAGCTCAATATGTGCATGGAAATAAAACTGAGAAAATTCCACTTGGCTCAGGAAGCCTCTGAGCTGAAAATAGAGAGGAGGCTAAAGCAGTGCTAAGGGAAGGAAGTATCACTGCTGAAGAGGATACTGTATCAGGTGAATCTTTGGTGTGAAGCAGTACAGCTGAACAGATTTATGTCAAAAAATTGTTGTTGCTTCTTGCAAAACTTTGCTTGGCTAAAGATGGTCGAATTTACCCAACTGCTCTATAAAATATACACTCCACTGCAGATTTCATTTCCAGCAGCAATTCCAGGTCAAGCCAAAGAATGCTGTTAACACAAGTTATGAAAATGCACTACACACAACTATCATTTAACAGATCAGAAATTAAAAGCCTTGTACTTGCCTGACAAACAAGACACGAGAATGGTGTTCCAAACAGAGCAGCTGGGAAAAGGAATCTAAGCTGTTCTAAAATTGCACAAGTAAGCTTCTGCGAAGGACAGAAAAACAAGTAGAGGTATTTCTACAAAGAAGAAAGAAGTTTACATTGATAAATCTGTGTAAAGGATCTGCTTGCACTATTTACAGACTGCACAGTTATCATATTTTAGAGTTCCACCAGTCACCTGTGTAGCCAGAAGAACTTTTATTCCCTTCTTTCAACGCACCGGTGACAGGTTAAAGGGGGGCTGCTGTAAGCAGTATGCAGCTGCTCTCCAATGCCTTGCTGCTGTATTCTGTTCATTAGTCAAGGGCTAAACAAACTGCCTGGTCCAGCACTGTAAGGAATTCTCTGGCTCAGCCAAACACAGACTGATGGGCTTTTTTCCCCTTTTGTAGGGAAAAAAGGACATTTTAGGATCATCTGGAATTTTATTTAACAAACATCCTAGCATGTGAGGTATTTACAATGCCTTCAGTCAATCCCTCCTTCACCTGGTCCAGTGTCATTCTGAAGTTCGATCTTTACTAAAAACCTCAAGTTTCTCAAAGGTGTTTGTGGTACGCTCTGCAGGCATTTCACAATAACCAGACAGCTGTGACACGGTCAGCCGTTACAGGGGACCATACTTAGTGACCTGGGTTACCTATTCTAGTCCAGCGCTGAAGCAATAAGATGGTCTGAATTTTCTGTTTCACTGAATTTGTCAGGCATTGAGGTTTCCACAGGAAAATGCAAACACATCATAAGTGACACACAAATCTATATCGAAGGCGTACCAGAGTTGCACCGATTTGATTAAATATCTGCCTTCACATCACTGTTTACATTTGTAAAAGCCTGATATACATAATGTTTGAAAGAAGCTCTCTTAATTATCCTATTTTACTGCATCATGCTCGCATCTCATGGAATAAAAGAGCCTTAACAGGCAACACATTTCAAGTTTTTAGCTGTTCTCGGAGTAAGATATCCAACGTAAAAGATACGACAGCCACCACCAGCACAGACAAGGCAAGTGCATCTGCTCAGCCCGGTCTCTGGGAAGAAACACATGCAAGCCTTTCTCTTGCAAAACTTCCCCGTGCTGCATCCACAGCCACGAGCCATTTAAAATAAAATAACAACCCTTCACCTTCAACCATGACCGGCGCTCAGCAATGCAACGCTCCACCTGCCACAAACCGCACTTTAAATACCAGGAAGAGAGGAGGGGGAAAAAAAGAAAAAAACAAAAACTGAAGAGCCGCCTCCGGGGAAACCTGTTGCCAGCCGCCGAGACAGCGCGGCGGGCGGGCGGGGGGAGCCGCATCCCGCCGCCCAGCTTCCCCCATCCGCCGCCGAAACCGCACACCGCGGTGTCACTTTCCCCGGCGCTGACCGTTAATTAACCCGTCGGACGTGGCGGCTCGGCGAGGCGGGGGGCATAGGCGGCGGAGAGGGGGGGCGGCCCGCCCCGGCGCCCCTCAGCCCCCGCTCCCGCCCGCGGCGGCCGGGCCGTACTCACTCGATGAAGTAGCTGGCGCCCTCCTCCGAGAATCCCTCCTCCCATCCGCGGGGCAGGTCTGCGGGGGACGGGGGGAGAGGAGAGAGAAAGCGGGAAGGGGGTGAGAACTTCGCCCGCGCCCCCGAGGTGCCTCACGGACCGCGGGGGAAGGGCGGGGGGGGGAGCGGCCGTGACCGGTGCGCGGCGTGAGGGCAGGGCGGGGGCGGCCTCCCCCTCCCCGCCGGCCCCGGGCACCCACCTGAGCGGATCATGTGGCCGGAGTTGACGGGCTCCCCGGTGCGGGGGTGCAGCCAGGTGGTGGTGCGGGTCAGGTCGCTGCGGGGGAGAAGCGGAAAAACATGCACCTGTTAGTGCCGGGCGGGAGCGGCGGGAACGGCGGGAGCGCCCCCCCCAGCCCCGCAGCCCTCCCGCGGCGCCCCCGCCCGCCAGCGCCCCTTACTCGATGAAGAAGACCCGCCCGTCCCTGCAGACGCCGTAGGACCAGTGCTCAGGTAGCGCGTCCCGCCCCACCGCCGCCGCCATGTTCGCCGTGCGCGCAGCCAGCCGGCCGGGGAGGGGGTGCGGGCGGGCGGGCGGGCGGGCGGCCGGCGCTCGGCGCCCAGCGCCCGGCTCTGCTCGGCAGCGCCCCCGCGGCCGCCGGCGGCGGCGCCGCGCCCGGGCGAGGGGCGACCCCTCCCGCCCCTCGGGAGGCAGCGCCGGCCGCGGGGGGAGGCGGCGGCGGCCCCCGGTGGCGCCGGCCGCCTTTGTCCGCCCCGCGCCCGCCCCCTCACGCCAGGTCCCGCGTGGGCCGGCGGCCCCGTCCCCCCGCGGCGGGAGCCGGCAGCGTACCGCGGGGCGGCCGCGCATCGCGGCCCCGGAGCCGCTCCCCGCCCCGGGGAGAGGCCGAGAAGCTCCCGCTCCAGGCCGGGACCCCGCGGCCGCCCGGGGGGTGAGGGCGGGAGGAGTGCGGTGTGACAGCGCCTGGCTCCCACCGCGCCGGGCGCGCTCCCACCCGGGTGGAAGGTGAGGAGGGAAAGGCCTGGGGACTTTGAACCTCGGGTACAAGGGACCATGGCTGCAGGGTGAAAAGGTAGCAGAGAGTCAATAAGAGCCAGTTGACAAAGTAGAGCTGTCCCCAGTATCGCAAGGGACCTGGGCCAAGCCCCGTATTCCTCAATGACCTAGAAAAGGAGGCAGCGGTAACACGAGAGAGCCTGCTCGGGGAACTTAAGCTACGCGTTACGCCCTCCCAGCTCACACCTGTGACACCCAGATCCCTGCCCGTGCTGGCGCAGGGGGCAGCTACAGCCGAGGACAGAGTCAAGTGCCCCAGGGAAAGCCGCCGTCAGTGGACAGCGTGGTTGAGGGACGGGCGGGTGGGACAGGCGAGAGGGTGCTGTGGCGGGGCGGCCACACAGCAGGGCCCTTGCACGTCTTCTGCTGGCCCTTCTGCCAGCCAGCAACGCGGCCCCGGGTACGCAACACTGCCTTGGCCGGGCAGTAACTGCAGCTGAAGAGGGGGATTGAGAAAGCCAAGGGGGCTCAGGGTGGGGAAATCTGCACCCACCTCTCTCAACAAGGTGGTGGTAGAGCCAAGCGTGGCTCTGGGGGAGGGTTGCTGTTCTGGCACTGGGGAGAGAGAAGGATCAAAAAGCCAGGAAATGGACTGTTCACTAGCTCCGGATAGGAGGAGAGGGTTAAATGGGGAAAGAGGCTGCAAAGAGGGGTGGGAAAGGGCAGGTGGGCTTGACTAGGGACAGGCGAGTAAATGGAAACAGGAGAACAACTGAGGGCATGGCTGCGGGGAGGAGGGAGAACCCATGCAGTAGGGAGGGTGTAAAAAGCGGGGAGTGCTGTGGCACAGGGAGAATAACACATGTATGCTTTTTCTTCTAAGTAACCCAGAGACATCATCAGAAGAAAGTAGGAGGCAAGGCAAGCGTGAGCAATGAGAAGAGGCAGGGACTTTGCTCTATTTTTAGCAGACAACATGTAGGTATGGTGCCTCAGGATGGCATTGTGTGGGGCTCCCAGCTTGGCCGCTGGTGGATATGGCGCTATACTAGACCAAGAAAGGTCGTTACTGTGGGACACATTACATGCTAGGTGTTGGAAAGTGGTTTGATTTTGGTTGCACGTGAGAAAGCATAGGCTTGAAATCAAGAGTTGCGTGGGGGTTTTGTGAAAGCCTAGAAGAGTCTTACACCTGCAGAACTATTGCTGGCTTCTATAGACTAATTTCCCTGCACTGCACCATCAAAAACTCTTCCTCAGCATTGTCACCTTCCAACAATTCACAAAATTTTACTTAATCCACAACTAAAAAGCAGGAGAGAGTGTCTTCCAGTCCTTTATCCTAAATCAAAATTTTGATTAAAACTTCAGTGCCGCTTTTCTTTGAAACCTTAAATTTTGAGTCACACTGATGTTTTGATTAGATGTGGGTTATCGCAGAACCTGCAATAAGGTCATTTCTCGTGCAGTTACAGAGTAAATCAAATACAAGTTGCTTAGTGTCATTGCATGTTTAGATCTCTGCAGAAGAGATAAGACAAACTCTTGCTCTGAAGAGATTAATTTACCTTGATGTTCTGAAGCAAGTGTTTCATGCTGTGTCAGCTGCGTGAACTCATTGAAGTTACCTTGTAACTGCACCATGCTTTGGCCACTAGACCACTGTGACAAGATACTATTCATCAGAAATGGAGAAGCCTAAATCAATTGAATAAAGATTACTGTGTTGTGGATTTCAGGTCCTAAAAGCATTTGTACTGGGTCAGATTAAACTGTCTGTTTACCCTAGTGTTCTGTCTCAGATCTCAACAAGAGTAGGTGCCAGAAAAGAGTGCAAAAAGCCAGACAATCATATGCAACTCCCCAGTTTCTTCCCTTCTTCCCTTAACTCTAATATCTACACCTAGTGATTTTACTGGCTCTTGAGCAAGATGTTGCTTCTGTGTGTGACTCCTAATGGATCTGTCCAGGCTAGAGATCACAGAACTTCTATCATCCAAAACAGCCAGCAGCAAAGTGTTCCTAATGCTCATCTTACCTGAACTATGTATGAAGAATCACCACCATTTGTTTGTTTTGAACCCAGCTCCTATTTCAGATCTTGCAATGAAAGGCAGTGGTCACCTGATGCAACCTTCTGCAGGGTCAGCACTGAATTTAGACCAGGTGGCTCAGGCATTTGTCTAGGTAGGATCTAAAAACCTCCAAGGACAGAAATTCCACAGCCTCTCTTAGCAACTCCTTCCCATGTTCTTGTGGTGAAAAAGCTTTCTTTACATCAAATGAGAAGATCCCTGTTTCACTTTCTCACCCTTGTCACATGACCAGATCTTGAGTTGATGCATCGTGGTGCCTGTAGCACCTGATAATTTCAGATAAATGCATTATTGAAAAACCACGTTTTATTACAGTAACTCGCAGAGCTCTATTCTAAAAGTAAGATCAAGATGAAAAGTTACTCTAAATTCATAATTGTTCACAAGCTGGCTTGTGTTGGGCTCATCAGCAGGTAGGTTTGTGATTTAGAGCCCTGCAGGAAGAGTGCCTCCAGGCATCATTCATTAGTAAGATTACCAGATTCTTTTGATTTTTTTTTTTTTTTTTTTTTTTTTTCTGCATACAGTTGTTTCTCAAGCTCTGGTTGCAGTCCTCCCTGGCTGATCTCAGCCACTTTTATTTTCTGTTACACATCATTCATTGCTCTCTAGAGGCACTATCTGGAAGAAGCTATTTGTGGTTAAATTAGGAGTTGCAGGCCACAATATCAGGAATCCAGCTAAAGGAAGTGAAATACTCCATTTGACAAGATTAAGGGTCTAATAAAAGCTAGAAGATTCAAGGCTCCCTTTGTTGATAACTGGGCAGTTCAAAGAGACATGCTGGACTCCCCCAATACTGCAAGTTGGAACCCACATTTGGCAGCTTTATATAAATGCATTACTAGTGTTGCTTGCTCTGTCTGCATCCCATGGTAGAATGTTGTTGGATGACTCCGTTAAGTTTCTTCTGCCTTGGGAAAACAGTGATATATTTTAAAGTATGCCAAAATATGTATCTACACTTTGCTGTTTCCAGAATAAAATCAAACAACTGAACATGAACATCCTTTCTGCCTCATCCCTTTCCTTTCTTTTAGCCCTTGCCCTTACAACTCAGCTTCACCCTGTTAGTGCCAACATCCAAATCTTCTCATTTCCTCTTTTTCCACTTTTATTACACACACCACCACCCCCTGCCCCATTCAGGTCTGTATGTTTCCCTGCACTTTTCAACCCTTCATATGCTCTACTTTTCAACAAAACATGGAGTAGGAATCTGGAAATAGTACTGGAGACACTATATAAGAATCTCCAACCAAAGAAACCTGGAGGATAATTTCCATCATTCACAATTAGATCCAGTGTCTAGGAGGTTACAGAATCACAGCTGGATTTCAGGCTGCTGTGTACTCTAATGATCTATTTCCTGAGAATTGAGTATAATTGAATTTGATGGTCTTAGAGGTCAAAAGCTGCTGCTGTTTCGGGAAACTTAACCAAAGTGAGATACAATGCAAAGAAAAGCCTGCTAGTTAGGACTTTTTCATCATGGCCTGAACATCTTTTGAAGGACAAGCACAACCTGTAAAAGGTGTGAGGCCAGACAGAGGCCGAGCGTTTGAGGAGCAGTGATTCTGAATTATTAAACATGGTTAAGAATGCTCATAAGCCATAATGCAAAATGTGTTAATATGCCTTTTATAGCATGATTTACCAGCTCTGCTCAGAACAGCTGAGAACTGAAATCACAAAAGGTTTCACGGTAGGACAGATTAATTTGCAAGACAATTTTGGAGCAGTTTGCCCAATTCTTTTTCTGATTACTCAGATATAGGTTGTGCAACTGAATTATTCTTCAAGATTGTGCTGTGAGATTCCCATCCAGCAGTGGCAAGTGCTTAAGAGACCAGAAGTCAAAACACAGATTCTTATAGGTAGAAGAATATGTTAATCAGATAATAGGGGAAATATGAAAGAGATCGTGGAGAATTTCAGATAAATTAGGCAATTCCACATTCCAGGAAAATTTTTGATGCTGTTTCTCCAAAACTGCAACACTTTTTCAGCTGATGGAGGAACTTCACTAAGGAATAGATGTGTTGTATTTGTTCTAATTAGGGAAAATTACTTTCAGTGTTGAACTCTCAAACAGCATGGGAAAAAGTAATCTCAAGAAAACAGTACCAATTATTCCAAAAATAGCACAATAAGAATAATAGATTCCCTTGTCCCTAGGCAACTCAAAGGCATTCTGAAGTCCCTGATTGCTGCAAGTTTGAATCCACAAAAATGGTAGACTTCAGACACTTAGGACACTTCGGATAGGATAGGGTCTCTTCAGAAGGAATTATGAAGAGAAAAAGAGAATATATGTAACCGGTTACTTAATGTCAGTATCTCAGTAGAGAATAAAAATATTAGTAACATCAACAGGACACTTCAATATCTTGAAAAACAAAAAATAGCCATGCGCAGCTAGAGCCAATGTCATGCTGTAGGATAAAAGAGCACTGTAAAGAAATAGATCAAACACACAGTCAGATTTTTTTTTTTTAAGTCTGGGGTCCAAAAATTGTTTCCAAGAGGACAAATTAAGAATATTCAAGTGAAAGACCAAATATTGCCTTACTGGGTAGGGAAAGCAAACAAGACGACAAAAAGGTCATTCTTGTATTCTTTCAAAATAAAAATATAGTTGTTGGTTTTTAATACATGCCAATCTATTTTATTCCATGTTCATCCATTTCAAGGTAAGTAGAAATCAGCTTGATTTATGCCAAGATAAATTTGTAGATAGATACTACATAGAAAATTTCCCAAATGTAATTAGCAGTAGAAGAGACTAAGTAGGAATGTCATGGTATTCCCTTCATCACCAATTTCTAAAGGCTAATCCAGACAAAACTCTCAGGGAGAGTCTAAGTATACGTATTTTGTCTCAGATCAGGAGCTATGAATAGATGATCTCACAAGATCCCTTTTAGACTAGGTTTCTATGAAAACAGATGCTGATTCAAAGTGTTAAGATTTTTAGAAATAGGTGAACATCAAAAATTGTCATCACCTGATGGCCTCACATTGGCATCACTACTAAAGAGCACCGTTATTGAGTGGCTATCTAGCTCACAGGAAGAATACATGGCAACCATTTGAATTTAAAGATCTCTGTTATTTACAAGAAGAGGAAGGACAATCCCTGATGTAGTTAAGAAAGATAAGCAACTTGCACAATGGTACTACTGATGACATGACTAAATATAAGAGCACATGCTCATTCTTGATCTGGAATGTTTTCAGTTGAACCACACAATCCACAGAAGTCAGGAGAGCTAGACACAGGGAAAGGTGGCAAGAGTCACAAGACACGTACACAAGTTAGGCAAACCATCTGCAAGATAGCACCCATTCCCAGCCTAAGTACTTTCCAGGACTGGATTAATACATATTGCCTGCAGTGCCAGATAAATCTTGAATGGAACAGGAAAGCCTTTGTCACCAATAGACTGCATTTTATCTTTTTATAAGCACTGACATTAAATGAAACATCTTTTGCATTTTATGCACAGTGCAATTTACGCTGTGGGAAAAGTGATGGCAAATTTTAGACAAAGATTTTTTAGAGCCTGTTTTCCTTGTACAGGATTGAGACATTTCCCTAAATTTCTATTGAACTAGTGTCAGGCCAAAGAATTCTATGAGTACCAGAAGATAAATATAGCTCATAAAGTAAGAAAGATTAAATAATGGTAAATCTATTGTGGAGGGAATTGTGGACAAATATGGAAAAAGGAATTATTCATTTTCCTGGCCACTGGAAAGAATAGAAACAAGTTCAAATTGTATCCACAGTTCCTTTGAGGAAGTTATGGAGCATGGCAGACATTGTACAAGAATAATTTTCAGGCTCACTGTATCACTATGCAGTATGATCTGACTGACGGCTGCACACATGGATCAGCCGAGACTGTTACACTGCTGAGCAAGACAGATGGGAAAATGACATTGAGAAGGCAACAATCGTACTGCATAACAAATCCAAACTTCTCCTTCCAAAACATGCTGAACTTTCCTAGGAGTAAGAAAAAATGGTAATTATCTCTAGTTAAAAGTTTTCTTTTCCAAAATACTGTCAGTATCTAAAAGTGTGTTCATGCTGAAAGTACCTTCTGTGGAATCCAGAAGATATGTCCAAAACAATTCTATTTTCCTTAAAAATCTCCTTCATTTTTAAAGACATCCTACTGATTTACCTTTTAGATGCTAATATCTGAGTATATCCAATGACCTCTGTCACCTCTATATCCTGTTGCCCAGAAGATTTATATTTCAGGAATCAAGTTAGGCTTGTCCCCTGAAATGCACAAAAATACATGTAAAAGCAAAAATTAATGAATCCATTTCCCAGTAACTACATAATTTACAATTTTCTGTCACACAGAAATTTGGATGATTAAACTAAATAACAAGTAGTCATAATTTTGTAATGACATGTGTTATCATTCTAAACACAAGTGGAAATAGTGAAATGGCTGCACAATGTTCAAGTTATTTGTAGAAGGGAGAAATAAAAAGGAACAATGCCAAAGTCACTTACAGGGTAATTTCCAGAAATTTAACTAAGATTTTTTAATGAACAGTTGAGGGTCTTTTTCTTACTTTTTTTGGCATAGGACACTGTAGGCCTGACAGCACTGAGAAAACCCTCAGCTCTTCAGTTCTTATGTACCTGTGACTATCAACATTTGGTTTGTTTTAAAACAGACACTTGAAGTCAGTTCCATGTTTATGAACACAGATAGGCTCAATGTCATCCCATAGCCATGGGCACCTGCATATGAAGAGAAGATCCTTTTATAAGAAATGGAACAAACTGAAAGATGGAGATCTCTGACCTTTAAGACTAAAAGCCTTAAAATTTTAAATTGAACTGTTGAATTCTCTAAGGTTTCCTCACTGATTATGCACTTTACTCCTTTCCCCAACATGAGATATCTCACTTCTACATTCATGTCAAAGCTTTTTTCCCCAGTTTTGAGTCTGCTATCCTGTGTAATAGCCCATAACTGCTATTACCCTTTACCAGCACCTCTGGCAACTGCTGTTACCGTATTTGCCTTTTTTTTTTTTTTTTTTTGCAACTACATACCACACTCAGGTCAGGCAGAATGTCACATATTTCCAGTAACCTTCACTAAGACATTTTTTCTAAAGAAATTAAAGCCCCCTGAAATCAGTATCCAGGGTCCTCCTGAAGTTTGTTCCTCGTTTGTTTTGCAAGACCCCAAGACCCCACCCTGGAAATCCCTTAATAACAACCCCCCCACAAAACTCCAAACAAGATTCAATTTCAGCATCTTCTGCCCTGTCTTTACAGAGATCATATTTTCTCAGCAGATCTATAACTCACCAAGGTCTCAGCCCTCTTCCTAAATAAGCTTTTGCCAGGCAGAGCAATCACTTCCCAGTGTGGTCTCCCAGTTCCTCTTTCAAAGACTCCTTTGCAGGAGAATCTAAAATTTTGCTTATCTATTTGTCCCCAGAAGGAGATAACTGAGAGTTAACAAGGCTACTTGATTTTTCTGGTAACATAAAGCATACATACCTCATCGCAGGTTTTTCAGTATCCCACTTCTTTCCTATATTTTCCTGCTTTCTCTGTTACAAGCCTAGCAAGTGTGCCTTCTTACCAATCCTCCACATCTGTTTTTGCCTCTTGCTATGCTGGACTCAGGTCCTTCTGTGCTTTTCCAGTCTCCTGCTACACATCTGTATCCCCTCCACTCCTGGCTTCTATGGGTTGCAACAGCAATCAGTTTCTAAAGACAAAGTGATAAAGCATCTGTGTGTAAGCATGACACAGCCAGTAGCTATAGTAACAGAAAAGCATACTTTAAACAAAAATGGAACAAAAAAATCTGGGAGGTATCTCTCACCTTTTCCCCAATCCCCAAATATTGCAGGGTTCCATAAATATCCTCCTGCACAACTTCACCTAGTTGTATCTCCCCCTAACCCAAAAATGGGTGAGACAGAAAAAAAACACCCTTTCTTTTGCCTCTTTTAAGGAGGAAAATAAACACATAATCACATACAACAAAAGCAGGAAGAAAAGATCAGCTCTTTCCCAGAAAAAGAAAAAAATAAATCCGTAACTTGCACACCCAGGATAAGCAAAATTGTCACTATCCCAGTTCTGCCTTGATTTCTGGTAAAGGTTCAGCTATAGGACCCTTGTAGGCTGTGAAATTAATTTCCACTGTTCCCCTGTTATTGTCTTGTTCTTCCACTAATCTTCCCTTCCTGCAACCCTGCCTTTCAGTTTGCAAGTCAGTTCAATCTCGGGTGTAACAGGGCTGAACAGTTATTCGTATTCCTCAAAAAGATGGATGGAATGCAGATGCTTGGCTATTACTTTGGGGATAACAAATTGGAATTCAGGGCAGCACCACCCAAAGGCTTCACCCGGGATGGAGGCTGACATCATTGCCTAGCTGCACCATCCTCCACCTGCAGTCCCAAATCCCGGGGTGCAGGTAGATTCCCAGGGCCATGGTGCCAGCACGGGAGCCAGCTCTGGGGATGAGAATTACAGCTGAGCTTCCTCGCCTCGCTGGGCACACACAGAGCAAACCCCTGTAATGCAGCTCCCCACCTCAGGCCGCTCTGTGGGAGGTACAGGGGTGCAGATCTCCAGGGAGCCCCAGGAGCAGTTTGGGAGGTAAAGGAGAGTTGGAGAGAGGACCTTTTCCCCAGTGGGGTGCTGTGCTGTCCAAAGACATCTGTTGAGATCCCAAAGCAGTAAGGCCACGAGCTGATGCTTGCAACCCAGTTCACTGTTACACAGACCTGGAGAGCAATTTCTAGTAATTCAAAATAGCATAGGTAACTTAAAAGACAGATACAAACAGAAGAGCCTCTGCATGTTCTTGAGAAGAGCTCTTGAATCTGTCTGGACTGAATCAAGGTATTAAAGAAAAGATGCTTTTTTTAACCCTTATATATTCTTCATTCCTCTAGAGCCTGTGTAGGTGGACTCCCACAGAAAAGACAAAAATAGACTCGGTGCCTCAGCTTACTTTACCACTAAAAACGTCAGCAGTGTGCAAAACTTTGTTCAGTAATTTAATGCACTTATACATGTTACACCTTTTCATTCCCACTTTTTAAAATATGCTAGTTAAAATAAACAATACAGACTCAATTCATACCAAAAATATGACTAGTGAACTTCATTATTTTATATAAATCAAAATTAATGAAACCTTCGTTTACTGCAATACTACCTTTCAAAAAATTATTCATTCTTATTTGAGACTTCCTTTCTTGAGGGAGTAGCACTATTCCATATATATTTTAAATATACAAATTTGATACTATTCACAATAAAACCCACCTGAAATAGATTTCCTTCTAATCAGTGAAGTAAGTAACCATGCAAGTAAGGAGGCAGAATGATGTATATCAGCAAGTTGTATCCTGATATTTGTCAAACTGGAATATTGTTGTACCTGATTCAGTTTTATACTTTGACATCCCTCCATTGTTACTGATTAATGGTTAAAACTCTCTGAGGTTGTTATAAAACACTGTTATAAATAACTTCTATTATTTAGATACTTAATGGATGCAATCTCTACAAATGATGAATTATATTCCACTTCTTAATTACAGAGTTCTCTGAAATCTAATTCAAGTAGTAGCTAAGCAGATTAAATACAAAAACAGAACAAAAGGAAGGCAGTTTGCAAAATGATACATTTTTTTTTTCTCCACACTGTGTAGTTTTTCCACAGACTGTTTTGTAAAGTATCATCTTTCTCGAGATCTCATTAGATCACTGTAATCTGGTTTTACATATTGATTCATTCAGTTTCAATGTCAATCATAACATGAACATTTAATAAAAAACAACTCTAATTGTTCTTCAGAGACTTAGCAGTAATTACTCCAGTATCATCTCAGTCAAGGAGATGTCTTTCACATGTGCTGTTTTTCAAGCATAACAATTGTACATTCTTTTGGGCACTGCACACTTCTCAAATCAGTATTTCATTCACTGAGATGTTGATGGCTGCCTTAACAACATATCACATAGTGGTTACAGTTGATAAAATTGGAACTGTATTCTGTCAACAATAATTATGTGGGTGTTTTGCTCATTTCCTGCTATAGCTGTCCCATGGCAACAGTGTAAAAGCAGTACTCATTTTTTAAATACGTAAATGACTCCTTAGATGACACGTTTCTGGCTCAGGTTTGGCAAAGGCATGGGGTGAAAACAAAGACTTTTTTGAGAAACTATCACAACTACTTCCATTATATGCAAATCTGTAGGGAATGTGCTAATTCCAGAGTGGAGGGTGCAGCTTTGCTGGAGCAGTAGCAGTGGTGGCCTGAGGCATTCCCAGAGACTGATAACAAGCTGGCATTTTCACTTCAGGCCATTCTCTCCACTTTCTGGTGAATTTCCCAAGAAATGCCTCAACTGAAGGTCATAATTCCAATTAAACCTGCTTTTGGGGTTGTTACTGTTAAAGCAAATCAGATAAAGTCGCGTTTAAAATTCCACTTTTTAACAGCATTACGTCCTTCTGGAAGTGCTGAAAAAACAGCTGATGGTATTGATGATGATACTGTCATGTAAACTCTGGAAAAGAATTAGTTTGGTACATGGGAAATCAACTTTGCAATTTTCAGTTGTAGCTGTTTTGAGAATATTCACTTTTCTAAGATTATTCTGTTGCTAGTGAATCAAGATTAAGATAAATAGGTATTATACATAGAGCATACTCCTTCCATAAAGCTGCTACAAGATGAGTTAGGTTATTGCAGGCTTTTACCCTCGGCTCTGTGAATTTCTAAGTTCCAATGTAATAAGACCTGATGGCAGGATCAAGTGCACCTACAACTCTAGCCATTCAAATATTAGCTTCACTGAGAAAATTAGTAAAAATTATACCATTATGGCTATTTCTTTCTTAATAGCACCCAGCTAACCTTGTTTCATTTAAGCTGATGCTAATGTAATGAGAAACATTCGGAGATCCAGATCAGGCTGGATTTTTAGAAGAAACCATTTAATAATGCACCATATGTCCCTGGAAGCACCCTTTCTTTTGGTTTTAACATTCTAGAGGGGTTTTAAGAACAAAACATGGCACTAGCCAAGTGTAAAATATATAGACATATGTATTTAAGATGTATCTGTAATAGAATTCAGTGCACAACTGTTTTGCACTAGGGAAAAAAGAAACACAACTCCAAGTAAGGCAACATATAATGACAAGCTGTATATTGGTATATTGACAAAGCCCAGTGTACATGGAATGCCAAGAGTGAATCTTATGCTAGCCACATATCAATTGTCTTTTGTACTGTCACGTGGATGTAAAGGAAACTGAGTGTTTGCTATCAGCATCTGATTAATCACTGAATTCTAACCATAGTTTTGGAACAAAGAACAAATTTATTTGATGCCAACCATTGTCTGTAGCAGTGAAACAGCACGGTTCCATTAGAGGAGGATGAAGTTTAATTCTGATAAGATGTGGGGATGAAATGTTAACTTAAGCCAAATGAATATTCATATAGGAAAGTGAAAATAGGTGTCAAGGACTTGCTGCACTTAAGTCCTTGGTTACATGAAAACTGTACACCATTCGACAAAACAACACCGTTTCTAATGATTACTTTCCCCATATAATTTATTCATCTATTCCAGAGCAGTGTTTCGGAGCTTAATGAGTATTTGTAAAGCTCTGGCTGAAATGCACTCTCTAAATGCAAAACATTATACCATTTACAATGAATGAAGTAGTGTAGATTACTGGTTCAAAAAAGCCACTAAAGCTCATCAACATGTGCATTTGAAGGGTGTATTACTTCACCAGCAAGGAAAGCCCCCTGTAAACGTTCTCTCCAGCTGAAAGGCTAAGTGTGCTCCCTTCCCATTGAAGCCACTCTGAAGTGCAGAGAGAAAGGAAAAGTCATGTAACTTTGTCTCTTCTCTTATTTTCACCCCATTTCACCCTTATTTTCCCCATATGGGGCAGTCCTGCATCACATCTCAAAGAACTTCTCAGGGAATAAATAAGCAAGTAGCAGTAGCTCTCCCTTTGGAAACAGCTTTTCTTCATTTCTAAAAAGTGATAACTGTCCTACTGCCATGGTCCAGAACTCTTCTCTACGTCCCAATGAGTTCAAAGCACTTTCATCACTGTCACTAACATCAAGAAGAGAGTGCTGGAATGCCAGGAGAGTTGAGCTCTTTCAGCTCATCTCTACCACCTTAGCACCCTTCTGAAGTCAGCTGTTCCTTGCATGGCCATGTTTCTGCTTGGAAGATCAGCTCTCTGAATGGAGATTTCTGGAAGTGTACGACATACAACAGACTTCTACCAGCAGAAGCGGCAAGCAAGAGGATCTCATGTTTCCACGTGCTATCTGCTTGGTGCTGTGATTCTCTTGCCCATTGTTGCAACACCATTGTATCTGTTAAAGATGCTCTGTGCCTTTTTAACTAGTTAAATGTCTATTTGAAAAAATTGAGATTTCCAAAATGGTAATTTTCTTAAGCTCTAAATTTTTTTCATTCTTTGTACACTATGATAGTTCCATTATCACTAATGATAAAATCTGATGTAACACTGGTGATAGTGAAGAATGGTTACACTAATTCTAAAGGAAATCCAAGACTTTATAAGACCAGGTTTTAGTATGAAAAGAGAAACATCAGGCACAGTAAACACTGTGGAATTAAGTAGCCTTCCTTCCCACGTTAACTAACTGTTGCCCAAACACTCTATTTCTACATCTCACTGTGCACAATAAATGAGAAGTCAGGAAAAGCAAAACCTTGGCTTTTAACATCTCACACCTTTCTTTTCAGTAGTTCATCTCTCCCACACCTGTAAATGGTGTCTATTTCTACAGCGGCTCCTACTTTCCTCATACATGGCTTCTACTTCATCTTGAGACACAAGAGAACCTACAGTTTATCTTATATGCATCAATGCCAATGTTCCAATAAAAAGTAAAGTTGTTAGTGGTTCATGGCAGCCTTATGGACACAGAAGGATGCAAATGATCATTACATTCTTTCTATTAAATAGTCAACTTTAAAGTTAAATGCCATTTTTCCTCATTAGCTGGGCATAGTAACTAGTTTGGCTAAAATATAATCTAATAACTAGGGGTTAGTGTGGAGACTGCATGCTGTTGCAAAGGAAAAATAAAAATATCAGAAAAGTTGCTCGGGAGAAACATGACTGGAATTCAAGATTATACCAATTTCCGTAGCAGTAATGTATATGCAGATAATATTTATAGAAACTAGCATCTATCAGAAAGAAGCATTAAGTTAATTAAAATGTGTTGTAGCCTAAGATTACATTTTATTAATTCCTGTTTGCAAGAAGGTCATGTCTAATGATTTCCTCTTGGAGTTACTGTTTTTTGCAATTGGAACATTAAAGATTTTGATTCTTGTTCTACTTGTGAAGTTACTCAGATTCTTGCAAACACAAGTGCCAATTCCAATGATCTCTCAACATTCTTTTGAATTTTTTGCCCCAAAAGGGATTATCTTTTTCTCAAGGGAAAACAGCAGCACATACAACATCAGGAATTGCAATTAATTTTGCACCAGTCCAGAATAAAAGCCGTGCATCCAGATAACCACTATACTCCAGCATTCCAAATACCCAGGATAAATTACTGTAACAGCTCAATACTGTTCTCAGTTGCATCATTGCTGCTTTACCACAGCTGTGACAAATACACAATTCCTTGTGAATACTTAATGTTGAATCACACTGTAAATGCATAATGAAGCTTGTATGACATTTTACAGAAAATCACTTATTTAAAGTATTCTAGACAAATGAGATGTGAAGTAAAAAATAAGCACCACCTTCACTGTAATTCCTTGAGGGGGTGGGAATGTCCTGACCACTGTTGAGAAAGTGTATTCAAATCTCATTTTAAAAAATATTTTGAAAGTATGCAGAAACTCTGTGGAGAACATCAGAGTGTTAAATGGATAGGCAGAGACACAAAGACATGCAACCAATTTATCTGCTTAAATAAAAGGCAGTGGTTTGTCATGAATCTGTTCAAAATATGTCTGTGTCTACTATTACCAGTAGCAGTAGCAGATAACACACAGCACATTCCACCCATCTAAGGAATATTAATAAGTCTCAAGCCCTTCTAAGTAATATTAATTAATCACATTACTGACCTGGGTTCACAGAGGGATTTGAAATGAAGGGAGTTAACCAATTAAACACAAGTAATCAGTGCTGGGGAAAAAAAAAAAAAAAAAAGCCCAACTTTACCCAAAGTTCTTTTCATCCTGACTTAACTCGATGTGTAGTTTATCTCATCTGCTATATAGACAGCATGATTAGTCTTTCTGAATTTACTGTTAGGACAACCAAAGCTGTCTTTAGTCCTGGAGACACTGAAGTGCACGATTAACTTTACATAGATTCAGCCTTGGAAGTCAACGAGGATGTTCACCCAGGTAACACAAGGTATGCGTACAGATGCCTAGAGCATCATGGTCTCACAGTCTCAATTGTCTCCCAACATATAAAAGGATTCTGTGCTTATTCCCACTCTCCTACACGAAAATCGGTGCTATGCACCTTCCGAAACATTTGGCCATGGCTGGCAGAGTTATCAGGTGCACGGGGGAAGAATTTTGGAACTTCACACCTATTTTGTACACCTTAAAGATTACTTGGTTAAATTCCACTGTGTATTCTGAGCACTCCCGGCACCTCTGGTGATTGAAAGCATCTTGTGGTACCAGCATGTGCTGTGGTTCTGTGTCCAGGGTTCATTCTTGTGAGTGCTTTTAAACATGCAGCCTCCACACATGCAGACATAAGCTTAGCTGTCTCTACTGATCAATGCAATATATATTGGCACAACAAGTGCAGATACTTGTAATCATGTCACACAAGAGGTGCCTCATGACCTGAGAGCAAAGAGCAGGTACAGAGCAAGAAGTGAGGAAAGCACTTTCAGCACAGGTAAGGGGGAACAGAATGAGAAATGCAGCTCCTCCCTAACACAAGGGGGATTCAGGCAGATTTTCAACGTCCTTTGAATTTTGAGTTTTACATGTTCTGAATTTATTCTACAGTTTGAAAATCCTCTTGTTTTGACATTTGCCCAAGCAAGCTTGTCATTCCTAGCACCTGCTTTTGAGCTCCTGCAGGAAAGCCTCTCAGTGAAAGTAGCCGTCATCTAAAGAGGCAGTAAATCAATGTCAGAAAACTGTTGTTGATCAGCTTCCTGCTTTCCCATTCCCTGAAGCAATGAGCTCTGAAAGGCTTCTTCAAGGAACGAGAAAAATCAAATGCCTACCAAAGAGCACAGTCAATGTTTTCTAGAAAATTTCAAGCTTGAGCATCTACTAAGGCTTTGTTCACATAAAGAAATATCAATGTAACTAAATCTGTTTAGCAACTTATTTGGTAAAGTGCTATACTCCTCCTTTGGGGGCATGTCAGATTATTTAAGACAGTCTGAAAAAAACAGATATATTCTTTTTACCAAGAGCAAAGGCACATGACTGAGGAGGATCCAGTTATGACAGCAATGCAATCTACAGCTGAGGCAAGCTAAGGGCACAGTTAGAGTTTGTTACCAGGCCCATTTGGTCGATGTGCCCGTGACACTAGCACAGCAATGGGGAAAAGATCTGGGGGGCTAAACAGCATCTCCACTTTACCTGCAAGTGAAAAAACTTGCTGTTCTTTCCCCAGGCCCCTTGTGTCGCATTTCTCAGTCCTTGCAGGTGACCTGAGGCACTCCAACACTTCTCTCTCCACCTCATAGTGACCTAAATTCTCTCCTCCCTTATGCCCTTCCTTCCCAGAGAAATCCTGCCTTCAGACTTGACCCATACCTTGAAGCAGCTTCCAAAAACAATGCAGGAAAATGGTACAATTGTTATCTGCAAATAAGGCCAGTCTATTCCGCAAAGCTTTGATGATACAGTATGTCAGCTAAGAATGTGAAAAAAAAAAAAAAAACAAACCCACACCTTATTTTATGGCTACAGTGGCAAAATTACAGCATATTTTGTTGGCTTACTTTATGGCTTTCAGGAAAGTGGGGAAATAAGCCCAGCAGAAAAACCTCCCTCTGTCACATGCTGCGTCTTCGGTACGGCCCTCTGCTATCCCGGCTGCACCAGTGCAGACAAACTAGTAATACTCACGAATGTGAGATATGCAGGTTTTATAACAGCATTCCAGTGGGAGTAATTGTAACTGGGTTTAGGACAGAATTTGGCAGGTTTAGGAAAAAGACTGAATGCTGCTGTACCTGTGATAGCAGTAGGCTGGATGCAATGATCTAAGAGGTCCTATATTTCAAAGTAAAAAAGAAAATGAAAACACTGAAGTCCTGCAAAAAAGGAGCTGAGGCTCAGGAAGAACAGCAGCAGAAAGCAGCTAGTTACACATTAGCCAGCACACGTGCTCCTACGTGGCTTCCGTGGCTGGATTGCGGAAGCTCGGAGAGAAGCATCTGAGCCAGCAGGGCCAGGGCAGTCACTGCCATGTAATGTCTCCTTTGCCAAGAGAATAAGAAAATATTATAAAGCAAGAAAGAAAAAAATAAAAGGATAAAAAAATCGTCCTTCTCTATCCCCACTCCATTTCCCAGACACAAAAGCAATCTTGGAAAAAGAAGAAGGGAGATAATATTTTCAGAGATGGCCGCGCATCCACAATTCCTAGTAGCAGGGAGACTGAGCAGGCTGTTACTCGTGGCACTACAGTGACTAGAGACCTTAATTGCGATCAAGGTGCTGCTGACAACGTGCCATGAAAACACGCTTAGAGACCATTCCTCTTTGGAAGAGTATATGCCTTTAAAAAGACAAGCTAGACAAAAAGCAAGAAAAGAGATGGGAAGGAACTGCTCCAAAAGGTGTGTTACCATTCAGAGGCAAGTGCAGCCTCCTGAGTGTATGTCAGGAGAATGCCTTCTCTACTAGCTAACTCGTTTCTCTTCCTTCTACCTTCAGTTCTTCTGAAACCATTCAGTGGAAGTCCACTTCAACTGGATTTTGGCAGGTATCAGGACCCAGGGGTAGATACAGAACAACGCAGAACTTGTGAACCAAGGAGCAACATGTGGATCTTTCTGCAGAGGGAATGACATCAGTCCAGCTGTTGTAGGATCTGAGAGATTCCCAGGAAAGAGTTGTACAACATTTACTGAGCTCTAAACCGTATTCCACAGGCCTGGAGATGGAAGAAGGATGAGAATAATGGGCTCATTCTTTGAAGCAACTGTTTTCAACATACTAAAAACCTGCTTGGAGATTTGGGAAATTCTGCGAAGTGGGGAGAAGTTTCTGTGAAAAAAGCAATATTTCTGCTGTTTTCACTGAAAAAGGAACCGTCTCCTTGTTGGCCTTCTGCAACTCACCGTATCATTTCTGCTGAACAATATTTCAAATCTCAAGTTGAAAATAATTGAATGCAACTTTTACAGCTGTGTTAAGGCTACCTACAATTGCTAGTATCTCTGAAGTGGCATAACACTGTTCCTGTGTGGGTAGAAGAGAAATTGAGCTACAAAAGGATGGTTACACTGTGGATTATTTGTGAAGTTTGCTTGTGCTTTACTAAAATTGCTTTGCAAAACACTGTAATTTACTTTTGGTGGCATTTTTCATCTAACAGTTTCATTGACACAAATATTTAGTATACCCCCGCCAAAAAAAAACCCACAGCAGAAAATTAACATGCAAGGCAACCAGCAAAGGACCAATTCAAATCCCCTTGGAATTTCCTTAGGAATCAAAAGGCACTTGGAGTAAACATTTGCCAGCTCAACAATTTGAAATGTCCTATACACATCTCTTTAATAGCCTCTGTAATAATTGACAGAGCACAATACATGGAAAAGATGCCAGCACATCACAAATATGAGGCTGTTGAGAGGATTAAGCATAATCCTGTCTCACCAATGAATAAAGAAAATAAGAAATGGAACTGTGTTGTGTTGAATAGCACTGAGTCAAAGATACACTTATGACAAGCTTTAGGGTTTTTTTGGCTCAGCAGAGCTTCACTGAGAAGGTCATGCATGAATTCCAAAAAAAATGGCATTATTACTGAGGAATGCCAGGCAAAGCAGGAAATAATCTTTAATTAATTTGTGAAGAACTTTCATTTGGCAGACACAGTCTGCCAAATAAAGACAGAACAGTAGCTTTCTCATTAAGCTGATAAAATCGACTAAAAGTGAAGAAATCCCATAGTTAAAAAGTGTTAGAACAATGGATTTTTACTAGAAGACGTAATAGAAATCCACAGGAAATCCTGGCAACCCTCATCGGGTTTTTTTGTCCTGAAATCAAGGGTATTTCTGAGAGAAGTGTAAAAAAAGAATATTAACATTTTCTGCTCTTCCAGCCTTTGACTCAGTATTTGATCTCAGACACTGTAAAATGCAAGTAGATTCAAACTTATTCATTAATCCCAACAATTCAAAGTACCACACTTTGGTTTTTCTTATCAGTGTTATTGTCTTTGTAATTCCATTTCCAACTGCCACCTCCATCTCCCACCAGCTTGTACAGGTATTAAGAGTTATTTTTGTCATTTGTAAAATGCTGGAAGAATTGAGATAATAGGCACCTCATAAAGGTAATGTGTTATTTTAGTGAAACTGGGACAAACCGCTAGTTTCAAACATAATTGGCTACAATAGAAAAACTGGAGCATCCGCAAAAAACTGGGACATGGTACATGTGAGGTGCTAATATTTATCCTAATGTGGCATATTTGTTTCTGTTCATAGGAGCTCACCCCTATATTTAGGGGTGTGAGCAAAAGAGCGTTAGAAGAATTTCATCTTTATTTTATTCCTGGGAACAGGAAGCAATTCCGCAAATCAACGTGTTTGTTTTTCACATCCACAAGCCAAAATTTAAATCTAGCTTAAGCCTAAGGGAAACAAGTTGGGCAATTTCAGCATAATCCCTTCAGAAATGTATTCTCTTCACATGAATACTGCTCAGCACAGTAGCAGCTCTGTGCTGGAGAAGCCTCACACTGAAACATAAGAACTGCTACAGTTTAGGTTAAGAAGGAGAGCCTTTATTGGCAGCCTTTACAATAATATCCTATATAAATTCATAAATAATTTTAGCATATTGACATCCTGTAAAGGACATGTGGAAAACTTGCCTAGGAGCTGCCTGCATTAATCTTCATTCTATCCTGTACTGGCATTTTTCCCAGTTTCCTATGCCTGAAGTTCACAATATCTGTTTTTAAAGGAACACACTGACCCTTATAGAGTCGAGCCTAGAAAACCTGATTTGCTACTAGTTTTCATTTTTACATCCGCTTTCCCTATAACAAGTAGGTTTTGAAGTGCAGCTTCTAATGAGCCAAGTGAAAACACTTGGCGTGTAAATCAGATGATTAAAGAATGTGGGTTTATTGCATCACCGGGCCTTATGGAGAGACAATAATATAAAGGAGTGATACACAATGAACCTAAAGCTGATGGTCCAGCCTTGTCAATACGTATCAGCACTGGCCAACAGCTTTTACCACGGCCTTTAAGCAGCAGCCCAGGAGCTAGTGGCCTAGTCAAATTCACGACTGTTTTCAGCCACACTCTGCAAACTCCTTGCCATGACCAACTGTAATTTTGCCTTCATGAAGCAGATTTGATACAGAGACTCCCAGCCTTGAACCTCCTTGAGACAAGGCTGTGTCAATTCATTGACAGAATCGCTTCACTCATCCAGGAAAATGTCACAGCAAAACACTTCTAGTGTACATGTGGATCTACGGGCAAAACAGACCTCGTGTTGTCATCAGAAACCCACCCTCCCTCTCAGTGAAACAAGCTGTCTAGATAACGGTTCAAAAGTTGCCCGTGTACCTGTTTCACACACGGACCTATACCATCACTTTAGGAGCCCTTCAAAGTTCATCCCTCTTCACACCCCACACAACGTGAACACACCAAAGCTCCTCACAGAGGTCTGACTTGTCTGCATCTACAAGAAGCCGGGGAGTCCTGGCATCTCAGTTTGGGGAGAGACTGTTCTGGGGCTACAAAGCCCCCAGCTCTCCCTCTGCTGACGTCTTCCACCCGGGCAGTGCTGAGTTTTCTAGCAGCATGTGCGCCCCTTGCAGAGCTTAGTGCATCACACTTAAAAAGGAACTAGCAGGACTGGATTGTTACTGGTTCCCCCGGTAATGCTGCAGAAGGCAGGCAGGCCAGCTGCACCTCCTTGAAACCCCTGGCAAAGGGAACAGGGCTTGCCAGGGTGCCCTGTTCAGAAGATGTCATTGTCATGTTCTCTAACTGAAGAAACTGTCACCAAGTCAAAGGAAGAGGCAATATGAAATCTGGGTTTGGTATATGTATGTAAAACTAGAGGACAGTCAATGGTATGTCTGAGTAATCCTACCCATGACTATGCCAAAATGTCTCTCCAAGATCTAATTTTCTACTTAATGATCATATTGTGAATTCATTTTGGGTTATCAGGCACCTTCTGAGATGAATACATCGTTTCCATACTAATCAGTTCCAAGGTTAGCAAGTGCTGTTGTTCTTGTTTATCCAAGCCAATTTATTGAAATTACATCAGTTTACCTGCTGGCCTACATGAGGTGCATTCAGTGTATTCTCTAACGATCCATGATACCAGCCCCTGGGAAAGTCTTAGACAGCAGGAGAAAAGACGTTCTAAAACTTTTCTAAGCAAAGTTTCCCTGTTGCAAGGCTGTTACCCTATAGCTCCTGTCATATACAGCACTCATTATATTCTGTGCTCACGGAGACCCAACACTAGCAGATATTCTAGGTCAAGTTTCATACACTTTCAGCACAACTACTGTGCATTTAGTCTGGTAAATCTGAAAGAAGCGTTTATCCCTCACTGATACTGTGAGGATGTGAGGACAACGCGAGATGACCACATAAATTAAATACAATGCACTTTTCTGTACTGGAGATCGAGAATATCTCTGCTTCTAAGATTTTGAAGTTTTCCCTCTGATGCACGAACATAATTCCCACTGGTAACTATGATGTGATCCATGCCCCAATTCCCATTATCCTGGCACACTGCTCTCAGTGCCCCGGGACACAGAGGACAAAGACAACAATAAAAGAGACATTATTAAGGCAGGTAAAACTTCCCATGAGAGTAGGTCTTAAAATATGTATGTTAGATGAATGGAAACAGAAACCATTTGCCTGAGGTTGCCTTTATTACTTGACTAAAAAGACATCTAGGAAAAAAAAGGTATTTCCACTGCCTTGGCAAGACACACAACCTGTATTTGCTGCCTGAACACACTCATTCACAGCTTTTCCTCATTTTTATACAAACACTGTGGTCTACTCTAGCCAAAACTTTATCCCCTACGGCTGATGTAATTTACAATTGGCTTTATCAGTTGTGCATAGGAAAACAAAGATACCATGGCTGGGCTGCTCCTTGCTCTTACCATCTCTCCTTGTCCCGCCCGGCCTGGGCTTGCTGTGTGAAGGATGAGGTGCTGGACTCAGTGCCCTGTGGTGGAGCACTCTGTGTCAAGGGCATCCACCAGCAAAGCCCAGTGCCTGCTTCATACCCTATTACATGAAATAAAGGGGTCACAGCCCAGGGCACGTCACTATTTCAGGCACTGTTTTGAGAAGGGAGATACAACACAGTATCACCAAACCTGCGTATTCAAACTTGAGTCAGTCCCTGAAAACAACAGTAACAGTTTAGAAATCTATAAAAACCTGAGAATCTTTGTTTGCTGGGCTTTCCGTTTTCAAGCCCTGTGTTCACACTCTAACCACCCTACTGAGAACTGGAAGCATTTCATTTTCAGACAAAATCTGGCAGTCTAGCCTAATCACATAACTCAAGGCCAATAAGAATAAAAGGGGTGGGGGCAAAAGAAGAGTATAAAATACATAGCGATATCCAATTAAGGATTATAGTCTATAAAGCTAACAGCCAAAATTATTCTAAGAACTAACACAGCAGAATGTGAAGTTTAATAAAACCCCTCAAGTTTATATTTTATTTGCAGACAAAAATAACAAATTCTGGCAGGGTGAAAGGCCAGACAGAGACCTTTACTTTATTTGTCACTTGTCATTTTTCAGAACAACTTTGTTTGTTACTGGAGCACTGATATTTTGCAGCAGTGAAATTTCAATGTATGGGAACAGGGACCAAGGGCAAAGAGAAACACATACACAGAAGGAAGCTCAAGAAAGAGCTGCCAAACACACTCAATGTAGCTTCAGAGCTTATTTCACTCTACTCTCATCCCAACCATGCAGTAAATAAAAAAAAAAACAGAGGAAGGATATCTTATGATTGAACACTGGCCTGGGGACATGAGTTCAGTTCCCAAATATTTCATAAACTTTCAGACTCAGTTGTCATCTTACAAATATACAAAGGAAAATAATGTTTCCTTTCTTGCACTCTTGTTCTGTCCTTTTTCTTCATATCATGAATCTGTCTCTTAATTTATATAAACTACTTAGCAAAAGGAAGCTCTGACCTCAGCAGGGGCCAATATCTGCTGTTACAGCAAATAATAACTGGCCAGAAGTCTGAACCAAAGCCCACCTCAAACCTTTGCAAAAGCTTAGATCTGGGTCTGCCTTTAGGAGCCAGAATATTTCTACTGTAAATGGACTTCTACCTCTGAGCCAGTTGTGAGCAGACATCCCATGGTTCTTATTCTAGCAAGCTAGATCTAGCTTTTTGACCAAAATACATAAAGAAATCTAAAAATACAGTAAGGACTAAATGCCATTGCCTGAAATTCTACCTTCCCTCCCCTCGAATCCTGTGCCTTTTATTCTGGAATGGACAAATGGCAAAAGCAACAATGAAAGGGTGATTATTAATCTTTGATCCTGAGTCACTTTCTCTTACAGAGCCCTATTCTTCATCTCAGGAAGTGCAATACAAGAGCACTCCCACAGCCTGATTAAAGGTCCAGGTATGGGGTCACACAACGCACAAAGAGAGCTGCAAAGTTTCAGAGACCGATGTGTATTTAATGTCTGACTAAACGCCAAGTACGATAAGGAATGAAATAATGAACATTCCTAATGATTGCCATAACTGTGAAACTGCCACAGAACTGCTTAAGGTAACTGTGGTAAGAAATTGAGTTGCTTTTTAAGAAAGAAATGACCAAATCTGTTTTCCAGAGTGTTAGCCTGGGTGATTACAAAACAGAACTTGCTGAGAATGCCAAATTGTTGGAAAATGGCAGCGTGCCCTTCACAACAGAAAAAAAGCAAAATGGACCTAGGTTTTACTGGCTCACCCAAAGCTAAGGAATTAGAACCGAAAACAACCTGAGTGAGGTAGCTAACAACTGGGATTTCAGGTTTGGCAGCAAAAAGATGCCTAGGAGAAGGGTCAGAGGTTACACCTGGAGATTGAGAAGATAATGACAAAGTTCAGACAGGCATCAAAACCATCTGGTCCCTCAGAAAGCAAATCATCATTAAATCCAGTTTGATGAGAACAACTTGGCTTAAGATGCAAAATTCATTACTTCCAAGGGAAGATGCTCAGTCCAGCTCTCCCTTTATTTCTTTTTATCCTAACTGAAATATAAAAAGAAATATTTTTAAAATTATATCAAAGTCTGAATTTTAAAAAGACTCCACAAACAAACCAGCTGTTGCAGGAGTCCCACACGATGCTAGCTGACTGAAATAGCAACCCGCCTGCGAGCTCTTACAACCGTTGACTGTAAAATTGACTTTTATGACGACGACTTTTCTACAAGGGATTTGCAGCTCTGAAAAGCATTGAAATTGCAGATGACAACAAAACTGTCTCTCTCCGAGAGCAGGCAGCGCGGGGAGAGCGGCAGCCTCGCAGCCAGCCCACTTTGGGAATGGCATCCGAGCCCCGCCGCCCGCATTGGGCAGGAGCCTCTCTTTTCACCAACACAAAGGAGGACGTGTGAGCATGAAATCCACTTTGAGCACTGTTCACTCCACAGAGCTCAGTCTAAAGACTGCTTTGGCTTGGCCACCATGAGGAGCTGCATTTTGATGTTCAGACTGTCAGAAAACACCTTTTTTTTTTTTTTTTTTTTTTTCCCCCTGTACCATTCATAGGATTTTTATGTTCTAAGTTACCATAGGAATCCAATTTAAGAACTTGATTCTCACTATCAATACAGCTCATAGAGTTTCCAAACAGGAAACAGCTCTAAAGATGATGGGAAATCAGTAGCTTTACTGTTGATCTACAAGTCCCTCAAGATTTTTGCAGCCTTTGTCAGATGCAAAAAAAGCAACTTTCTGCTATGAACTCATACTTTACACTCATGCATAATGCTACCAAATTTGAAGGAAAGAACCGGCAAAACATAAGGACAAACTCAACATTTCATAAGCATTTTATTAGATCTAACAGCAATTCAGGCTGTATCAAGAACTCTGCTCTGTTTATCAGCCAGTGAGAAACCTTCTAACCAATCTAAACATAAAAGCTTACGCACATATTCTGTCAATAGATTTTTCCAATCTCTTAAAGAAATTTTGATTAGATGGAATACAAAGGAGGAGTTTAAAACCACTTAACAGAAAACAATAAAATAGCATACACTTTTAAACCTGGACTTAGTCAAAGGCATTCTGAGAAATCCTAAAGTATGAAAATATATTGGCTATTGGATATTATAGGAGCTGTTGTGCTGACAACTGTATATGAGTAGAAGGAAAAAGATTTTGTGACCTTGTTTCTGCATGTACCTGTGAAAAAAACCAACCAAATCCCAAACAATCTCTACTTGTGAAGTCTCATAAAAAGCCATAGATCTATAAAGCTCTGGAAATTTTTGGCCTCATGTTGCTGCATATTAGGCATATATTTCACATTCAAATTTGACTTACAGCAATAAGCAGCCAGTGGAGTTCGTGTTCTGTGTGATTCAGACTATAGTCAAATGTTTTAGAAAAGGGGTATCAAGGACACTTGTCAGTATTCTAAAAAAAATCAGAACAATCACTGGTAATTCAGACACTGTAAAATCCCTCCACATTTTATATAATCATTACTGAAAATAAGAACTGAACTAAAGACTGTAATAGCTGCCAAAGATTAAGCACAGGTATTTCAGTATGGCAGCTCTGCATTATGTTATTCTTAACCTTTTCTATTCTTTAGTTTCTAAAAGAGCTGCTGCATCCATCTACTGTACTGGAAAATTCAGTAGGATGAATGGTTCTAAATTTAGGATGCAGGACACTGCAGCTACGATAACGTTTCGGAAGTGGAAGGCATAGTATAATAGATACGTGACATATTTAGATAAGACAACTATTTTTAGTCAAAATGAAGCTTGGTTTTGGCTACTTTAGCAAGTGCACTAATTTGGCTAATCGGTTCAGATACACTTTATTCCACCTCATTCTCACCTACAAGATACTGCATAGTGTGACCCCTTCTCCCTATTTGTCTTCTGAAAACTAACAGGTAAAGCAGGAGAAAAGTAACCGTACGCTCGTCACACAGCATTTCTGCTACGTCTTCCTAAGCATCCAGTAGCAGATATTTGGAGGTAGGCCAATGAGCTGTCTCGTCCACTATACCCTGACGTAGTACAGCCATGCTCTCCCATAATTTTCACCCAACTGCTTTTATTGGTCTTCTCCAAATGGATCAAATTATCTGCTGATCTATTTCTGCTAAGTTCAGCATTTTATCGTATCAAGAGATAATGCAGTCTACTATATCTCTTCCACTTATTTCAAGCTTAAAACATTGCTCCATGACTGGATCATTTTTCATATTATTTTTTTTTTTCCTGGCAACTTCTCCCCATTTACATCCTTTCCTCCTTTAAACTCATCTTGTCTTCCAAGTAATCCATCCTGCTTTCTTAGGCCTAAGCCTGGCTTCTGTTGGATCTCATTTTGACACATACTTGCCTTGTCATTTTTAGATAGCAAGCATTCTATCACATGGAAACATCCCTGACAGCACCAAGTGAATTGGCAGTTTTAAAATCAGACTCTGGGCTTTCAAGTCAGTAACTACCAGACACATGCTTTAAAAAATTTAGTTTCAATTTTTGTGGATGGAAAGAGATTTTTAATGTATTTCAGTGACAATTAGTCATTTTGACCAAGATCTGAATGCAGTTATTTTTTCTAATATTGAGGCAGATTTTCATTAAGAAACTACAAACAAATTAAGGTTAATTACTTCCAAACCAACCCATACAAATCTTTCCAAATAAAAGTTGGTTTGGTGGTTTTTTTTGAGGAGAAATTGGCAGTAATATGTTTCAAGTACCTCTGTAGCTCTGGTGCCCAGCCAGGAAAGGGTAGGGAGCAGTGAATCTACTGGCACAGTCCTAATTGTTCAGTATAATTGGGATTTGGGCATCTGCAGCAGAGCAGTAGCTTTGAGCTTCTCCAACAGCATGCAGTTCGGCAGAATGAGTTAGGTGTTTAAAAGTGAAGGAAACTCTGGGTGCTAATGAGCCCGATCCAGCATAGAATTTATGCACAGAGAGCTCCCAGACTGCGACTCTACAGAGCTTAGACCCAGCTCTGAAAAGCCTGGAGCAGCCTCAGTGTTCAGTGCCCTCCGCGGAAGCTGTTTTCTGCAGGTGTGAGGGACTGGCTGTACCCCATGCACGTGTCACAAAGCTTCCCCAGTGAAACTGCACTGATTTCAGTGGAGGTACACCAGCAAATATGGCAACAAACGTCTTTAGATTATCAGTAGTGGGATGAAATTTATATAAACTCCTTGAAATTTTGCAAAGATTCCATGGTCATATCAATTATGTCTCTAAGAAACTTAAAACTCAACACCTGAAATTAGGCACCAGTCATTTTTTTTATCCCTTAACACTGTTGAGCTACAAGATCTTTTGTACTGTATTTGAATTTCTTTTGCAGTACTCAGTGTACATTTTCATGGAAGAATTAAACTACCAGAGACACAATCTCCCAGCTTATTACACCAACACTGCTCTCTTGTGGCAGACACATAAAGTGAAATATTGATCTCCAGTGCTCTGCATACTACAATTTAGCTATAACACAATCCAGCTGGCAAAGGCTATACACAAAGCAGATCACCAATAAAAATCGATGCTCAAATTTCTGATAGATAAAAGAGACAAAAAGCAACAACAGATCATTAGATTTGCCTTCTCAGATACAAAATATTCAGATGTTCCTCCCCATGCCTGTATCAATGCCAGTGTTTTGCACAGAAAGCACTACTATTCCAATTCCCTTTTTCAACTTGTTCTACTGAGATATATTTATCAGAGCAAACCTAGCAACCATTCTGTGCATTTTCAAATGCCTTTCAGAAATTCGCATCTTGCTTCTCAAAAAGAAACATCATCATTTCTAAACCTCACAGTTATCTGATGATTGGAATTCACTGTTTGTTTTTAAGTCAGCCACTTCCTCATTTTTTTTTTCCTCAAAATCAGAAAAAGTTGTTTCCCAGGCATGATTCATATTAGCAAGCTAGTGAAGATAATTAAGTAAACAGCTTCAAGCATTAATTTTCTTGATTTGAAGAGTGCTGATGAGGACACAAATTCAATGAGCAGGAGGACTCTGTGGCTGAGTGACTAGAAAGTACATGCCTACAAATGAGAAAGAGATTCCCAGGTTGCAGTTTATAGTTGGGTATCTAAAGTGTGTAAATCGCCCCCCAGTTGCTATGGATTTTAATCTTCATAGGCTCTGAGAATACCACCGATGCCCTACTGGATCTGTTCTTCCCTGGATAAACACCAGCCAGCAGGTTTGCTACCTTTTTTCTTTGCACAGTGAAAATGCCAAAAAAAAAATTGTTGTTTTTCTTTGTCATGGTAGGAAAATAATAAATTGTGCATAGCATGCACAACAACCATTGAAAGGGCAAATATCCCTCAAACAGGCATGCACAAGCACACACAGCATGAAAGTCTGACGCTCACACTGATACAGATGTAATCACAAGACATTCATCTAAAACAGACATACAGTGTTAGTGACCCTTCGCCACAGACTTGTGGCACTAAAATGAATCAATAATAAAGGGCCGCACTGACATCAGTAGAATTAAGACAATCTACAATGGGGAAAAAAGTGTCAACTAAACATATGTACTTCAGAGTGATAACTCATTGGATCATTACTGTTTGGGGTTTTTTTAATGCACTTCAATACACTCACGCACGGATCAGAACTGAGTAGGTGGGATCACTAGTGAAAGCAGGTGTTGATTTTTACCAAGCAATGGTTTGCCCTTCCCATCCTCTGCCTTTTCCTTCCTTGATGCACAATTTGACTTGCAGAACTCAAAGCTGCTTTAGTGGAAAACAGAGCCCTCTACATGCAAATCTCCCACTCCAGCCAACAGGTATTTTGCCAGTTGAGTTTCAGAGCATGGACTGCTCTTCTAACTTTCAGCATTTCACAACCACACCCTATCCTAGAAAGGAGCTGCATATGCTGTCCTTTTCAAAAGCAAGTCAATTGAGCCGTTTTCCCAGAGCAGCCCCTAGGAATTGAACCTTTCCATCTATTCAGCCTTTTCAGAAGGGTCATCACAGCAATGTCAACACCTGTCTGTCCTTCCTGTAACTTCTGCTCTGTATAGGTATAACAGTGGACAAACAACACCCCCCCGCCAAGGCCAAGAACTGCAAATTATAGTGCCCAGCCCTCCACATCTACCGTGGAGGACTGAAGACCCGAGGAACCCACTAGTCAAACAGAGCCCATAACTCCCTCAAGGTAAAACCAGCAGCACTACCCTTGCTCTGAAGCTCCAGGAGGGTGACCCAGAGTTGAAGGACAACATCTCTTGTGGGAACCCTGTCCTGTTCAAGCACATACAACTTTTTAAACTCACTGCATAAAGATGCACATCCTTAAAAAAAAAAAAAAGAGTCCCAGGCTAAGAATGATTTTGCTTTGCCAGTGACAACCCTCCACATGACAGAACACAGGCGTCCGACGTTTCACTTGTCATGTTTTGATCGCATGTCACACACTGGTAGATCTTTAGGTTGAGTGATATGATGAGCTTTTAGACTTCCTTTCTTACAGCTTCATACTGTAGGCCTCTACAGGAATGAACTTGTCAACCCAGATGCAAAATGAATGAATGGCTTTTAATCACTTCGATAATGTTAACGTTACTGCTTTGACAGAATAGCAGCAGATACAGTTTGCTGATTCAGCCACTTGTATAACGATCTAATGGGCTTTTCTGACTAATGCCATGCTCTAAAAATATACACTGGACTGATAGATGAGCCTCTGCTATACTGAAAAACAGGCTCATTAAGACAATTCCTCTGAAAAGCAGCATTTTTATGACAAGATACTGAAGCATTTAATTACCCTGTATCCTGACAGAGCTGAAAGAAATAATTAAAGAGAAAAAATCTCACAGCAGAATAACAGATCTTGAGGTAGAAAGAGATGCCAGTAGTCAGTAGCGTAAAGGGGAATTTGAGAACAGCAAGGCTGTTTCCCCAAAGGAAACAGTCTGTTGATAGGCCACAGATTGCCGTCCATTTACACAGAACAGAAGGCCAGTTTCTGAGAGGAGGATTGTCATTACAGAGCAATTAATTTTCCCTGCTGTAGTCTGTGCCAGAAGAATATCAGCTGCTGTTAAAGGACAGCGGAGTCAGAGGTTTAGGAGGGCAGAAGAGTCTTTAGTGATATTTGAGGTAAGGGAATTGTTTTCACTGCAGTGTTAGTTTGGATTATCCACCCTTAAGCTCCTTCCCTGCTCTTCAAGTGAGTACCTAAGGAGAGTCAGAAGCCCTGTGCCAGGCAGCGGGGCGGTTGGCGGGGGTTCAGCAGTGCTGGCACACGGCTCTTGTGCCGGGAAGCTGCTCCCAGGGACTCCCAGTGCAACCCCGCAGCCAGCGGCGCTGGCACGACTGGGGTGACAGCACCGGGCGTGCAGATGGCATTAGCTCAGCGTCGTCGCTGGCCCTGCCATCAAACATGAAAACAAACCTTATACAATTCCTGTTGCTTTTTGGGCAGAGATTTGCTCCTGCCTTTGCTCCACATTCTGACATAACTTGTTTGTGCAGCAGCACAGTAAACCAGATCAGAGAAAAGACTGTAAAAATCAACCAAATAACCCCCCAACTTGTTTCATGATTTATTTTTTTTTTTAATTCTCGGGCTATACTGACTCTCACTCCAGTTTACCACCCTGCTGCATCAGTAACCTTGTTGCCACACCAGAAAAGGGAGTGAAAGGGTGGGAAGAAGGACCTGAGGATGAGACTACTAAATCCTGCTTAAGCAGGGCTGGTATCAAACTAGAAATCCACAGCCTGTGCTGTCCCCAGTGCAGCATTAAGCAAGCCTGAAGGCACATTTCCTTACAAAGAGCTAACACTTAATCAGGCTAAAAACTTTTGCATGTGAATGCAGGGTACATTAGAGGCCAGGCTTTGAGCTGAACTTCAAAGTGTTGTAGTGGTGAAGACAGGCCCACAGTGATCCATGAGTGGAACAGATGGAGTTTTTCCCTCCCGAAGAACAGCTTCGCTGGACACTGACAATTCATCAGCTGTTCAGTGCAGCGCGGTTTGGCTCTTGTCTTTTAGCAGGTTTCAGCTTTAAAAGCACTAAGGGCCGCAGCCTTCGTGCCAAGCATGGTTTGCCAGGGCAGAGCCTCCGGCCCACAGCCCTTTCTAGCAGCTCTTTCCATTTGTATCACAGACACACGTGGGGGACGCAGCAGGGACAAGAGTTTCACAGAATAGACGGCAGCCTCAGCTGCTTGGACAGCCCGTGCCTGTTTGCTTAACCATGAAACAGGGTTGATTTTTCTAACCCCTTTCCTTCTAGCATTCCACCATTCGCTCGGTGCAGTCATTGATGTTTGTCTGTCTTGGAACCACAGCGACAAAGCGCCACGGTTTCAGCACCAGGACTGTCACACTTAGCAGCCAGCTGACACGACTGGAAGGGCTCCCGTCCTCCGGAGGCCCAGGTTCACTGTCAAAAGCAGCAAAGCGTTTGTTCCTCTTTGTGTTTAATTCTATACATGTGCAAAAAAAGTGGAGCTTTCTTCATTGTTGGTATGAAAGCACAGCCACACACACCTGTTCATTTCAATTCTGTGGAGAATTTTTTTTGTTTTAAACAACATGGTCCCAGCAAACATACAGATATCCAAGCACCCCTCTACTAGCTCTGCACAAAAGCAGAATCCAGGTCACAGCGTTAGAGAGCACATGTAGGTGTTGGTGTTGACAGGAGATGTGTGGGGTAACAGGACACTGCAAATACTTCTACCAAGGGCACACCTACGCTCACTGCCATCCCGCCAGATGTACCTGACCCACACTCCCTGCTTCAGAGGCACATCTCGCCAGCGAGGAACCTACAGACAGGCAATGAGGCGTGGGGCACGCGTCTGTGACTGGCGCACTCCGGGGAGACCCATGAAGAACACATAATCGGCTGGCTATAAGATTGGGAAGCAATGAACTGGATGGTCCCCTAGTGCTTCTGTGCCTTTGACTGTCATTGGGAAGTCGACAGGAGAACGTCCCTGCCCGCTCCCATCCCGCTGTCAGTGGAGCGAAGTAGCCCCGTGTCGGCTGCGCGTTGCTGCCTGCGTGGGAAAGGTGACCCTGCCTGGCAGGGGAGAGACTGCAGCGCTTCCCTCTTCACTAGCCACTCTTCACTAGCACACTCACCACCTCTGGCCGAGATGTACAACATTTTTATTACTGCAGTTAACAGAAAGAAGCAGCTGTTTAAACAATATATGGTGACAAGTGCTAATACTTTGAAGAAACATACCCCACTGCAAATTGTTCAACACATCTCTTCCCTCCATCCTAGAGGGTAAGAGAAAGACTGAAAACAGCTGAGTGGACATAAAGAGCTCACAAATGCCTATTAATAAGTGTGTTGGATCTAATGATCTGTGAAACTGAAATGAGATTATTTGGATTATCTCATTAAACAAGAATAATAGCAATAGTAACCGGGTAGTAATTAGGAGTGGGCCAACCCAAGGACAAACTAAATAATAGGGCCAAAAGACTCTTAATTAATACTCTGCATTTTTGTGCCTGTACTTCTACCCCCAGAATTTATGAAGAAATCAAGAATCATGACTAACCAAACAGCCTGATTTAACAACCAGAAACCAAGCCAGCGGCTACCCACACCTGTATGGATCATTCAGTCTAAAAACTAAACAATGATTAAATGGGGCTGTTTTGGCAGAGTTGGACTTGAGGAAACAAAAACATGAAGCCAAAATGTAAAACAGTTTTCAAAAGCTCAGTAATTAAAAACCAGCTCCATGCAAACCAGCAAGGCAAGGACAGAGACCGAACAGAAACAATACTTAACCCCAGGCCTTTGTTTTAACTGCTGGCAGTTAAACTGAAACAGTTCAAGATGAAGCACCACATGAATTTTACCTTTTAGACCTTGTTTATATGCAAGTATCCCGAAGCTCTCTGACTCAGGACAAGGAACAGGACACCTCTGCAGCCTCCCAGGGATAGATGGGGCATGAGGGATTAAACATGACAGATTTGGCCTGAGTGGCAGTTGGGTCAAAAGGTCCCTGGTATTGAAGCCCAAAGTAATTATTGTTGTGCAAAACCTACGGCTCCCGTTGCCTTCCCTAAGTACTCCTTACTTAACAGGAAAAGCAGGCAGCATAATATGTAGTGCAGTAGTAAAAGGCTTTTCCAGGGCATTGGATAAACGAACCTAAAAAGTTAAGACAAACCGCTCAAATGCCTGGCACTTGACACCCAGCACTGCCCTCTCATGGCTTTCCTCAAGAAGCATGATCTAGCTGCACTTAATGCCCCACAGTTATTGAGACCCCACCACAGCCCAACAACAAACCACAGACTGCATTTATGCTCATTATTTTTCGCTTAAAAAGTTCATCTTATGGGTTAAGACATGAAGTGTTTATTTCCCTTTTAAGGCTTTGCTTCCACATACTGAATTATTAACATTAGCAAAGAAAAAAAAAAAAAAAAAAAGGTAATTGAAGGAAGTTACTCTGAAGAAAGATGTCTTTGTTACTTTATTTTATTAAGAACAGAAACTGCAGCCCTACCTAACACACTCATAATTCTCCATAGACTGCAGCATAATTTGGATCTTGCTTTTATAGGAAGTTTGAAGTTTAAAAGAACTATGGATTTTAAAAATTAATTTTAAAGATGACAATGGCTTGGTAGACATTTGAAAGACAAAGAGGAAGGTAAAAATAAAAGCAAAACCAAGGACTTCTCAATTACCCTGAAGGGTAAAGAGACAGAGCTACCTGTAACACCAGAAAAGCACTCAGCATACTTCAAGGCTGAGGGAGGAAACATTCGAACAGTCACAAAACGGGGAAAAACGCTCTACTAAGAAATCCCTAAACTGCTTTGGGGGTCCCCCTGAGAACTATGACACTGCTATATATAAAGCTAATTATCCTAATTTTCTGGGGTTTAGCTTGCCCCTCACAGGGCTGCTTGGGCAGTGGCCTACGTGCCACACAGGGCACGCTAGGGCAACGTCTCCAGGCCACAGCTCCTTTTTTTTGGCTCTTCCCCTTTTTATCACAGGTCTGTGTGGGTCACATAGCAGGGAGACAAAGGGAGTCTCCCAGAACGCGCACTGGTGTCTGTGGCCTCCTGCTACCGGGACCACCAGAACTCATCTCACGCCCAGTTTCCCACACGCATTGGGTTGGTGACACCAACCAAGGCCAGGCCGAGCGCCTGCTGACACCACGCTGCTCCTCCAGCACGGAGCCAGCTCCGTGACCCACTCACTCCTCTGCGCCTCGAGCCAGCTGTCAGGCAAACCTGAACTCTGCAGTCACCATGACAGTAAAGAGCATTTAACAGATAGCTGTGCACCGAAGGGGATCCTCTTCTGCCTCCCGCTCCTTCACTACCTCTTCCCTTCTGTCAGATCCAGTGTCCGCGGACTGAGCTGCAATACTGACTAGAGGCTGGATCACACTTTCAGCAGCAGCCAGCTAGGACACCAACATTGCCCAAATAGTAAACCGCAACCTACATAGCTAATGAGAGAACTTTGCATCCTACTCACAGGCTGATAGCAAATGAGGATGTCAAAGATGTCAATGGCAGGACGGGGGAAGAGGATCAGTTAACAGAAAACAGCCCTGCATCTGATGGACAGGGAACGTATCCAAAGTGCACACAGACGCAGAAACATTCCTCTGCATGTGATCTTCACCCCTAGAGCAAGTTGAAGCCTACATCAACATGTATGAGGTTTGGTTCTTCCCAAGCCATGGAACTGGGGAAGGTCCCCATCACCGGGAGCCACTCCGGATGCAGGTAGCCTGAAGGTGCCAAATCTTTTCCCCTTCCTCCTCCACAGAGAGATGTCTGCAATTCATTGTGTCCTGCATCAAAATGGATAGCAGTTTCTTGTTTCAAAACAGGAACCTAGCAATGAGAAGTAAATGCCTGCAACTTGGATGGGTGGAAGGTTTCTGTTTAAACTGGCTCTTAACTTGTAACTTGGAGTCCAGCAAGTGAAACAGCGTTTCAACAGGATTTGCAGGTGTGAATGATGCAGGGGTCAGTGTGTGCCCACCAGACAGGGGAAGCACAGCAATCAGATGGGCCACCTTTTGTGCCCTCTGGGGAGAGGTGATATGGAGCCAGACACCACTTCTGCTAAAGACTTTTAGCCTGGGAACAAGGTATCTTTAGCAGATCACCAGGATGTGTTGGCTTGGAAGGCAAGTGATCGAAGAGACAGCACCTGGACCACCCCAGAGAAAGCTCCAAATAATGCATGTCAAAATCCCAGACACTTTAACATGCTCCGTGATGAGACTCTACACTTTAATAAGTGGAGGAGTACACAGGGACTACGGAGCAGAAAAAAATTCACTGCTTGAAATACCCAGCACAATCCAACCCATAGTCTGTACTACTATTTTTGTAGACATAAAAATGTGGGGTGTTGCTTACACTGCAGACCTCCAGGACAACAGTACACCTAACACTTCTTCACAGTGGCCATATCTTCCCATCAAAAACACACACTGAGAGGGAATTTCCTACCATCTCCGAACTCATCTGAGAAGAAATACGATTAAGACTAAAAATATACTGATGGCCAGGTCTTTTACACACATAAGGTGCTGGGGTCTGCTCTAGCCTGGTGCTAACATGGCTCACTTTCTATCACCGCTCACGCAGATGTCTAAGGATTAAAAGTCAGAATGCAGGGAGGAAGGCCTATTATTCAGGTTATTCCAACTAATAAAAGCTCTGCATTTTAAGACTGGCTGACACATGTGCAATACATTCTGGACTCTTCTTTTTTTAAAGCTAAGATTCTTGCACATTTTCGTAAATCCAGAAGATGGAGCTTTGTGAAAGTTCCCGTGCTGGCAGATGAACCAAATCCAGGCACATATCTCTAAAGTCTGTGCAATCCCCCCTGAATCTGTACTTCAGCACATCTGCTGGATTTCAGTGTTTACTCTTACATGACTCTCACCAACACCACTGCAGCATGCAGCCACACAGTGAGCCACTGCAAAAAGCCCAGGCTGGAGTTCAATACGTGTGCTGTTAGCAAGTACTGTTGGGTAAACCTCAGGTTCACCAAAAACCCTTTCATTTGACCTTCACTACAGAGTGCCATGGGCAAAATATTGCAGTTTAACATGACTGTGGATCACGTGGTACACTGGAGTGAAAAAAAAAACCACAAGCACATATGTGACAGTGAAAGGAATACTCTCAACCTAAACTGCAACTTACATAAACAGTACTGAACTGCTGCACGCCACGGGATTATCCATCATTGTGATGAACTGAAGCCAAAGCCTGTGTTTTGTTAAACCGTATCTATCACTGGTATCTGCACTAGGACATTTCCGATTACAGTTACTTTCAGAGGAGCTTTTCAATTCTGTTGGGCAGACAAATCTAATTGCTGTTTAATACCAAACAACACTGCAGCAGGACGTGATTGCTTTACTTAAAAAACATTGTTTTATTAAACTGCTCAGATTTGACCCTGTTAGTTTGCTCTTTGGATCAGACCAGAAGCAAGGCTGACAGGAATCCTTATCTAAAATAGAATTTCTGACTAGAGCAATTTGTGGCCCTCAGAATTTTATTACACAGCTGCAGAAGGTACAGATGTTTGCTAAAAGGGGAAGACACAGTTTCCAGAGATCACTGAAACATAAGCTTTACGTGGAATCCTGTATATTAGGCAGCTAAGTCAAGGGGATTTTTGTGTAGTATTTTACCACAGAACTTATAAGTCAAGAAGTTTCAAAACTGAGAAGTGACAGTGTCTCAACTGTACGACATGGTCAAGCTCCTAACTTTTCCTGCTTTTTGCATCCCCCTTTGCTATAGCAAAAGTTGCCATACACAGAAAGACAACATGAGACCACATCATGGTCTGCTCTGAGTTGGCAGGAGGATAGAGGTACACACCCCCCACAAGTACAGTCAGGTAGACAAAGCTCCAAGACAAAGCCTGACTCCATTTCCCTGGTGCTCTATCAAGGAAGGAAGAAAGGCTCAGCCCACTCCGCACTCTGGACAGCAAGGGGTTGGGGAACATTTCCCTCTACTCTCAACCCTGCACATACATCAGTGCAAAAAGGGATTTATCCGAACTGCCCGCTGCTGTCCACCAAAGGTCACACCACGGTATTCAGTTCCAGGAGTAAGTGCCACAGTCTGTGTTCCCAAACACCTCTGTAAACTGCCTCCTTGCTTGGCCCTACACCACTCCCCACATATGCCATTTACATAGAAACACCCATCTCTGTTTAAAGTGTAACGGTACTACAGGCGCACAGGTAGGACATGGGGCTGGGACTTAGGGCAAGAGAGCTCCATGCGTAGCTCTCCTACTGCCCGGGCAAGCTTCATGCCTTCACTGCTCCACGGCTCTGTCTCTCTGGAAAAGGTGGGGGATAGTCTACCCTGCTGCCACACAAACGGCTGAGATTTATGGGTCAAAAGTACTGGGTAAGAGCCAGACATCAGTGGAATGGTGTTCTTTCATCATCAAAGTTGCAACACTCACATTTGGTGAATTCCAGAAAATTAAATATGATCATCTTCGTGGCCTCCTCTGGACTCACTCAAGCAGGTCCGTGTCCTTCTGATGTTGGTCCCCCAGAGCTGGACACAGCACAGCAGGGGGGGTCTCATGAGAGCAGAGCAGAGGGGCAGAATCCCCTCCCTCGCCCTGCTGGCCACACTGCTCTTGACGCAGCCCAGGACACATTTGGCTTTCTGGGCTGCAAGCACATATTGCTGGCTCACAGTCAGTTTTCCACCCACTGATACCCCAAGTCCTTCTCCTTGGGGCTGCTCTCAACCCACTCCTCGCCCAGCCTGTATCTGTGCTGGGATTGCCCCGACCCATGTTATAGTCCTAGTCTTGCCAACACCATCAGAGCTGAGCAAGATGAGGTGGACTTTAAGGAAAAGATGTTACTGTATTTCCACTGATAAAAAACCAAACCAAAACAAAAAACTTCAAACAGAAACAAGTTCTTTTACAGCCTCTATTTTACAAGAGCATTTGGTGTGCCCCATTGTCCACTAATGTGTATTATACCAAGAGATGTTTCCAGCCCCTTTCTTGCAAATCTCAAATGCCTTTGCCATCAGAATTGATCCTCTGAGGTTTGGATCCTTTCCAAGTTCATTTAACCTGATTAATTCTTAATGGTTGTCACTGGTTATTTCACCCAGTCAGTCAACAGCTTCTACTGTTCAAAACGCCAGCCACCCTCTTCCCACTCTGGCATAACACAGGGCTCACGATCTACGGAAATTATTCATCTGCATCATAAAGAATTTGAAGTAGCTGTAAAAGAGATTGATCCCTGACAGCTGCACTAAACTTGAAAGCCCCTTCCTGGCTCTGAAGAAGGAGAATTCTGACCTGAAAAGGGGTTTTGAGTGAGCAGCCTCAAAGGGAATAAAATATTAGCCTGTAAAACCAGCACTCACTGAAAAACTCAGGTGATCTTTTAATGTAGGTACACCTCTTGCCTGAGGCACAGCCAAGGTAATTACTTGCCGCACAGTATCTCAAGCTCGCAGGTTGATGTAAGGGGCTGTACTTCCCTTCCTTTTGTCCTAAGCACCGAGCAAACCCACAGAAATTAACTTCTCTAGTGACCAAGCCCTGTAGGACAATGCTACCGTTTATCGTCATATCCCATACGCGCTGCTGTGCCATTAACCTTTTGTATCGATTCAGCTCCACTTACTGCATCGGTGCTGGTTAACATCTCTAATAAATCCTGTGGCGATAGGAAAGAAATCGGCGAGCAACACTGCTCATGAGAAGCGTTACAGATTTCTAACCAGAAGTACAATTTATCCCAAAAGCAGGGTGGAGAGGAAAGAGGGAAACCTTCATTTCTGCAAGCATGTCTAGAAATCCTTGGGAAGCAAAAGGACATTCACTGACACCCCATTTGTGCAGCGAACATTGCTGAAGCATTTCCTGTTGCCAAGGTATGTGCTGTTCCAGGGGGGTTACCAGGGCACGACGGCGCATTGTCATGCAAATGGTGCAGAGTTATTGAAGGCACATCCCAGCAACAGCCCACATTTTTTCACTAGTTTGATCCCGGCATTGAAAAGGAAACAAAACAACTGCGTGATCGCGAAGCAGCGTTGGCCTAAGCCAGAAATGCCAGCTACCCCAGAGCTATGGGAGTACCAAACCTGCCGCTGGTGAATTCAGCGGGCCCTACTGCTCTTCATTTAAATGGGAACCAGGAAAGAAACCAGCCCCCGAGTCCTTACAAACACGTGCAGCGCTTTTTAACTACATTGTTTGTCATGATCTATAAGTGACACTGAGAACAGTGGAAGAAAGTGACACCCAAACCTTTGCTCAGAAAAATCACGGTACATGTTCCATTCACACGCTGCTATTTGGGATCAATTTGCATGCGATGGTTTTGAATTGAAAACTGTAAAAAGCTTACTGGCAGAACATGCAACTGAAAACACACTTTAGAAGCTGTTTTCCAGAAAAAGCACAAAAGCATATACTTGCAGCCATACATTTATCAATCCAAATAATTTCTTGCCTTTTCCAATTGTTATTACTATAGCTTGATTGACATTTTGCCCTTTTCAGCTAGAGAAATACACGGTTCCCAGCAGTGGCAATGACTTATCAGCAGAGTAACTGGTGCTTAAGTTTCCTTACTTGAAACAAATTACTAGAAGTTTCTTATTTTTCACAGAAGTACTTGTAAACAGGAACTGTTGATAAGAAAAATTCACAGAGATAGAAGATGGTTTATTTGCTTCCACAAGGGAACCAGTCACACACCACAAAATCCTTCAGAATGAGCAGATATGTAGCACTCAAAGTGTCCTCTGAACATGGCTGAATCAGAGCTTTCCCTTAAATCCCTGTCAGGGTTAATCTTTCCCATACTTAACAGTCACCTCTCAAACACTTTCCTGAAAACAAAGGTAGAAACTGCAGGTGGCATCAGTCACCTATTGATTTTACCAGAGGAATAAAGACTCACCTTTCTGGACTTACCATTCCAGGATGAACTGCAGAAGTGAAGTTGTGTCCATACATCTGAACACCGTCCTAGCTAACTCAAACCAGGGCAAACTAAACTCATGTCACCTAAAGGAACTGAAAAAAATGGGCTTGACTGATTTGGAAAAAAAGGGAGAAATTTCCTTAACAGGAACTCCAACACGCCACCAGAAGTGTCAGGACAAACGCTTAGAGAACAGAAACTTGAGGGGGGCGGTGGGCAGGGAGAAGATACTGGCCAAGAGAGGGAAGACCTTAATGCTCCCAAGAAAAAAAAATTATTAGAAAGTACTGGGAATCTGCATGGAAAAAACAATCTATAACCCAAAGAATGCCATTTTCACATCTCCCTGTGCCACACCCAGTGGAGAAATCAGTGCTTCAGACCTGAAGGAAACCGGTTCTCTCACCACCTGCAGTGACCCAGCAGTGACTGCAACAATCGTCACTGTTCTTCCTAAAACCGTATGACAAGCCTCCCCGGGGAACGGCAGACAAGCAGGGCTAGCAGGGGCTCTGCAAGAGGAAAGGGTGCCTCAGCAGCCAGCCTTCAAAACCGTTCTCCATGAGCCAGAGGGAAGCAGCCTCTGCCACGCACCCCACGGCCCTGGCGCGGCGGCAGAGCTGGCAAGGACTGAAGTCTAGTGGAAGGCTCTTGTGAACCAGTCGCCATGCAAACGAGGCCGGTACAGAGCAGCAAAACACGGCGTAGCCACGTGGCTACTGAGGGGCCACGGTACCAAAGCACGGCGTGGCCACGTGGCTGCTGAGGGGCCCCGAGTACCGTGGCGGGCTGCGGAGGCAGAGGCCCTGCAGCTGCACCTCTCTGAAGAAGGAAGGGCAGGCTTCACTGCGCCGCAGGGGCCGAGAGCTGGAAGCGGGGGAGGCTGTGAGCTCCTTTCTGATGTGTGACCTGGCACAATGCAAGAAAAAGCTCACACCAGCCTAGGGGAAAAATAATCACTGCTTAGATTTGTACCTGCTGGGAGAGTAAAAAATGCTGCAGGAGGAAAAGGCAACACTGGAAATTCAGAAAAGGCTGCTGGGAATGAGGCAGAAACCGGGACGCAGCTTCTGAAGGTTAAGTCAAGGCAAAAGAAACCATAAAGAGACAAGGCACTGTGACAGAAAGCTAGAGGGCAGTGGGGCCCTAAGTCTGCAGACTGCTGGGGAGAGGGAAGCCAGGGTGATGCCTGGAGATAACCCTGGGGCAGAGACAGTTTGTGCTGATTCATAAAAAGAATTCATTTTGGGCAACTATTTGCAGATCTGGATTTACTGCATCTCTCCAGACAAAGGAAGTTACAGGACCTTTACCCAGAACAGCAGGAAAGACTCCACTAACCCTCCCAGGCAGTCACGACCCGTGCTGTCCCTGGGCAGGTGGATGCCAAGCCCTGAGCTGGCGGGGCAGCCCTGGCTCACACGGCACAGACTCAAGGAACTCCACTCGCCCAGGCCTCTACCACGGCCCCAGATGATGAACTCCCCCCACAGGACCACACTGCTCCCAGTCCCACACTCCCCCCTCCAGACACACACCGTAGGACCGCGCTGCCCAGGGAGGCTTTACCCCTGCCAGTGCCCTGGCTCTGTTGTCGCCACCCCTGGCTCTGTGGCATTCCAGCTGCTGAGCAGACAACCTGGGGCCACTGGGTTTGACCAACAGTGTACCAGTTCGGGTCATCAGAGGGGTAAGGGACTGACAACTCTAAGGAGAACAGACAACTAAAGCCAGCCTGTAGGATTTCCAGGAAATACAGAATCTTTAGCAATGTAACAGAAATATCTGTACATAACAGTACCATCACAATACCGTTACCACTTTGACAAGAGGTTGCCAAATTCTACAGGCAGTAGATATGGTGCACCTCTCTACCCTCAGGAGTACCTTCAATACCTGGATCTGATCTTACTGCCAGCCCCGGGGCTGTCCCTGGGTAATTTTCATTCCTGACAGTACACAAGGCATTTACATGCCTGTGAGACAGACCCCAGCGCTGTAACAGCCCCTGCCCTTCCCTCCTCTGCCGGCAAGGTCAGCAGCTTTCAGCACCACTGACGGGCAAAATCCCCGAGTACAGCACCACCTGCTCCAGCCCTCCAGCAAACCAGTGCTGGAACACGGTACAGAATGTGTTCAGACCCGAACATCCCAGCAGCACAGCATGCAAGAACTGCACAAGCCTCAACACAGCTCACTGTGTGCTCAAACCGTCGTATCAGCTGGCACCACACACACGGTAGTACTACAGTTCTAGATCCATTGACCACCTCTTCACCAGGTTGGACCGTCAGCCTTGACACTTGACCTCCAGGCAGCAATATTTGCAATATTCAATTTTTAAAACCACTAATGCTTCAAAGTGCCATCTGCTGGTACTTTTGTTATTTACATATAGCTATTTCAGAACTACAAGCAACGAAAGTGTCTGCTTTTCAGCTGGCAACACCTCCAACCCAAAGACTCACAGCAGAATGATTTTAATATCATTAAAGGGGTTTATTGCCTCTACATCCCAGAACACTTAATTCCCATTGTGAAAGTCTAGCAAGTAATCACCAGAAGCTTCCAGAAATGAGTTATTTTGACAGCATATGGAGGCTGGTAATTTAACTTTTAATATGGACCAGACAGTAGCGTTTTCTTTTAAAACTCTTAATCACAAGTCTATATTTAACTCCCTAACCAGGGCAGAGAAATCCTGTCTTTCTATAAAACTAAATCCAGAAGTTACCAGGTTCCACTGGTTATGATCTAGAAAGTAGCTACTACACCTTACAAGAAAGTTATTTAGATTTACTTAAGTTTTTAATATGGCAAAAGTTAAGTAATGCACCAAGACTTAGAGCAACAGTCACAACAACTCAGAACAACTCTATTTACAATTTTCTCCTGAAAAAAGAAAAAGCTGTCAGTCTGTTCTCCACATTTCTCCAGCAGAAAGATGACTCTTAAGGTCAAAGCTATTTAGAACCTGGAAGCACCACCTCAGCAACAGGGACTAAACAATAGCTACTCCCTGGGTTTAGAGAAAACTACCTCAGTAACGACAGACCACTTGAGGATGCTGTCTGCATTTCCAAATCTCAAAGCTTATTTTTAAAATTACTTACAGATGACAGTAATAGTTACTATCAGGAACTGGTTGAGGTCTGTTGAAGCTTTCTGCACATGGAACAGATCCACGCTACCTACAATGAATTAATCAACCTCTCCAATTTTGTTTCCTTTTTTGTCCCCTCCTTCTACCTAATCCTTTCTGCATTTTCTGAATTTCCAATTCTTTCTCCTGTCATTGTTTTCTTCCACAGCTCTTCCTGCAGGACACACAGAGACACAGCCCCACGTGAATAAAATGCATTTGCTGTGAATGTCCAGGTCACTGCTGCTCTGGAACGACAGCAACTACTGCCCAGCTTGGCCCACACGTCTGTCCCACCCTGAAAACTTCCCATTTACATGCAGCTTCCTGAACAAGCAGAATTTTTTATGACACCAACCATTTAGAGACAACACAAACTTAGTTAATGAAAATTTATTCTTTCAGTAAGTCACTGACAGCTCTTATGCGACCAGGGCAGAAGCTGTTGATGATTCACTACAAAGAGAGAAAAAAAGAGAAAAAGATAAATATAAATTGCAGAGGCAGTTTTTCAAACCAGCTGTCAAAAATACCACTTCAGTTCGAAGATTTATCTTCCAGTCCCAAGCTTAACCACTTCCCATGAAATTTTTTTCTGGTTTAAAGATACCACTCTTCATTTTAAAATACAAAAACTAGGATAACAGCACAAAACTGTATATTCCCAAACCTGGCTGGCTGCACTTAAGTCTTTTCAGAAAAAGAGAAGCTAGCTCTAACATCTATGGGAATTCTCCTATGTTGGCTAAAATATCCTGGAGAAAAACTACAACTTACTTTCATTTTTGCAAAAGCTACTAAGCCATTTTTCAGTAAACTTTGAAAGTAACATAAAAGTGTAAGTGAAAACAAAGACTTCAGTTTGTATAAAATGTTATAAAAATTGCCTAATAGATAGTGACTTAATTTGTTGAGGCAATAATTATTTAAGTGTTATGAGAGTCATTTTACCCAGCAATAAGTTTCATTAATTTATCAGTTAATATTTATGAAAACACCTATTCTTTGCTGCCTGGTTTACCTACATGCCTGACCATAATACACTCTTCACCCTCTGAACAGCCTCAACATATTGTTTACTAAACCCACGAGACTTCAGTGAAAATAGTAACACAAGAGAAGACTTACTACTTCCAGTTGGGCGGCAGCACTCTCTTAGTTTTGTAGTAGCGAGCCAACCTATGGATTCTGCTTTCAATCAGAATCAGGCGGAACTTGGCATCTTTATCCTTGAAAAGAAAGTTACATTACAACCAAGCACCTACTTTGACTTCGCCATGATGTACAGTTCAGATGGGCTTTATAATTAAGCAAAAAATCTACAGCTGCTGCTACGAACTTCTCTTTCCCATTACCAAAGTCTGATGAATCTGGTAAAATCAGATCAGGAGCAGAAATATGTGATTTAAGCAATGCTTTTAAGATCCTTTTCAGAGACAAAGACCATTTTCCTTTACCAAAATGCTTCTCCAAACACCTGAGTTTACTCAAAAGGGGGTGGCTAACAGGAAGCACACTGAAGTCTTTGCTCTGTCAAGTTGTAACTACACAACTGTATTATTTGAAAAAAAACAACACAGAGACTTACCTACTTAAATTAGCACTCACCTTTCTGTTTCTCTCAAGGTGCTTGCGAACAGCAACAGCTTTCTTGATCAAGTGATAAAGATCCTCTGGAAGGTCTGGGGCCAGTCCCTTCGATTTAAGGATTCTCAAGATTTTGTTGCCAGTAACAAAGCGAACCTGGGCAACACCATGGGAATCCCTCAGGATCACACCTGAAACAAACATTTGAATCTCACACTGAAAAGAAAAACCTTAAACCAATCCTACAAAATCAACCTTATAGTTAGAAGATATCCAAAAAAGGTCTTCTCTAAATCAAAAACCTTTCTGGTGGAAACTGAACAAATGGTAGACAATGAGTGAGCAAAAGATAACTTACAGAAGCTGAAACACTTTATCAGATAGCACTTAACAGACAGCTAACCCACTCATCACATTTAGGCAGGTAACACATTAAGTGCTACAATATTTGGAAATTTTCAACAGTACTCATTAAAACTAGGTATTCAATCACCCTTTTCTCTAAGGTTAAGAAAGATGTCATAGATATCTTTACTCTTTACTTCTGTACCACAGGGATCATTAATACTCTAAAGATCACACTCAAAAAACGCCAAACAATATTCACATAGCACCTAAGTACACCACATAGCTCATGACCATAACTAAACTTTTAGGAGTGATTCATAAACCTTACCAATCTGCGAGGGAGTCAGGCCTTTTTTAGCCAGCTTGTAGATCTGTTCCTTGACATCATCAGAAGTAAGTTTCAGCCACTAAAGAAAATAAAAAAAATAAAATCTGATGAACACTGCTTAGTACAGAAGCATAGGCTAGCTACATGAATGCTTTTTTTAAGTGGTAGCAATAGATGCTTTGTAATGCTTGAAAAATCAAAAACTAAAATTGTACTTTTAATGATACAGAAACCTTTTTACATACTGTGAACCTATAGCGCTAGTGAAATACGGTGTGGGAAGGCAGGGGTGAAGGAAGAAAAGTCTCTGTTTAAAACAACCCATACAGCCTCCAACCAGCTGCTTTATCATCTTTACTTGAACGACCACACTTAAAGCATGAACGCAAATTTACAGAATAAAAAGTCACTGCCATTGGGAACTCCTTCAATTGGACCTTTGACGGAAACACAAAATTGAGAACCGTTTAGCTATCTCTTTGTAAAGCACCTACAGAGATTAGTGAAAATCAGACTAAAAATACACAAATTAATTACAAAATGAAACAAATGGATCTACTCAGCACAGTTCAACAAAGAACTGTACCTTTTCTATTTCTTCTGAGTAGATCCATTTGTTTCACTGGGGAAGACAACACCAACAAGGCAGGCAATCCTCATTCTTTCAATAAGCTACAAAACCTCCTCACTTGTTTTTTTTCCTTTTTAATACTGTCACAGTATGAAATAGAAAACCATAGCAAAACATATTTGGAAGTTTTTTGTAGATTACAATTTACAACAGAATACAAATAAATATAAGGCTTAAAAAACCCTGTGGGTTTTTTTGCAACTGTAGCATTTGAGCATCCTAATCATTATTAAACTGTTTAACCACCAGCAGTACTTCAAGCAGCTTCACATTATCTCACTTCAAACTGTACCTCTTTATTTTCACATTTTGGGCTTTAATTTTACGTTTAAGTGGTTTTCAGCACCTGCTTTTCCACACGCACCACAAATTAATCTTTCTGTTTTCTAAATACATTGAATGAACCAAACGCATGCTGATATTACTTGTTAGTGTTCTGACCAGCAAATTACAGTCGTGAATAGTTTAGAAAAAAGCCAGTGTACTCCACAATGGTAAAGGCCAAACTCGAGCGTGAAGAGAGCAATTTAATCACTAGGAATTATGATCACATGAACTAAAAGTAACTGAAATAGCACTTAAAGGGAGGTACAAAGAAGGTAAAGAGACTTTTTTTGCTCAACAAATCATCTAGCTAAGAAACGATACTTGCTTCCTCAGCATTCTAACACCATAGGCTAAGGTAGCATTTTATCAGGCCATAATTTAGAAACGATGACACAAAATATCACAGCTCTTCGTTTTGTTTCTTCTCCTGAGCACAGCTGAGCTGCACTGGGGGAACCGGACCTTGCGCCGAACGCCACACGGCAGCCGCCCGGGCCCACAAGCTACTTACCGTAGGCACGCTGCGTCTGTAGGGCAAGGCAGACTGGGACAAGCCCTTCCTGTGGGGAAGAAGCAGATCACACGCTAAGCGGAGCCGGACGAGGCAGCCTGCCGCCCTGACCCGCCACCCGGCGGCCTGCTACAAGCGCTTGCTGCAGGGCCGCGTCCAGCGCGCAGGGCCGAGGCCTGCGGCCGCCCAGGGTCCCTCCTCGCCCGGAGACAGGGCCGCCACCAGCACAGGCTGCACCCGGACAACACCGGGAACAGGAACCGGGGCCAGTCCCTGCACAGAGCCGGCCAAGGGAACCCGCACCTCAGCGCCAGCCCGAGCCCTTCCCCACCCTGCCGCCATATCTCCTCAGGCGCCGGCCTCCCCCGCACCCCCCCCACGCCGCACTGCTCCCGCACAGCCTTCCCGCTCCCACAGCTGTCCGCGGCGCCCTATTAGCTGCGGCCACAGCCCGCCAGCCGCCGCCCCCGGCAGCGCCGACCCCGCAGCGGCCGCTTACCCGGGAGCGTGCATGCGGCCCATGATGGCGGCGGCGGAGAAGAAAGGGCGGCGCGAGACTGCGGCCCTTCCCGCCCCGCTTCCGCAGGAAAGGGCGTGGCCACCCAGAGCCCCCCAGCCAATCAGCGGCGGCGCGACGGCGCCGCGCCCGCCCCCAGCCGAGGGCCCGGCTTGCAGCGCGGCCTGGCGCCCCGCCCCGGCGGGCTGAGGCGGGCAGCGCCCCGCCCCGGGGGCGGTCACCGGCGGCCCCCGGCCCCGCCCCGGCGGACAGAAGAGCAGCACACGGAGCGGTGGTTTGTCCCAGCATAGCGTTTAATGTACTTACAGGACAGTTACGGAGTCACATTTAACCCGTCCGGTGGGGGCAGGCCGGAGGGCAGTGTTGTACACCTTTATTAACGAGCTGGTTTAATTATTTGGTTCTTACAGACATACAGACAAGGGCAGGCAAACTGCTCCCCGCGCCCCCGCCGCCCGCTCAGTCACAGTGTCCGAGGGAGGAGCAGGGAGGCGGCGGGCCCCAGGGGGAGCCCTGGCGTTAAGGCAGGTGACGGGGATTCCTACACAACCCTCCGTGTAACGATAGAGGAACGCTTCTATCAGAGATCGCACACGCTTCCAGAGACAGGTAGCTGTAGGTCGTAAAAAGGCAGTAATAAAAAGTTCAGTGCAAAGTCCTAAGTTAATAGAGAAAAGGAAGAGGTCTTAGCGCAAGCTGTTACTCTGAAATACCCCAACAAGGTCTGTACAGACAATTATATTTCTGGCTGCAGGTCATACATTGCATAAGTGATTTTTTTCTTTTCATTAAACGAGATATAAAAAGCTGTTAAAACTACGTTTTCAAGCTACTTAGTGTACTGGTAAATTCCACCCCAACTGAATATTTTCACATCCACCTTTTTTTGGATGTAGTACATTAAAGTCTTATTGCAACAATCACATTTTTCTTAACTGAGAATAGTGCAAAGAGGGGAAAGCTTAGGGCTGTTCCTCTACATGTGAAGAGAGGTCAAGGCCAGATCCCATAGACAAAATCCATGACCATAAAAAGCTTCAGCCAGTGACTATTTTGAAAAGGAAGGGAAAGGCACAAAATGAGCTAAGCTGTGAAGAAGATTAAACCAGAAGTCAGGACATGTGCTAACAATAATACAGTACTATGCTTTTTTTTTTTTTCAGAGTCCAGACAACTGTTAAAACTGCAAATCTTTTTAAATGATTTTAGTTTATTTGTATTTTGTGCTGTAAGACACTGTGCTTTAATAGCAAACTGCAAAAAAGGCAGTACATATTGCTTTTATTTTATTTCACAATGGAACGTTTCACAAAAACAGTAGTCTACTTTCCTGTGTTTAAGTGACTTGTGATTCTAATGATGGAATGGAGTAAGTCTCAAAAGCGTCAAGTGAGCAGGAAATATCTAGTTAGTTATATAGTTTATTATTTACAGGCTATATACTAAACAAAAAATATGCAGAAGATGCCTAATAAAACTGGGACTTGTTAGCGCCCATTAGTATCAACCCAGTTTCTAACATTCAAGATATTCTTAGCTTTTTAATTGTAATAATTCCTACGAAATTGGACCATGAATACTTTTAGGCACCAGGAGATTCAAGTTTACTTCTCTCTTCTGTATTGAAGGGAGATTGGTCAGTAGCAGGGGAAGGAAAATCAGATTATGAAATAAGTTTTTAGTGTTAGGTATATATAGAAGGGCTTTCTTGGTATTGTGTCTTTGTTTATAGTTGCATATTTTACTTTAAAATTTTGCTCTAGTCACAGTCAGTGGTGATAAGTCCGTCCCGATTCAAGGAAAGTGTGCAACTTTATAGTTGTGTTTAGACAGAACATGACTAAGGTGAATAAAAAGGCTACACCTGTAGTACAGAAACACCTAATTAAGTAACCAGTGGTATTAACGTGAGAACGACATTTGTATTTCACTGTCACAGTATAGTTAAAATCTAATAGTCCTTGGAATGAAGTATTTTCAGGGGAATTAATTCTTACTGGGAGTAAGAAACAGTGTTACTGTGAACTGCTAAAAAACAAATAACCAAGTTTCTCTCCCAAAGCTCCATTAATGTACCTCATTTCTGGCCTGCAATTCATCCAGCAGTTCTGCTTTTTAACTGGAGGCTACCCTTTACCTGAAGGTACAGGTGCAAATGCCACTTTGGATTTAGTGTTTGAATCTGTTCCACACTTATTCACTGTGGTATTTAAATGTCCTAGAAATTAAGACATTTCAAATCACCGAAAAGCTGGGCACATTTCCTACAGCACCACGTACACCAGTCTTCATTCAATTTTTGGAGATCATGGGCAGAAGATGGGGTTGGAAGAAATGTATATAAGTTGCACTAACTATGAAGATCAGTATGACTGATGTTATTTGTAAGCAACACATCTCAGGAAGACTTCCAGTAGGACCTGCAAGGTATCAAATATGAGAACGTTTCCCCTTTTTAAGGAGCTAAAAGTTAACATGTATACATATTTAAATACCAGATATGAGGTAAAAGAGAAGCATTTGAATTATAAGGCACCATTATTTACATCTTCCATTATTGGCACTCACTCCAGTAACTCTCAGTGAAGCATCAATCTGGGATTAAATGCAACGCTAAGGAATTTTTCCAGCCGTTCAACCTTCATTTCTACAGGTGTGTGTGAAGCCACCAAAACGTTACCCGTCACTGCTTCTGTGATATCTAGTGGGAATGTAATCCTAAAATATGTCATTTCTTTGATGTTCTCCAGCATCATGCCATGGATGACACAACACAGGTAACAAATTAAAAGCAAATATGCACTATATCCACAGGCCTAATGATTAAGTCATGGTTTAACCAACCAGCATGGTCAAACTGTTCATCTCGCTTTCATGGATGGTTTAAAAACCCCTTCCTTTACCCGCAACTCTTAAATGTTTACAATGATGCTTTGATAGCATCACATAAGCATAAACCAGGTTTTCTAGATATCGTCCAAATTAGGCTACATAAACATTGGTCCAACATATCTGTTGAAATGCAGAGTCTCTTGTATTAAGATGTACAAGTTATCTTCAAGTAGGAAGATGCACAAAGCACAAGCAAATACAATTGTTCCGGTCTTACTCAGGTGTAGAAACGAGCTCACAGATAAGGTACAGCAGTTAGGCGATACCAGTTAACAGTCTCCTTGCTCAAGTTGAAGTCCTTTAGTGAGAGTGTAATTCCACCCAAGAAAAAGTTCTCACGTAACGATTCTGCACTGAGCACACTTAGCTGAAGTTCTCTCTGTTTCAGAGTCTCCATGCTATATCCACTGTACACAAGCTAGAAGGTAAGAAGCGAAGAATTTTTTGGTTATCCCAATGAAGTTAGATTGCCCTTTCTTCTGACTGTCTAGCCACTGATAAAGGTCTGAACTGCACATTTATGACCCTCCAGTATGTCTGTTTCTCAGAAGATGGGCTGAAGTACAGACATGCTTCATTTTGTGCTCCAATGTTAAGTGTTGATAAGGACCAGTGGTTTTAGACAGGAGTACTGTTTAAATGCCAAGACTTCTGTATTAATTCTTCTCCACATTATAAACCATTGAATCCAGGGCAGGTGAATCTTTAGTTTTGATATTCCTTTCCTTCTCCCCATCACTCCTCAGAGTCAGTCTGAGAAACTTCTGCTTACTTGTATATTTACCTCCTCAGTTGCTTTGGGCTTTTTGTTTGTTTTTAAACAGAGCACAAAGTTTTTCAAACAAGTTACTTTTCTCTTTATGTATCTTTGCAGATTTTTTTTTAAAGACATTTTAATTACTGCTTCGAATAAGAGACAATAGCAAACCACAGGGAGTAAATACATAAATTTTAACTTGCCATTTCATTGAAAGTTGGATTTCTTGTCTTCCGGGAGATTTTGGTTTTGCGCTTGGATGTTTTGTGCGTATCTGGAAGTAAGTAAGTTTTCACATAGGGATTTGGATCTGCACCATCTTCTGTAACCTACAATCCAAAAACAAGTCAGAAAACTAGTTAGTGCATGCCTATTTGAATATATTTTCAAGTATCTAGACTGCAATTAAGCTAACCAAAGGCATCAGTTAATTAAGTTGGCAGTTAGAAATTTGGAGGGAAAGAGAGTTCGACCATTCCTGCATCAAACTAAGTCAAGGTGGTAACTGACAATACGGAAATAGTTTTTGGCAGCGAGCTCAGAATCTCTACTTACCAGGTCTTTAATGTGCATCACCATGATAAATAGAGTGCTATTTCTATATGATATGGATAGTTTCACTTCTCCTCCCACTTTGCCTGAGGTAGGACTTGATGGAATTGCATCTGAAAAATTATACAATTATTTCCTCTAATATTTGTACATTTTCATCAGTACTACACTGACTTATTATATATGGGAGAAAAAATACAAGCCTTAGACAAAATTCAGTTTCTGATTTTATTTCTAGTTTCTTAGTAAGAAGGCCATGTCACAGGTTTTAAAGATTTCTGCATTCTCTTCTAAGAAGCAACTTAGAGGTTTAGAGTAAAAACTTGAATAATTTAGTCAAGCCATAAGCAAGCCCAAGTGATCACATATATTGTTGCAATTTTTGTTATGTTTTTATTTCCTCAAAACCGTATGCAGGCACATTTGGAAAGACAGTGATGCAAAGTTTTCAATGAGGCAAAACTGCAGTGAATTACAAAATATTTTAAAAGAAGATACAAAGTCATACAAAGGCGTCATATTATAATCATCCAATTTATAAACACCCCCCAAAACCATTACCTACCTGTAGGTCTGGCTATTCCTTCTATTCCTTCCACTTTGTCATCACGCAGTAATGGATGGAAAAAAGTATAAACAAGATCACACTAAATTTGGAAAAAACGTTATATATCAGTTTAAGTGTTAACAAGCACCAAAATGTGAAAACTTGCACTGGATTTTCTTAAGTTATTTGAACTCACTTCTGCCACCTCTGAAGAACTGTTCATCAGACTCTGTATGTAGCTGTTGAGCTCCACTTTTCTTTTAGCTGCTACATCTTTTATATGCGTTCTTCCCAGAACCATCTTATTAGGAAAGCTACAAGGGCAGAACAAAAGAGACTTTTCAGTTAACCTCTCTGAAGTAAGTGCAGTTAGATTTCATTGTCAGTTCCATCCTGAAGTGCTGACATCCATTTTTTAATGTCAATCATGGGTGGAAACACAGCATGCTAATAGGCAATGACATTATAGACAGGCAAGGAAAGGTTTACAGGGGATTTTTTATAAGCAGTACGACACACAGACTAAAGACACTGAGCTGCTCCTCTGGCTCTCCTCCTTAAAACCTAGAGACAAAGGTTTTCTCCCTTAATTGCCAACTTTGTGGTCTAGTTTGCCTCTTAGCAGTTTGGTCTCCATTTCAAGCTATTTCTTCCTCCACCCAGCTGGGAGCAGTTTTGTTGCTTCCATTGTAATAGTGATGAGTGAGTTAGGAACATACCCTGGTAACTTCCAAAGAGGAAAGAGAATGCCAAGTTTGTTGTGGAGCTCCTGGAACTCATCAAATGTTCGGAAGACAAATGTTGGCTCAACTTGCCCTTCTCTCAAAACTCTCACTACATAGATCTGCCCAAAACACAAAAACACAAAGATAAAAGTAGTGATAATATTACAGAACTGACTTAACAATGTAATTTTCTTAACAATTAACACTTTCTACTATGGTAATTCTTCTCCTGCATACATATCCCACCAACGGCATTTACATTTTATAGTAGTTTGAATTATAAATAGCCCTACTATAATGCAAAGTAACATCACATGATCTTCCCGTAACGTAGATCCACATCTGACAGGGGGATAAAGGTAGTTAAGGCTAAGCTGTACACATCCTCCCTTTTAAGCCTCATTGTAAGTTCATAGTACATGTACAGAATTTTAACACATCAGTGCTGGATTGTATCTAGATATGTATCTGTGGGGCCAGTATCAGTATAGCTCACTTTTTAAACAACTGGAGGAAGATTTAATTTGAGCTGCCTAGTCTAGGCCAGCAACAGCAGTAAAAAAGTAAAAAAAATAAGCTTAAGATGGTTGAACCTTTGCATAGGAATACAAATATTAATACAAGTCTTAAAGTGTAACTCAAGTCTATCAAAATCCTGAGAACAAATTGTAATGCTTGCTGCCTCTAGTAAGACTGACCAGGAGTGTAGGTGCATAAATGCAGGGAATGATGCTTTTATTTAGGAGAAGCAAGTACAACTTTAATGGAAGGTCAGAACAAAACCAGAAAGTGTTTGACTTTAACTTCTATTCAGGAAGGAGCCATCTTACAGAAGGCGGCTACATAAGCACATAAACATGACTCAAATCCCCGTTTTTAAAAATCATCTCCACCAACACTACTTCTGCCCTTTCTGCTTCCTTCTAGATTTTTTTTAAAGAAGTGTCTTCATTTTCGCAGACTATTATTGGATGCTAAAAATACTGATCTGTACTCTAGCACTCCTGTGGTTGGTTTACCCTGGCCAGCACCTACGCACCCACACAGCTGCTTGCTCACTCCCACCCCCTCACCGGTTGGACAGAGGAGAGAATAAGAGCAAGTGCGAGAAGACCCGTGGGTTGCGATAAAGACAGTCGAGGGAGGGGATGTGACGCAAAGACAATCTCTCACCACCTCCCACAAACAGACCCATGCTCAGCCAGTCCCCAAGCAACAGCCACCTTGGAAGACAACATCCTCCCACCCCTACTTTCCTCCTCTCCCCCCAGTTTTTATTGCTGAGCATGACATTATATGCTACGGAGTACCTCTGGCCAGTTTGGGTCAGCTGTCCCCATTGTGTCCCTTCCCAGCTCCTTGCTCACCCACAGCCTACTCACTGCAGCGGGGACAGGGGTAAAATGGAAGAAAAAGAGAAAGCCTTGACGCTGCACAAGCACTGTTCAACACCCAAACCAATGGTGCTTTAGCCAACAGTTTTAGTTAAACACCCAAAACCCAGCACTGTGTGGGCTGCTATGAAGATAGGTAACTCCAGCCCAGCCAGAGCCAATACAACTCTGTTCTTCTCCAGGAAGCAAGCAAGCAAACCCATTCCCATCTAGATTTCACTTATGGATTTTGTTCTCACTTTCAAGTCATTCACAGTGGGGCTTAGTTTTGGGTGTCAACACTGGTGTAGGTTTCTGGGCTCCTATTATAGTCAATGCAGTCAGACTTCGGAAAACTCTACAGCTCATACTAAATCTGACATTAGTGCCCAACTGAATAAGTATCTATAGCTGTATTTACTATATTATGTCACTAAAGGGAACCTCGTCATGTACCTCAAAGGTAGCTACTTAAGGCTAAACAAGACAAGCTTCCCCTGGACTACTTCTCCACAATTAAGTACTGAACTTCTAGCAGGATGACGACTATCTTGTTGGAAGAAAATGCACAGTATCTTCATTGAGTGGAAACAGATTCCACATACTTACATAATGTTTGTCTGGGTTATATCTCTTCTGATATGTAAACACAGAGACTTGTTTGATTCGGCCATCTTGTTTAAGAGAGTATGTTTTAGCAGAAAACGAGAGGATGGGTTCATCATTAGAAGGTAGACCTGAGAAACGCAGCTGAGCCAAATTGTGAATAAAGAAATTAAACTTTGTGGCAACGCTTCCCAGACTGGATTCGATCAACCTAGAAAAGCAAAAATAATGTCAAATACTAGAGCATACGTCAGAATGCACAAAGGTAAGCTCTGTTAGTGAATCAGACTTAAGTCTAAGAAAAATAAAAAAAAAAACAATTTCTTACTGACAGAGAAACAGTTTTTAAACTAAAAGTGAACAATGGGCTACATAAAAGAATGTATCAGCATTTAATAGAAGATTCAGTATCCAAACTTTGGAATGGGTTGTTATCCAAGTGAAGCCTTTCCAGAGTTGGTAAAAAAGTTACATGCATGCTACTGCAGTTTCCCCCACATATTTTAAAAGAAGTACAATAACACATCTTGTAACACATAGCAACAACTTAGTTACACTACACACACCCCCGCCCTACTCACTGCACTGGAACATCATCCCTCAATCCCCAGTGAGCTCTCTTCTTGAAAGAGAACTTATTTACATGCATTACAAGGTTCCCATCATATACACTGCTATTCAGCAATTTAGGATCCATTTAAAATGCAAGTCTCAAACAGCTGAACAGCATTTCAAACAAAATTTATGCAAAAAGTTTGTCTTAAAGGAAAAGTATTTTGGCACAAGCATTAATCATATAAAACTGATTCAAACATAAAACTTATTTCTATAGCTCACTGGTTAACCAATATTTTACAGTTGTACGGTGTAACTATTCAGCTTCTACAGACATGTTTGTGAATATCTTTAGTACATTTTTTCACAGCAGAAAGCTCCCATTAAGAGGATGATGCTAGTTTTGACTTATCCAGTACCTTGTAAAGAAAATGGTAGCTTCTGCATCTGTTGTTTGGGGCTGGAGAGCATCCTGGACATACTTCAAGTCCTGAACACCACTTAGTTCTGGTAACCCAGAAGAAAGCATCTGCAGGAATTTACAGTTTTAATGCAATAAAACTAATACAATTTTACACTGAAATGATTAAAACTCTTACACCAAATTCATTTGAAGTTTGCACTAACTTGCTAAATGATAACAGCAATGGCCAACAGTTACTTACAATCAACAATTACTCCCTTCACCATTTCTGCTGAGCTAAAAGCCATTAAAACACTTTGCAGTGTAAATTATGGTATCATCTTAATTTTAAATTCTCAGGAAATAGCTAGGTAGTAAAAAAGCTTAACAGAAAAATCCAAATACCACCTTCCTAAAAAGTATTTCTGATGTTTCTGACTTTTAAAGGCATGCATAAAAAGCACAGCATTTAATAAAATCCTACATGAGATCTATCAAGTTTCAATTGAATTTAATAAAATGATTACCAATGAAAGTAGGTTAAGGAAGAGATTTGCATGTTTTCTTATCAGATTGTATGCTTGACAACAGAGATCCACGAACAACTGAAAGCGAATAGTGGGTTTTTCACCACCATTAATGACATAAGCCATATCCGATGTTAGCACAAAAGGAGCTCGATCCCTGTTCAAAAAGAACAGAATTCCTAAGTTCATTATAAGGTCTATTCACTTTGTCATGTGCTTCCTCCTCCCTTCCACCCCAAGGCGGTGATACTAAATAATCCGTGAATGCCATTTTACTTTTTCGGGGTGGGTTCAGCTGCTTAGTGCTCTCTCAGATTCCCAGCACATTCACATGGTACTGGCCCTACAGCAGATCTCCTGGAGCAACGCCTGGAGGACAGGTTACCTTACAATGCCTTCCATCCCTCATTTCTGGAAGCCATAACACACCAAAGCAAAGGCAATGACTATATTATCACCTGACTAAAACGTAACTCCTTTGTCCGGGATATAGATTATCTTCCCCTACAGAGAGGGGTAGTAAATGCAAACCTGCTGTTCACTCTTCTATAATAATGACATTCACTACTGTTTTTATGAGCCAGAGTCTGTTCTCATTTGTTTCACACTCATACACCCAGACGACAGAGGTTCTGGCACTCAATTTCTCATTCATTGATAAAGTTTACTGAACAAGCACACAATACATAATTGTATGAATATAGCTAAAAGGGTGAACCTACACTACAGTTTTATCCAATATTCCTGGAAAAGTATGACACCAATATTTGTGTTAGATATAAGGATCCCAAATATCAATAAAGAGTTATATTAATATTTTCCTGTACCCAAACACTTGGCTTCCATAACTATTGTAAAGAAATTGCTACTGAGATTTGCCCAGTATGTATACCACAAAGCTCTTAAGGAATGAATGCAGTTTGTAGGCACTGAAGATAAATGATGTTTAGGACACCAAATTCCTTATTTCAATCTACCAGTAGCTAGGAAAAGTAATTTTATCTGAAAGTTATGCCTATGTGCTCTGACTTAAAACAGCTTCAGAGAACAGAATATAAAAACAGGAAGCCAGAACCTTTTCAAAATTAATTCTGTACAGTTATGTTTGAATGCATTCTGGAAACTCTGTGGCTCAATGGAAGACACTGGCTTCATAATGAGAACAGCAGATAACAGGAATTTAAAAGTTAATGCTTAGAATTATAATGCTTATAAAAATATAGTAAACATCACTTCGCTCTCCACATCACTCAGATACAGAAAATACCTTTTAAAGCTACCAAACATTTGCGCATGACCCAAAAATTTCCCAAAGTCAATGTGAAACATATGCCCTGTGTTTCGGAGCATGATGTTATCATTGTGGCGGTCACAAATTCCCAATACGTAAGTAGCTACACAGCATCCTGCACAAGAGTAAATGAAGTTTTCTGAAGCCTGGGAAGGAGAGAAAAAAAGTGAATTGAGAACAAGTATCAGTGGGAAAACACCATTCATGCATTCAACCATCAATCTTGACAAGGGTAAATCCAAGGCAGACAAGATGGCCTCTAAAATTTGCTTTTTTCCAAAACAGCATTCAGGCAGATAGCTTCACAAGTATCTCTGGATATCACACTTCCCAGAAAAAATACTTGTTTTTAAAAAAAAAATGCAAGAGAAAAGAGGAGTTGAAGACAAATCACAAAAGGAAATAAATACATTAATAGAGAAAAGGGTACAGGGCTTATTTTTCCAATGTGTTTTAACAGCATTGTAGCCAAAAGAAAAATGTCTTTTTTTTGAATCCCATGTGCTTGTATGAGAAGAAACCACTGTTCCTATAACACAATTAAGAGCAGCCACCATTCCTCCCTATCTTAAATGTGAAATACATTTTTTCTCTATCCAGTAAAAACTCCTGATGTGAATCCTAAGAATTCATGTGGATCCTTTTTAGTTATAAGGGATTTTTATTTGCTCTTCTTCAAATATAGGAAAAAGCTAAGTTTCCTAAAGATATAAACCAAAAATTTAAATTGAAGATCTGGAATAAGAATTTCATTCTTTCATAAGATGGTATTTCTCCCTTTTAAAAGATCTTCAGAAGAGAACAACACTGAAAAAAAATTACCTTTTCATACTCCTCCTCTGTAGGATTGTACTTCCTCAACCATTCTGCCAGAGGCTTGTCTTTAAAAGAACCTGTCACTCCATATTCCACTTGAATTTTCCTAAGTGTATCTGAAGCAGGAACAAGCTCTACCATGCCTTTATATAAAACAAAAATTGTATTTAATCATGTCCTTAAATTATAATGCATTTTTATAATTCAGTAGAATCCTTCTTGACGACAATGGATTTTATAATCTTAAAATAGCTTCCTTTAAACCCCAGTGAGATGTAAAAATAGTGCACTAAGCATTTCTGCTGACTATTACAAAGCATACCATGAAACACATGTAGCAATCCAGCTTAGGCTTACTTTACTACAATTAGTTACGATTGCTAGAATGCATATATAAATTACACTGTGAATAATTACTTTCTACTACATAAACTAGTATTGAACTATAAGCAATAACTGCAAAATATTTTGATGCTGACACTCTTCATACACTGACACTTCAGTAACTTTAATGGCTGTCAAGCATTGAAACAGACCAGAACATTGCTCCAGAAATAAAGTAGTGGGCTTTAAATGTGGCCTTATTTTGGAGATACCATTTACTAAAAATATTTGTATAGCTAAATCATAAAAGGAAAATATTTATTTGATTAACAGAATTTTATTTATATCTTGACAAGAGCTACTGAAGGCAAATCTGTAATTTACATCCATTTTTCTTTTTCACTTTAATCCTTCAAGTACTTTAGGAATACCAATAGTAGCGATTGAAAAAAAAAATAACATGCCATGCAATCAATTCATTGTTCAAAGAAGGAAGAAAAGGCACCTGTTTCTCTAAAAAAACAGGTCTTACATAAATAGAAACTTTTCGCTTATTTTGCCAACCTAAACTTTTAACATTTCCATGTATTTAAGGGTTTTCATCAAGCTGTTCTAGCATCTGACTGAAGAAATATTTAAGTTATTGTTTATCATCTTAAAGATCTTGTGGTTCCTGTTGGCTAGTTCTAGAGAATTACTGAAAACTAGGAAAAAGCATGTTCGAGGTGCAGGGTGGTATTTACACTCAAACTTAAGAGTTCTGTGACCTAGTTTCAAACGTGAAAGACAGCCTCGTATTTCCAAGGAACTTACACCAGCATATGACACTCATTCTGGGGGACAGTGTGTGGCGTGTGTTTTAAATTTTTCTTCTTTTTGCATATTTCAGTATGTGAACGATACCCTGCAAACCAACGGCAACAGATTCCAAATACTTTAGAATTTCAGTTTTGACTTGAATACTTTCTTTCATCATAACTAAACTTTCAGAATGAGGATTGCTACGGCACCACTATTTTCTTGTGTTGCATTAAAGGCATCAAGAGAAACCTTAGCTTTTATCATTATATTTGTTTGTACTGCTGCTCATTGTCAACACAATGTCAGGACTCAAGAGAAGAAACACATTTAAATGCAACTCAGCCTTCAGGAAATTCAGAACAAGTTAACTTGCTATACTCTTGACTCTGAATTTCTTTGCATGGAGGGCTTCTGGCCTTCCACTGTTTCTGTGCTGCTGCACAGAAATTTCCACTATCAGTTTGACAAGAAATTGAAGTGGGGGAGCAAAAATTATAAGCAGCATCTGGTTTTGCACCTCTGTCTTTTCCAGTTGAGAGACACTTGAAGATAACCATTCGTAGATCCAGTCCCTCCTGCAGCCAGATCTTATCCATAATCTTAATCATCTGTAAAGCCAACATATCTTGTCGCAAGTCTTCTCCAACCTTAAATGAAAAAATAGAAGTTAAGAGACATAACATGCTTTCAGCAAAACTAAACTTCACAGATCGTACTTGCTTTACATTTCTAGGAAGTGATACATTATGCTATTTACCTCCTCATCGCTATGCATTTAAAGAGAAATAGGCTATATTTCAGCTTTCACATGAAGTAGACTTACTTTCACATTTTACAGCCTGTTCAGACATTGGTTTCTAGATACACAGCAACAAACTCACAAACTAACTAATCTTATTGGTCTACACTAAAGTTCATCGACACCAATAATGATTATCATTCAACATTTTTTCTCCAACACACAAGCAAGACCTACCTTAAACATCACATTAATTTCTTCTCCCAGAGGGTCTGCATTTATCAGTGCAACTTTCAGTGGTACTGCATTGGAGCTGAAGAACGAACATGCCTACAAATAGATTTAGTGTTAGTACTTAAACAGGACTATTCCTGCTAGCCCAGAGAACAAGATATTCTGACAACAAGCAGGTTTGACACACAATGTGCCCATTCAGACTTCTAACATCGCGATTGTGGTGAATATGTGTTTCCCTTGAATAAAGAGCCCTTTGGCTGTTATTTGTTGAATTCTTGTACAAAAGCCAACAGTGCTACACAGTGATGTTTTATACATTTTGAAGGGAAGAGTGAATAAAACAAGGATAAATATTTTATCAGCAGCTTTTTCTGAAACCTAGAAGATATTAAAAAATGGGTATTTGAAAGTTCCACTACATTTTCTCATTTATCTGCTTTCAAGTACATACTCATGATTTAATAATTACAGTAGAGAAGGAAAGCAAGTCTCTCCACACAAGATTAAATCCAGTGTTCACAGACCTTTAGGTTCTCAGTCATGCATGATGATATAATCAAGACTGTGGTTGAGCTGATATTGCCAAATCTTGCAGAGTTCTGGAAAAATAATTTACCTGCTTCTCCCTACATTATTACTTGTTGGACCTTCACAATAAACTAGAGCTACTGTGTGCCTCCCTGGATTCAGTGAATCTCTTGGACACAAGCAGTAACAGGTAGTTTCACCTATTTCACAGTATCTACTCATTGTTTGAGCTTTATAGACTTGCTCAATTTTCTCTTTTGATTACTACTGTGAAGAAGTTTTTTTCATACACTTTGAATAGTCCCTGGCTTTACTGTAGCCAGAATAGTTGGTCTCAAGAGAGATAGGGTCTGAAGAAATAGGAAGGTATTACAGATTTTTTTAAAAAAATACAAGTACCTTCACGGGTTTTACACAAGTATTTGTATAAGTTTTATCTTTGCTCAGCTAATTTCATTGCCTTGTTCAATCAGAATTTTTAATCAAAACTCTCCCCCTCAGTCTAAAGAGCCTTCAAGTACTTCAAATTATATTTTCTCAATTCATAAAAGCTTTGCCTATATGTAATTTTCAAAAGGTTTTTCAACTCTGAATGTGCAGTACCTTAATATTTAGCTCTTTTGCCACAAGACTGGGGTTGAGAGGCAAACGGCATTTGTTCTTCAAGAAAAATAACTGCACACGTTCCATACCATTTTGCAAGGCAGCCTGCAGACAAAAAAAATATTTCAGCTTACATCTTCCTAACTGGAGCATCTACAGAAAACTTCTGGATAAAGTTAAACTGAAGCCAGTGTTTTAACTCCTCACTGTCAAAGGGATACTGGAAATAACTGCTGTTCTAGCTATTAAAAATACATAAGCCTAGCAGTACAACACTAATATCACACAGATTTTTGGGATTCTGTGGGGGGGTTTTTTTTGACTGATGATAGCATCCCACTCTATCAAACTGTAAGTTCATATTATTAACATATAAACAGATACTCCATTCTTCTGCATAATGGCATCATTCTTCAGCAATAATAGGTTTAAATACAATTCCAGTTTACTGTACACAGAAACCATTCTACTTTCTTACCCTATCACCTCACACAATCTAACGTTCTTGTCAAATCTGATGTCATCTGAAATATCAACCTCATTAAGCCATTATCTTTGTAAAACGCAGAGCAATAGATTCTTAGACCTTCTTATGTATTATATAGAACATTTTATTGAACTTAGACTAAAAAAAAAAGCAATAAAGCAATTGAGTGCATTGTTTTCAGGGTATACTCAGTCTAATCTTCCTAAAGAATATTAAAAACATATACACACACCTGACGAGCAGATCCACTTGTTTGCTTTACTCTTTCTGCCACCATTCCAAAAAGCTGAACCAGTCTGGTCTGCTTCTCGAGCTCTTCCCTCAGCCTTTTTCCACAGACTGAAAGAAAAGCTCCAAGAATTTGCTCATACCTTACACCAAACTTTGTATCATACAGCGTATCCTTAAGAAGCCTGAAATACAGGATTTAAGTTAAATTTTCCTAAGGAAAATACTGCAAACAATACAATACTAAGACATTCAAATATTTTAATGAATCAGTACTATATATATCCAAAGTTACTGATATATAGGAAATAAAAAGAAAGAAGTTTGTGCCTCAGAGACACTGTCTGTTTTCATGACAGAACCAGGATCTACATATTGTATACTCTCCAATCATAACATTCTTATGAACTGTGATATTAAGAACGCTTTTTTTTTTTTCTGGCAATATTAATCTTACAGTCAATGTTACGTGAACAATGGAACAAAGAACATCTTACCAATATAGGTAGTGTGCTATTCGAATGCTTCCCAGTGCCCGAGCCAAAAGAAATTTGACAAGAGCACTGTCCAGGTAGGTTTCATACTTCAATGCCTAAATACAAAGAAAATGAAAGTGGATTTAATTCTAGATGAAGACTGAAATTTTACGACTAATGCACAGACAGAATCACCACAAATCCATAGAGCAATCACAAAGCAATTATTTAATCAAATTGTTTTCCATACCACGCATTAAGTTTATTAAGCATAGAGACTTGCAGTTGTAGTTCTGCTACTAGTAATCAGCAATTCCTTTGGGTTTTCAAGAGCAAAAAAGTTCAAACTTCAGTGTAGGCAGAAAGTCCTACCTGCACAAACTGAGGAAGGAAATCTGTTAACTCATCATCACTTAATGTCTCTATCCAGTTCACAGCTGTATTTCGTACTTCCTGATCAGCAAACCTAGAAAGTTACCACAAATCCACATTTAGTTTATTCTGTTCATGTAAGATTTGTCTTTTCTTTTCTGGGATCAACTAGATACAAAAGAATGAATATAAAGTCTTTAATGGCTCAATAAAGGACCAACAAGTTTGAGGCCCTTCACTACCTAAGATGCAAACACAAGTGCATGTTTAGGACAAATATGCTATCTCTCAAAACTGCAGTCTTGATAGCTTGGCTGTATAGCTTGCTCTCCTACTGGAAATTAGATTTCAGAATCCTAACTGCTATTGCTGTTCTTTTACTACGAGACTTGGTTAAACCTACATGAAAAAAGCAAGCATGTGTTCTTCAAAATTTTAAGAAAATTTAGTTTTTGATACAAGAAATTCAGCAATATTTTCCACAAGAACACCATTCAGAATCTTCTACTGAGAAGTTATTTAATGCACAACACACAGAGAACTTATTTACATTGTTTTCCTTACTTTGAATCAAGTAGTTCCAGTGCAGCTAAGGGTGATAAAGGAGGCCACTGCTGAAGTAATGAATATATTTCTGGAAGACTTGCCCAGTCCCAGTGAGGGGCACTAACCAGTATTTTTGGTAGGCTACTAGTATGACTATGACAATAATGCCTCTTCTCCCACAAAAATTCTTTATCTTCTTTTGATAGCCTGTAGACAAAAGTTAATTTCAGTTTATAACATACATTACAGACCATCACCTGAATAACCCCAATGCAACTGCTCGTTGTATATACATATTTAGTACCACACAATTCACAGAAATTTTTAAAACATAATTTAACACACAAAATTGAATGAAATTAAAATGGCTATTTCATCCAAAGAAGTCATAGCAAGCAGCAAAATAAAGCCTCAAACATTACGGAAACAGTTGTTCAAAGTTATAATTTGGGCAGAACAAAAATAAGTTTTAGTATAATCTGAAATAAACCAAAATGTTAGTGTTAGTTTGGTGCAGATGAGTGGGAAGGCCTGCCAGAACAGCTTCCATGGCATACCAACAGCCACTGCTGAAACTGCCACTGCTCCCTGTAACTGAAGAACTGCCAAGCAGGAATAGGCATATATAAGAGGCAGCCAAAAGGGTGGCAAGTGTTGTGACAGGAGAATATTATGACACCGGCCATGGAAACCACATGTAAATTAAGTCAGCACCATTATGTTGCAAGTTTAATTCAAACTCTTGTTTAAGTCGCCACAGGTCTTCAAAAATATATAGAACCATATTAAAGAAATTTAAGAATAAATAAGCATTCCATACCCTCGCCACAAATTGTAATGTACAAAGAGACCATAGCTAAAAAGAGACAAACATACCCAATAGTGTTATCCTTTGAGAGAATGGCAAGGAGACGTTCTCTCAAAGGTTTTTCTAAAGTTTCTATGGAATGATGCACAGTAGTCTTTGCAGCTTGAGGAATTTTATATTCAATATCAAAAGCATGGGATGGGAAGTCAATCTAAAAAAAAGAAAGAGATGATGCAAGTCCTTAAGAACAGTACTGACCATGTTTTGGGATTGCTAAGTCATGCCTAACAAGGTGCCTTCTCTTCTGAGAGAAATTTGGACTCTGAATTTAGAATGAGAGGTGCTTATGTTCTGTTGTTTGGGTCTAGACAACTCCCATCTCGGCATACATTTCTGTAGACTACTTTTCAAAAATGTTCTCTCCCAGTACTGATAGCATGTCCTTCCAAGGCATCTCCGATTTCTTACTTCAAGATAACGATTCAACAGGGACTTGTATACACTTACAGCAGCTTTTCATTCTTTGCCCTTAACACTTATTAATCACTATTCTATACGGGCTTTCAAATACGACTTAGCAATATTTACACTCGCCCCAAAACATTAATTGATCTACTACCACTCATGTAAGAGTTAAAGTCACATTATTCCAATGAAACATAGTCAGATCAAGTCAGAATTATATATAACCTGCAATACTATTCTTTCCATATTTCCTTTCTTACTGGCCATCCCTGGCGCATGATGTGGATGTGACGAGGTCCAGAGTTGCAAGAGCTTTGTCCCACAAGTTAACAATCTGAGAAAAAAGCATGTACAGGTATTACTGTCACAATCTGTTTACTTCAACAAGATATTAGTTATTAAAATACTATCTGGAGAAGACCAATGGTCACTACAAAGAAACAATTCAAAAGTATCGGTGTGGTATAGGAGAATAGTTCAAACTGACTATTTGTTTCTACTGCAGAGATAAGAAAATGTCTTATGATGAGTATTTCAACTGATGTTCAGAAAAGAACACAGGAAATCAAACTGTACTAGCCAATACAGTTTAGAGTTTAAAAAAGGCAATTATGGTAACTGTGACATTAATTTATTTCTTTCACTGGATGTCTTCTGTACTTTTAAGTCCTTTAAAACTGCATACAACTGTTAGGTGGAAAAGACAGAGGAAAAGTTCAGTGCTGACACAGCTACATTAAGTGCTCCCTATTTCTTAAGGGAGAAAAGGAGTACTTTTGCCTCTGAGGAATAAATTGAACACCACCACCATCCCCCGCTTACACTCAGAAAAAAAGGCACAGATATATGAATATTACAGACATCGTCATTTGCCTGGACTTTCCACATTACGAGATTCTGCAAGCACGTATCAGATGACATTCGTATTTGCCAGTTTATCCCCAATATTAATACCGCTTCCAACTGTAGTAAGGCACAACTGAGGATACTTCATAAGTATTCAGATTAAAATAAAAAATGTTAGGCACAGAAAACCTCTATCGGTCTTTAAAATCAAAATACAGTCTCAGAAGACTGCTTGAAGGTAAAGCTTTTAGTATATTTTGAAAGATGTTTTAGGGTTTATATGTGTTTCAAAGAACAGTTCTTTATATGTGAATATTGATTATCTGGGAACTTATGATGCCAATTAAGATTACTCAATCATGCCACTGAAGTGTAACTGAACAGCTTGTTCTTTTTAATAATTCTCTAGTTTAATATACTTGCCACAGCCTTCTGTCTCATCCTCGAGTAAAGATATTTTAAGGCACTCCACAGACACTTTATCTGAAGGGATTTTAATTTGACTACAGATCCTTCCAAAGCACATATATGACCTTTTATTCTTTCTGTGTTTTGGTTAGCTACAAGTTTTAGCTCCTGCCTGCTATTGAGGGTATTCTCAACTATAACTGGAATACCTGGCTGGTATTTTTAATTACCTAGGTCTGGATTTAATTGTGTACATTGCAAGTGGATTAGACCACCAGCATCTCCACAGCTGCCATATACAGGCCATTCAGTAAACCCTGGCACAACACATTCTATTGTAGTGCTCTGCATAAACAGAAAATACAGTTTTTTTCTCCAAACTAACTACTATGAGAACACCATGCAGCATGAAGACAAGATCAATTTGCAATTCAGATCAAAACAAAAGCTATGTTTTCAATCAAATACTGTGATATGTGGTATTTATACAGGAGACTTAAATGCCACATTTAAACAGAATACTGAAGTAAGCGTAATTTATAAAAAGAAATCCAAGTTTCAGTGGTGACTGAAAGCAGCTGCAGGCCATCTTTGCAATGCAGGAAAGCCTAAACTCTCACGCACCCCTAAGCTGTAGGAATTGTCACCATACAAAAGGGGAAGTGGAACAAGTAGAACCAAATCTAGAACCAGAGGATGCAAACCACATGGAAACAGACATAAGTAATACATAGGAGTAACTGTTCAGGAAAGACTTGATTATCTTTCTGCAGCCCTGGTTGGCAATTACATAATTTAAGCTTCCAGTAAGACCTAGAAGTCAGAAGCACATATAAATAGGAAATAATATGAAATCTTAAGCATAAATCCTGATGCTATTCTGCAATGGTGTGATCACTTCTACAACATCATGCTTAACTCTGGCATCCATGGTTCAAGTCTACTGGTTAATGTTTCACTGAATAGCTACCAATGTGATAAGTGTTTTGGAATACGCTTCATAATGGAAGTTTTGAGGACAAGGCAACTTGAACAAATCTAGGAACACTTAACTGAGGAAAGTTACAGTAGGGTTTTCATTCTTAGGAAAAAAAGTATAGCAGGATGAGGCAGCTGTACTTGGAAGAAGGCCAGTTCAAGCTAGAAGTATGCCATAAATTTTACACAGTAGTCAATTATCTCTTTAAATTTTTTAGTAAGTCCAACTCTGAATCAAAAGGAGTAATTTCAGAACATCCTGGGATCTCTATTACTCAGAAACAGGCTGATGAAAGAAATGGCTTATTTTCCCTATCTATGAAAGTACACCTGTATTTTAAAATATATCTAAATTTTAAAAGAGTATTTTGATTCTCTTACTGGCTTATATATTGCCACCCTATTATCAGATTTAGGATTTTTTAAAAGGATTAAAGAAAAAAAAATTATCCAAAATTCTCCAGTTTGGCTCCTGTACATGTAAACTTAGGAAACATGCAGCACTGAATATTCTGCAGCCAAGGAAGAGATGTCTCTAAAGAATAGTAGTACTCAGAAATACTGCAGCCATTAAATTAATGATCTTTTATTTCTAAAAATTTGAGCCATCACCATATTTAGTTCTATAAACAGGACTGGGTTAAGGTAAGTGCTATTCTTTCCTATCTTAAGAAGGTTTTAAGGCAAAAGTGCTTCTTTCCCAGTGATATGATGGAAGCTTAGCACATTGTTTACCAGCTGTCAGGATTCTTTTCTGTATTGTATTGCACTGGACATGATTGCTGATGAATACAAGGCTTGCTGCGAACACTTTTGTACAAGTTGCATTCTCTATCACCATGGTTCATGAACTGGCTGAGAACTTCATGTTTACACTTTATCTGCTAAAATATGTGAATACTGACTGAACTGCCTCTAGCCAATATAATGTACTTTTGGATCTTCTACTCGGACATCAGAATTCATGAAATGCCACCTACCAGGAGCACAGTCCTTCAGTAGAAGGAAAGCTGTCAATTCCATAGACAGTGCCACCTGCAGATACTTTCACTGCATATGTCTTTTAGGGCAACTGAGTGGAATGTCAGTGGATTCCCTGACTTGAGTTATGCTTACATACTCAATTGCTGCATCCTTACAGAACATGTGACCTCTTTTGGTCCACATTATTATGAAAATATCATGCAAATAAAACCACTTTCATCCAAACAATATTCAACTTCCTCCAGCAGTCAATTTTTTCCAGGCAGTTAGATGGAAATACTATAACACAAGACTGTGCTTTGTACACTCTTTACCTGAAGGTATTATTTCTGTAATAATATAGTTCACGATTCTTATCTTTATCAAGACCTACTATATTCAATAGCAGAGAAGTTTCTATAGTTATGGAAATGGAGTAAGCTTTATATAGAGTAAATATTATTAATAATCTTACCCATATTTTGGAGACTTACCGCCTAAAATCAAAAAGAGGTAGAGAAACCTGACCCAAAATTTCTGGGCCCTTTCTCTGCTTATTTGAGTCAGGAGAACTCCCACTACTTTGATTTAGTATTCCAAACAAAGTCAGACATAAAACTGATTCCAAAGGCAGCTGTGAAATCTGGATGGGGAAAATTATTCTGTAAAATAGAAGTATTAAAAGTCAGTCAGAGGAAAGACGGTTAGTAAATTACAGGTTTATCCACGTAATCTGTTGATGCCTATGGCTTTCAAAAAGCTAATTAATATTGAAGAACAAGTGTTACATTTTTATGCAATTATATTTCACTCCACTATCTCCTGTACCAATGGCTTGCAAAATCTGCTAGATTACACTTCAGCACTGGAGCCAGATTTGGAACAACACTTTTTAATCTCTGTCTATTAAATCACATTCCTAACACAGAACTGCACTGTCCAGCGTAACCAGTCTTCCCGCTCTATTCACTGTGAGGACACACACAATTCCATGTTAGCTGTCTCCTAACCTCTCAGATTTAGAGTCAGCTGACAACAGTTTCCCATCCTAATTAAAGGCCTATTAAGAACTACTGAAAGCCAAATTCAAATGTTACAAAAACAGCACCCATAAAGAAAGCAGCTGAGAAGCATACACCTCACTAATTCAAAATGTTTTGTTTACACTGTTTTTATTCCTTAAATTGTCGTTTGATTTTGTGTAACACACCAAAATATCATTCTAAAAATGATCACAGCATATCACTAAGGCAGTAACACTAGAACAGTACAACTATATTACACAGCTTATAAGCAATCTAACACATCTTTTGCTGTAATACACTAGTCCTTGCTAGCAAAAGGTCTACAATTAATCCTTTACATCATCGGAAAAAAGGTAGTTGGAGTACTCTCTAAAAGGCAGTTATTCTAGAACCTGAAACTCTCATTCCTGGTCTGATATAATTCAGCACTGTAGACTTTCTGTGTAATCCTCAGGGTCTATCTCTGAGCTTTAAAAAACTGTCAGGAAAACAGATATACAACAACATAGAGCTCACCTGATGCTCCAGTTATGACAAGCTGCCTGATAACTATTAAGTGGAATAGAGCAAGCTGTGCATAGATGCGAAAAAAAAATTTTTCCGTCTCAGTTATCAGATATCACCTGCCGTCCTCTCCTTATTTCTCTTCTCCATGCACTTCCTTCTTCCTTTCTACCCTCTTCCCCTGACCCATAAATAACAACTGAAGCTTAGTACCTCAAACCAGACAATCTCATATGCTATAGACAGATACTCTTAAGTACTTATGAATCTGCTCTTTATATAAATAATTCTAAATTAGATATTTAAATTCAGATACAAAGTTGTTACTAGTGTTTGGGACAAAAAAAGATTCAGCATTAATGTTAGTAAAAACGGGTTGCTTTTCCTCCCCGTTTACATAATTTGAGCAGTGCTTATAAGCCAGCTTTATTCATCCTTCTTTGAGCAGCACAAACTGTTTCCATTACAAGGAATGCTATGACCTTCCCAACTCCTTATAATTGTATACTACAAAAACATTAGCACAGGGCACTTGTCCAGCATTTCCATTACCACTTTTCAAATGAACAGTGAAATACTATTGAGAAAAATATTTCTGATTTTGGTCAGTAAGTCTCACACATTGTTCTTTCAACACTTCAAATGAAATCAGAAGCAAAAACTTGCTTGAATGACTGTATTCAGCAGCAAGTTAGGTAGGTACTAGATAAAACAAAATATTTTAGTGAGTTTTAACATGTTGAAGTCACTTACAGTTCATCCCATTTAATCAAGTAGAAGAAGTTCTTGTATGTGCCAACCTTCTTGGACTGAACAGGTTTAAACAGATCTTTTCCATTATGGGTCAGAGAACAAATCAAGTAGTACTTTTCATAACTGGACAAGGAAAAGAAAGTATATTTTAAAAAAAATATCCATAAAAGGATAAATTTTACTATTAATAAATTACTTACTTTGATACCCAACTAGGAGAAATTCCATGCGCAGCAAATACTGTGAACTGGAGATGTTCTGTTGCAGTCCATGCTTCCTTGGTACTCTTGCTGTCTTTTGCAGAAACTGCTGCAGAACTGCTACATGAATTCATGTGGAGTTGCAGAAGGGCCTCAACTGCTCTTGTTAACTGGTCTATACTCACTTTCAGAGGGTTTTCAGGCTGCAGTGAAACTAAATTATAATTTATCTTTAATACATATCTTCCTAAAAGAGCCACCTGAAAGCAGTTTTTAAATAAAATTGAAGAACTTAACTCACCAGGTGAGCTGTTGCTAGTGTCATCACCACACTTTAAGGACATCTACAGAGTAAAGTTAGAGCAAATTTCAGTACCAAGAAACCCATATTCATTTTCATTGCTTTTAAGTATCTTGTGCAGAAGTTATGAAACACCCGAATTAGGCCCATATTTGGGTTTATGTAACATCTTTTTACTCAAAGTTCCTCAAGAGCTAACTGACAGCATCACAATTTACACACCATGCAGCAACTATTCACCAAGTTCAAAAGCTCATGTTCTGTTGTGTCACAGCTATTTTAACATCCTTTATGAACTCTTAAAAGACACAGTACTTTGAAATATTGCTCAGGATCCTCTAACTTCTCTGAGTATAAAAGCGGGTCAGGGCTGTTACGGATGAAAGCAGAAGCTGTTAGCTCTATTACCCAGTAATTTAAGTCTGAACAGCTGCTTTGTTTGTGGCACTTGGTACGGTATCTTTTGTAGGCAGAGTTACTATAAATTTACCGAATAAAAAAATGTTAAACTGAGAAAACTGAACAGTAAGTACTGTCACTTCGTACTATCTGCTGTGTCTGCTCCTTGATCTGCTAAAATGGAAATCTAAACATGATACAGTATTACAGAAGTGTCTAGTCTCAACAAGGACAACCGTTGAAGCCAAAAGGTGACAAACAAATCATGGGAATTTACTCCCTTCTAATAAGGAAGGGTTTCATGCCAAATTCAAATTCTGATAAACCTAAAACTTCTAATGAAAACTCAGTTTGTGATTTAAAAACAAAATCCAGTGAATTCATAACACTTCAGAGAAAGCCTAAGATTGCCACAACTGCTGCAGAAGAACAAAAGCTCTCCTTACACTTAGTGTACTAGCTGAGCATCTTGTCAATATCAAGTTTTAACTACCAAAAAACTTCACATCCTTATAAAAAACGTGCAGAAACTTGGGGGGGAGGAGGAATCACATCATTTTCTCCTTTCAGAAAAACTACTGTGTTTCTACCATACTTGTCAAGTAGTCCAAGTACTTCTGGATGACAGGATGCCAAATTGTTGAAACAGCACTACATGTAATTTTTCACTTGACAACCTACTGTTTTCTTACTTTTCAGCCACTTCTTTCAACCACAATTACTTTGAAAAAATTAGAAATTAAAAATCAAACAATATCTTACATAAGGTTTAAATGCAACTGACTCCAGTCTTTACAGCAATTTAATTTCTGAAAGCAATCCTGAAAGCCTTCATACACATCACTGTTTGAGCCAACATTCATCAAAAGAGGACTGCAGGGTTTTATTGATAAAAAAGTAGCTTTTTCAAATTCTCCGGGGATAGCATTATTTTCAGAAGTTACTGTAACACTGTAATCTAATTATTTCTACAGCTTTCTCCTATCAAAACCCAAATATCACTGTTTTCTTAATGTGCGTTCAGCACTTACCTGCAAGAATTTCAGGCCTCGTGACAGCTACATTTGGTTTGTGCATTTTGCCTCAGTACCTCAGTAACACAAATATATCACTGAACTGATGAAGCCAAAAGCAAATAGAACAGCACATGCATCACCACTCCAGTATGGCAGCAGGACAACAGAAACAGCATCACAAGACTACTTAGCTTTTTTATTTGCACACTTCTCCAATTAATGACTATTTTTGACAACATGACTCGAGACCAATTCTGTTCAAGTGAACTGTTTATCATACGGTAGTTTTATCATCAAAATCCGTGTTATTTCAGAGGTTTAATTTTTGTTCATATGTTCAGGAATGCAGAAGCATGAACTGTTAAGAGTTAAGATGCCAATGGTATTCACATAAATATGCACAGAAAATACATGATGTGGATTCCTCCTTTAAGTATAACAGAATTGATTTTAGAAGGCATGAGCTAGCTGTCAGTTTCCCCTTGGCCAGATTTAGTGGAATCTGCTGTGACACAAGTCTAGTTACAGAGCCAGAAAAAAGCATTTTCAAACTATTTTTTAAAAAGTCGCCATTTAGAACAGGAAAGGATTCCAAGAGCAAAAAATTAATGCATCAATAGCAAAGATGTTAAAATAAATATAAGATGACAGGTAAGAAAATCCCACCATAACCCTGACTGAACTGTTGCTGGTATTTGCAACTACCAAAGATTATGAAATCATACTTTTCAGAGTTAAAAGGCATACCTCGGAATGTAATTTATAGCATGAAAGTTTACCTCAGCATTTTTAGTCCTTGGAAGATTAACAGCCCTCCTTAGCTTCTTTACCGATTCTGTTATTGCAGGAGTCTCTACACAATCCAATGCGGAACAGATTTTTCTGACAGTCTTAATTACGTGATCTACTGCTTTATGCTGGTTCTAATAAGGAATGTATGAGAGAACAGATTGATCTGATCAGTTGTGAATGCCATTATTAATTTATTTTTTTTTTAGAATGAATCACCACAAAAATTTCATTATGAGATGCATGTCTCAATTATATTAAACTGTGGTGTAACAATTCGATTAAACAAAAGCCTCAGTATTGAGAACTTCCTTATAGCTCAGTTATCAATGCCAAAAACATAGTAGTACAGATTCTAAAATAAGGTCCCAGGAAACATTTGGAGGTTTCCAACCATTTTTCTATTAAGCTGTTGGCAAACAAGTATTTTCTAATAAAATATGAAGCTCAAATTCCCTCATGGCATAAAAAGAAAGTGTAGTTTAAAAAATGATATTCAATTAGTGTGAGGAAGGAATGCTAAATAAGCAGTGTTTCAATTTCAGCCCTCTTAAACACATAGGTTCAAATTACACTACAGTATAGCTTCTGTCATGGAACCTAATCATTTTTACTTCACTTCAATGTACTTTGGAAAAAGTTTGTTGCAACTTTTGCCTTATACATTATTTAATTTAAATGGTTCTTCCAGATGAAGCAATTGCAAACAGTCACCTTGGAGGAGGAAAGGAAGGGAGGGTCATACACTTAACATGGATAGTTCAGCGACTTATCAGAGAATTAAAATGCCGGTAGGCTGCTTAAGGCAAAGTCAAAATGCTCCTGATATTCCCCTCCTTCTTTTATTGAAATATAAGAAAAGCCACTTTAATCTAAATTATCCTAGGTTTCTTGGGGGTTTTTATTATAAGCAAAGTCTTCATTTTTAAAAAAAAAGTAGAAAATTAAAATATTTGCTTCAAAATAACTGTTTACTTTTAAAAGGCTTAATGTATAGGTTTCTTTCACAATCACTTATGAGCACTTAAAACTAAATAAGAGGGATTAGTGAACATCCTCTTGGTAAAATGTAAACTGATTCCCAACCCCCACCCTCCCAGACATATTCTCATGACTTTCCTACAAGTGGATAAGAAGGAAGCCATCTGCATCAAAATTTTTCTGGATTAGGAGTTACCTGGCAACAATTAACTTTGTCCTGGTATGAAAATAACCAGAGAAGTCAGAAGACACTGTAAATATTTAAGCCATACTTTCAACTCTAACACTTTGAAGATAACAGCTGTCTTGAGATAGGAAAAGCAAGATTTCCACTGCTATTTTCCTCACAGGCTCTCAAATTGATCTCAATAAAATGACAGTTTTATTGAAGAATTCAGGGATTCACTTCAGGAAGTAAAAAATTTCAAATGCAACAACTGCTGATTAATCATCATCACCTACAAGCTACATCTCTTGACCTCAAAATGACTGTACAAAGATTAGAACATAATCCTGAATTAGGATGTTTTGCATTCCTCACCTCAGCCTGTGAAATCACAGTTAAACAAGCAAGCTGAAGCAGCTGCAAGAGCAAAGAAACAAAACCACCACCATATCAAGGAGCATAACATCTCACTCTTCTACAACAGCCTGTGTTCAAAACTATGCTTGAGAACATGGTGAATCACCACCAAGGGAATCAAACAACATTAAGGGAATATGTAAATAGTGGACATTAGCTTGTTGAGACCTGCATTCCTGGAGAGGCAAACAAACATAATTATAATACTTTTTGTTTTCACTCAGTCATTCATTTCAAGACTGTTCATATAGAAACTGTTCAAGAAACCTAGTTATCTAACGTTTAAGAATTTAGGTCTCCAAGTCACATTACTATCAGGAGTTAAACTAAGCTTCTCCTTTTAGAAATGAGTAAAGCAGGTTATCTTCAGCTAGCTTTTGCCTTTGGGAAATCACTTCGAACTACTCCACATGCAAACTGTTTTAAGATGCCTGTCATACACTGAAATACACAATGGTTTTGACAGTGTATTTTAAATTAATTCAGTAGTATAGAATAAGATGTTACTATACTTTGTGTAAAACGTATATGTTCCAAACATGCTTCAGTTATACCTCCCATTGTACACACCTATTACTGCTCACTTTTGTATAGATTTTTATCTGTCACCAATATATGATTCGTGGCTGACAACTGACATAGTCCCGATACAAACTTTTTCATTATTCTCCTAAATTAATCTCTTCCAACGTTTTGCACCCCAGGACTTGGAAGATACGATTCTAATTGTGATGACTAGGTAATAATTAGTTTGCAAGAAAAGCTAGGAAGATGAAAAAGCAACCTAAAACTCCATGATTCCAAATTTACATTTGACAGCTTGACAAGCTTGTTTACATCTGATAGCTCGTTCAGATCTCAAATTAATTTCCAGCTATCTCATTAGTAAACTTTCTCATGCTACTTTGGGTTCAGCAACAACTTATGATGACCTTACCTCATTTTTAAGAGCTAAGTTAACTTGCTTGTGATACACATCAAGAAGCTCATCTATTGAAGACCTGCAAGGAATAGCAGTTATTGAACAAAAGCACATGAGCATAACATAACCTTGATCAGAAATTTTGCAGTGGGCTTGATTAATAAAATAATGCCATAACGCTACCTTATAATAGGTTCTCTGAAAGGCTTTTCTACTTTGTAGAGGTGTTTGGTTAAATGTATGGGTGTTCTGTCATCATCTTCCTGCAATAAAGTAATAGACATTAAGTCCAGTTCTCACCTTTCTAGAATTTGAAATACTGTTTTAGAATTTTCATTACTAATACTTGTAGAGCAGAAGAGGAAAGATATAAGGTGATCTCTTCAAAGGGGAAGAGAAATAACTAATAGTCTACAAAACATGTACACATTGGGACAGGGGGAAGGAGGAAGGAAGCGCATCAAGTGCTTAACTATGCAGATATTGAATATTCCTCCCTTCCTCTGATGGACTGATACATATCTAATTAAACTCAAAAAACGTTCTTGACTTATTTAACTTTGAAATTTGCTTCTTCTCTTTCAGGCCTTAAGTTTAGTCCAAATTCATGCATACTTTTTCCGGCTACAGTACTTGGTCTAGTTAGAGAGGTTATCCATATTTATATTATTTGCCTTGCAAAAATTCAGGATGAATTTCACTTCCTCTTAGTATAATTGAATACAATTCCCAACACCAAGCAGACATACTAATTTGTTATTAACACAGAAAGGGTACACCTCAGATCCATTAACTTTGATGCAAACTCCCAACTTCCTGAAGACTTATATTGCTGCTGCAGTTTAGGAGGTACTTACTGTTCGTGCCAGATCTCTGCATATGACACTATGGGTCAAGAGCTGCAGTTTGATTTCTGTATCCCACTTCCGACAGTTCTGAATATATTCATGACTTCCTATGCAGTGCTTACTGTTAAACAGAAGGACAGCTATAGTTACACTAAAAATGTTCAGTATCTTTCAAAAAACTCACATGGAATATTTAAGGCAACCTGTTTGCTCAAAAATAAGGAACTTCTCTATACCACACTTCTTGACCTGATTTTTACCTCTATAGAATAATTTTTAGTATACTATTACAGATACCCATACTTTTGCCAAAGCTTTTAACTACAGTGGCTAACATTGAAACCATATATTCTAATCCAGAAAACTAATGGGGATTTGTGAAGCATTAGTTTTGAAAAAAAAAAAACCCAAGCACCTCACTCCCCCCGATTATTTCAGATTAACAGAAATAATCAGTAGATTTTTTTTTTCCTGGTTGCTCAGATTTAAAGAACAGCTGAAAACTACAACATCTATCTACAGAAATGCTCTAGAAATCTGCATCTGAAAAAAACTGTGTTCAACACAACAGATGGTAGATGAGAACAATTTCTATGAAGGTGTTGAGAACCTACTTTTCTGTATCCAGAGCCACTCTAAAGACTTCTGATCTTTGTGCAAAGTATGACTCCTTTACATCTTTAAGGTTTCTGCTTTTACATAGTTAATTGTTAAAGATACACTTCCCAGTAACTGTACCACTAAAAGTCATTAAGTTAAATACTAATGAAAAAGAGTTTGCTTACTTCTGTAAAACTTCTTCTTGGCCACAGACTTTCAGGATATAGCTGCCAATATCCACTTCACTCAAGTCATCATGCACCCAGCAAAGTGCCTGCATTATTATAAGCTCAACGGGGGAACTCACTGTTTAAAGAAATTACATCTAAAAGTTAAATACAAATCCACAGCCAGTGTTATTAACCACTGTGCACTCATAAATTGTAGTTATTAATGAAATTTATTTTATACTTGTAGGGAAGACTCTTATGCTTCTATAATCCCCTAAATTTCATAGTTTGAAATCTTCAGTTTTTTCCTTGCAAAGAAAGGCATCTTATAAAATCTGCCTGTAGTTAAAGAAATCAACAAATCCTTTTTAAAATTAGGATACTGTGTAGTCACTTTACCAAAAGTACAAATGCAGCCTGCACTCTGTTTTCCAGAAGTTTTTATATGTGGATAGCCTTTTTTTTTTTTAATTATGAATTTGCCTTATTTATCAAGGACATCAAATAGGTAAATGATTCCAGAGCTGTTTAAAGTTTAAAAAACATTATCTGAAGAGCTGGACATGGAACTTCTCTATTTGTTCTGCTTTTGAGGAAGTGTCAGCTGTAGCAGAGGCAAATCCTACTGAAAGCCTTTTTTCTTTTTCCTTTCCACTTGGTCTAGGGCAGTTTCTGCATTGTACAGATCATAGTTCAGTAAGCATCACCAAGCCTTTACAAAAAGCAACTCTTAACTACCAGTACTTTCACATCAGTCTCCCAATGCTTTTTTGAAAAGTCTTTCTCTTCCATCCAGCAAAAGAGTAAAATAAATAATCCCAGTCAAACCCAAAATCCACTCCCTTGCAGCCACCAGCTATCACCGATGAAAAATACAGATACGTTTTAAGACCACAAATGTTTTAAGTACGAAATGTGTATCTCTACCCCTCCCTACCCATTTTATGATCTTTTTAAAATCATTTGCAAACAATATCAATAAGTGCCCCACCCTGCCACCCGCACCCCCACCCCCCCCCCTCCAGGGACCTTCCTAATTTTCCCAAATCATCTTTTTTTAAGAAAGAAATGCTACTACTGTAGTGGATAAGAGAGATAATGCCACAACAATATTTTCCACAAGGTAACACAACTGGTTCATCTCATTAACAGATAACTAAATATTACAAGCATAGAAGTATTTGATAGCAAATGAAGAATGAGTATGGCATTCAAGAACAAGGAACGACAAGAAGTATGAACGCAGAAACACTATTTATGAGTGAAACTGCTGTACTACCTTCAGCAAAGAATAGGGTGGCTGATAGAGGAAAAAAGATACAGTAAGAGTTTATGGGCTATAGTCACAGGCTGCATTGGTGAAGGTCTGACAGTCCTGCAAAGCCTAGTGGAGTAACACAAAGATAATGTTACCACCCTTTTCCTCGCCCTCTGTCTTATTGAGACACATTTCTTTCTTGCTGACACTCAGTGATCGCTCAAGTAGACTTGTACTTCCCTGTAAAGTCTAATAAATGGATACAAAAATGAATATGTATACCCAAATAAGCTCTAAAATTCATCTGTCTCCCTCCTGGCTCCTTTCTAACACAGGGTTGTCAGAACACTGAAAGGCTGCAGTTCCTTCTGAGCAGGACTGAAAACCATACTAAAGTAGTTCCAGCATTAGGATGCTAAGGCCTGCAACAATCTGACCAAGATCAGAAGGAATTAAAGGAAGAGAATAACATTAACTATGCATATTACTAGTCACGTGAGCTACCAATACCGGTATTTCACTAGCTACAGAAGACAAGTAGTTTACCTGTGATTCGTTTCAGCATCAGAAAAAAGGAGACCAGAGTGCAAAGACTGAGATATGTGGGGCTAGAATGTAAAACATGTTCCAAAGTACTCACAAAACTAGAAATCAAGGGCTGAAGTCGTTACATTTTAGTTACACTACCAAAGACTTTCACAGGAAAAGATTAAGCCTGTAATATTAGGAAAATGTAATCTTAAGGATGAAGAGCAGAAACCCTTCCTAAGCTACACTTACAATCCCCTCACTACTTAACAAGAGTATTAAATCACAGCAGAATAACTATAAGGCCCAGAAATTAAATGGAATGAAAAAACTTATGCATTGAGAGCTTGCTTTCCAACAGAGCAGCTAGTTTAAGTGAGTAATAGAGCAACTCGCTGTTACAGATAACCAAATGATAAAACATCACAGCACAGATCCACTACCAGGTGACACGGCCTGGGAACAGGAACCCTCGCAAGGGCTGAGACTACAGCAGCAGAGAAGCTAAAAAGTAAGCTCCTTCTGAGGTAATTTATTATCAGTTACTTTATCAAGAACTGCCAAAGTTGACAGCATCCAGAGTTACAGCCTTTAACACAAACATTCTGTGCGGTCTTGACTGCACAGAGAATGTAAGTTTCTGTACACGGCAAACCTAAAAGTTCCACCCCAAACTAATACTCCTGGTTACCCACAAAACTGGGCCAGCTAGTTGTGGCACATCACAACAGTATTGTTTTAGTGTTGGTGTTCATAAGCAAGTATTGAAGTCAAGTAATATATAATAAACACTGAATTCTTATTTCCCAACAGCAATTTGTCTGAATTTTTAGATAACCTGCAAGAGTTTAAGACACATGTTAGAGTGTTGAAATAAAGAATTAAATTAAAAGTTAAGAATTTCAGTCCTGATGTCATCATCCCCTCAATTACCATAAAGTAGGTCAAAGTCTTGAAAAACAGTTTTAACATTCCCAGCTGTAGATAGTGTTTCTGGTTTGCCTGGCATTCCTTTTTTTAAAAAAATGTTTCACTTCGTCAGCTTCCAAATATTTTCCTGATGGAGGCACTGACCCAGAATTAGGTTGGTTCTTTGGTTACCTTTTCCACATTCCCCACAAGCAATCCACGCACCTGAGACCCAGGGGTTACAAAAACTGAAAGCCATCGGCCTAGACTGAGTGTACAGTCTTAACCCACCATTTTAAGTCTTACAAGCAAACTCCAGTTTAAAATAGCAGAAACATACCATCACATGTAAAAGTTACTGGTTGCTGGAATTCTTCAATTTCTATAGAAACCTTGATACTGGCACTCTCCCCACTTATATTTCTTTGAAGCATGATTGGACTCAGCACAAAGCCTGGATTTGCTTGCTGATTGGTGTAAGGAAACTTGGTCCTCAATCTGAAAGCAGAGAAAGTTTATGAAACATTGCAATAGATAAGTCTAAAACTAAGGCAAAGATGGTAATAACCACAAGCCCGAATAGTAAAGACTACCTTTTGCTCTTTACCTAAATTATATGTACAAAATACCATTTAATTTTTCTACTCTTAACAGAACACTGCCCACAATAATTATACAAGCAGTAGATGGGGGGAAAACACCTAGCTTGTAATTAGTCAAGTTTTCCATATAGATTAAAATGTTTAATAGGTCACTGCTTACAGGCCATATCCAGCTTCTGTAGAAGCTAAACACTAAAACAGTTGTTAAAAAGCTAATCCATAGCATTTGCTGAAAATGGGTTTAAGAAAAAAAAAAAAAAAGCATAATTTGTTTTCTGCACGTAAGACCACAAAACGCTTTACATCTTTCAATTTTTGGAAGTCTAATTTGAATTTAGATACTATGCAGAAGGTAGTTATTCCAAGTTGTGGAAGTTGAGAAAAAGGCCTAAAGGAAGGGAAGAGCTTTTATTCAAGACACAAACAGTGTAAAACATTCATCTAGTAATGACCAGATGGTACTTCAATAGCTGCTTTTTATTTTCTACGATTTAACATGGATAAAATAATTTAACCTTAACCTTCTTCCAACATTAAAGTAGTATTAAAGGAGATTAAGAACAGAACTCATCTATAACAGTCATCTATTTCATCATCTTGATTCCTGACAATAGCATGAATGGGTGGGGAAAAAAAATCCCCCTAGCAAGAGTTGTCCAGTTAAAATCAGCATTTTAAGCACTGAGTCTTGAAAGAGCAACAATTAGATTTAACTAGAAACTGTTGCAACAAGCCTATTTTATGCAAGTTTTGTCTTAATGTTGTTCATCAGTAAGTTTCACAGGTATATGACTTCTCATCTGTTTAATGGAGTTTGCTTTTCATTTCATAAACATTCCTGTTTTTAAAAGTTACTGTTATGCTTCAGATTCTCTACTTCCCCCATTATTTCTTGAATCTTGAGAGGAAAAAAAGCAAGACTCCTAGTTTATCTTCTCTAGGAAGAAAGCAAAAAGAAAAACTAAAAATCCCTCTCATTAAATTGTGGCAGTAAGCAAAATAACAGATGGAGCATTCCGGGTTATCAAGTCCCATCCTCTTTGGTGTGACCTTTAAGAAACGTCACCACCTGATCAAAAGAAGATCAAGTCTGAAGGTTTTATTTGTTACAGAATTCCAGTTGTGGAAGCAATAGCGATCCGAACATTTAAGGGTTAGAAAGCCATTGAGTGACAGGATTTAGTGAGATGCATCAACTAAGAAAGAAAAATGCTTCAAATTCTTTCAAAAGAAATTGTATTAAAAATAGATAGAAGAAGGAGCTACAAATATACTGAAATACAGAAAAACAGTTTGAGGATAAAAAAGTATTACAAAAACAAGTAGAAAAGCACGAGGAAAGTCACAGGACAGAAAGAATAAAGAAGAGATATGATAATCCAAAAACCTTAGTAGTGATCACCTTCACAACTCTGTGGCATTCTTGAAAAAAAACAAGACAAAACTAGGAAAAACTGAGATAAGAAAATGGAAGAGGACACATACTGAAATCTGTCCCATCAAGCAAAAAACGTAGGACAAGCCCTGTCGACCTAACTGAAAATAAGTTTAGTGCTTTTTTTCCCTTCTAAAAAGCTAATTCACGTTCAGTAATTTCTTACTTTGTAACTGCTTGAGAAAAAGCTGACCGTTCTTGATTCTGCCCTTCAATTTCTTGGAGAAGCACATTTTCTGTCAGCATGCCAGTGGTCCCATTGTCTTTCTGCAACTCAAAGATAACACATTATTTAAATACCCACAAATTCCTATGGCCAGCAAAGCCATGTGTAGAAGATAGATTTTTCAGGAGTCTAAGGTTTACAATTAGTTTTATGTTTACTTCTATAAGGAGAAACATGTATATCATTACTGAATTGAAAAATTAAAGATTCACTGGATCAGTGACTCCTTTACAGAAGGTAATTTATTTGACAACATCATTATCAGTTAAGATTAAGCTGCAAGCGTAACAGTTCCCGAGCTCTCAGCAGTGACCCGTTGCATTAGAATTTGGCCAGATTTTGCTGAACCAGAGGAGGAAATTTTGAGGAAAAATACCACGACAGACAAATGTTTTTTCCTCCACTTCCGCAATTCAGCCTTCAGTATAGACCCAGAAAGAACCATCACACATTAGTTCTGCCCATGATTACCTTTTCCTACAAAGCAGGAAAAGATAAATTGTACACTGGAAGGAAGCAGCATTCAGAACATAAAACTCAGAACTAATCTCATGGTATCAAATTACTGCTGTTTTAATCCCTTATGTCATACGCAATCGCCAGCCCACAAAAATGTAAACCAGTGTCTTTGGAGTATCCAATCAAAACCACAATTGCTAAGAGAACTGCAGTTTCAAACAGCGAAATCTAATAAACTTTTAAAAAAAACAAACAAAAAAACCTGCAGCAGCTCTTAATCCATATCTGTTTCTGATCCAGTTCACAATACAGCCATACAAATGCTAGTGTAAGCAAAAAGCAAGAGAGCAGCTGGAACAATCAGTGGGGTTGAGGTGGGACTCAATCATCTGTGGTCTAACAGCCCCCACTAGACTGAAGCACTCATGAAACTCCAGCCAGATACTCCCCGGAATAAGCTGATCTTGAAGAGTTCGCTCATGTCCAAACCAGGGTCATTGTGCACAGAGAATAAAGACAGAGCTTTTACAATGCTTATAGAAACCTCTAATCCACCCAGGAGTCAAAAAAGCAGACTACACTATAGTTTTTCTGAAAATCATCACAATTTATTCATATTTGAATTAGCGATTAACTACTTGACTAGTATGTGGGTAATTTATTATTAGCTGACAAAGTTAGCCGAACATTTAATTTCATTAGAGCATATCAGACAATACAGAAATTAGACTGTCTCAGAAAAGGGATCAAGTGTGTAACATGCAGAGCTAGGGACTGTCAGGTCTTCTCCTTTTAGCGCTTTTTTTTCCCCCCTCAAATTAACTTGTTTAAGCAGTGCAGCATAAACTTAGACAGGATAACATATGCAACCCATAATTGCCACTTTAAGTGTATCTAAACCTAGTTATTGCAGCTAAAATATTGATTCCATGAACACTCATCAGTTCAAAAGGATAAATTCTATATTATTGGGGATTAGCCATACCATGGGAAGCTATTAGAGCAGGAAGCTGTAAAGCCACAAAACTTGGAATGAGATTCAGGAGCATGAATGGCACCTTAAATTTATAAAAGTTCTTCTAACATCTCAAACAAGTTCTCTCACATAAAATACTTACGGGCAGCTGCACAAGACCTGCTGACAAACCTGTGCAATTGCATGTAGTACATGTATTCTTTACACAATTACACAACAAAAAGAACATATAAGGAAAGAGGAAGTTAATGTACCAAGTCAAAGCTAAACACCTGTGATAAAGATTCAACTAACTGCTAGTCAGCACTCAACACAAAACTCGACCATTTCAAATCAAGAAGCTTTGATAAACTAAGAAATATACTTAAAATCCACTGGACTCAGATGACTACAGTTTTGAGCAACAACTTCTTTAACTCCCAGATGAGCAAATCTAAGAGGTGCAAAAGCTATCAAACGGGAAATTAACTTGTAAGAAGGGACTTTAGGCCAAACTAGATAAAGAGTTCATAGCAGTACAGCCTGCAAAAATAGTAGTGGTCTGCAAACATAATTACTCTTAATAAAAACACAAACCCCAGTAAATAACCAAAAGTCAAGTTAAGTTAAATCCCCATGAGTACATAAAGCCACAAGACTCTTCAGCTCTGTGGAGAGGAACAGCAGAGAAGACAACACCTAGAGCAGGACAGAATTATGATTTTCACCTCTGCTTTCCGAAAGGAGAGTGACAAACACGTATTTAAAAGGCAGTACTGAATATATAAATACTTAATCAAATGTGAAGCAAAACTCAAAGCAATCTATTGATTCAAGGGATTAAATGTAATATGACAGAACCAAAATATATGAATAGAAATTTTTACTAATAGTTTTGTTTAAAGGAGCAGTAAGACTATAAATTATTCAGGGGAAAAAGTGATCCAGACAAGTTAGGATGGAAGACTTTAGAATATACTTTGAAGGACATATATACCTGGAGGTAAACGGGATAAAATACAAGACAAATGCAAAACATGGAGGCTAAATAACTTAGCTTCCTACTATACCAGACAGAAAATTATTTAAACTAAAAAAAAGTAGTAGCACAGGATGGGCAAAAGAGAAAGCAAAAGCCACAGTTATGCTGAAAGGATATCCATTTGAGAGACTTGTCTTTAAATCTATTAACTTCTTTAATAACTCAGCAGAAGCAGCACAAATAACCCTGCTGATAATTTACAACCCTGTATCACCAGCTAACTGTAACACCGACTAGAACTGAAGTATTATGCCAGAACTAGTAAAGCACAGACTGGAGGAACGCAAGTGGAAAGTAGATCTTGAATCTTCAACTGGGTATTCACTGCAGCAATCTGTGATAAACTAAGAACTTGTTTGAGAAAGAGGGTAGCTTAAGAAAATCATAAGGACTGATATCTGCTGTTGTGATGCCATCGTGAATAAAGCAAACACAATCAAAGTCTATCAAGCAGGATGCTCCTACCTGTAATGAGCAGTTATTCAGGCCACTGTACAAGGCACATGGTATACACTGTGCTCTCAGAGAGAACCAAAATTCTCATAAACCATCTTCAAAAAAACCCACAACCTGACAGGAAAGAGAAGCTATCACACAAAGCTTGCAATAAAAGCTGACAAAGTCACTGTCTCTTGTAACATGTTGAGATAAACAACAAAACGGTTCTTTATCTTAAATATCTGCTGTTCCATCCCATTAAGAAGAACATTTTCTAAGAGCTAGTTATGAATGCATTTCTGCTGAAAATCAGATGACTGATAGGGACAGTGAGGGTCTGGAACAGTATTTAAACCAGAAGTAGCAGAAGAAAAAGACCACATGTGAAGGCAGAGCTTGAGCACCTTATGAATTAGTTAACATGTGATCTGAAATAGCATGGGATTAGACCTGAGGAACAGGAAAGACCCTTTTGAATACTGCAATCTTGAAAAAAACCTGGAATTCACAAAAACAGATTGTGTTCAGAAACAGTCAAGTATTACTTTCTACAGACAACACCTCAGAAACACCGATCATAGTTACATTACAACCAGACAAACAGCACTGGAAAACTGACAAACACATCGCTTGATAACATCACAAACTGCTGCAGAGCCCAAATGTACATGCCTCTCCCAATACTAGGTAATAACTGAGCTCACATCTCACAGCTCAACAGTGAATGGAAAAAATAAAATTAAGTTGGACCAAAGATCTTCACACATGTAACGTTAAAAATGCAATCCTTCAAAGACAGACATACAGGGTTTTTTGGTCCTTCTCCACTGGCTGCCTATTAAACTTTTGCCAGAATACTGACAACTAGCCCAGAAAAAACAGGAAATCCTTCAAATGAGGGGCCAAAAATTTTAATTCAATGGAAATTTAGACAGTCCTTTAAGCCAAAGTCTAGTAAATATTCCTTTTTCTGAGAAAACTCCCCCAGTCGGGGGGGGGGGGAGGGAAGAATTAAGGAGCAATTTGGAAAATATCCCTGACTGATAGCAATTGCTTTTTATGACATGTCCCTAGCCTATTAAAAACATCTAGAAAGACAATACATAAGATTCAAAACAGCTGCAATCCAAAGTCTAAGGCAAACAAATCTTTTACTCCTCCTCCGCCCCAGTTTCTACAAATACGATTTTTCCTGCCATTATCACCCTTGCCAGGGTGTTGACTTTACCGCTGAAAAGTTGTTCATTCTTTGTACTCTCTCTACCAAAACTCAAAGATACAGAAGTATTCATATTCACTTTCTAGTGAGGTGACTAATATTTTAAAAAGTAATGTCTTAAGACAGAATTATCAAAGAAAAAATTTTAAGAGAGGAAAAGTTAAACAATCTACAGTCATCTATTGGACTTGGGAAAAGGTAGGTTGCACTTAAAGGGGCATAATTAACCAGATGAGATTGCTACAGTATCGATCATCTGCTGTACAGTTTAGTTGTGATACAAACAGCATGTGTTCAGTGTCCAGAAAGATGAGTATTATAACTAAAGCCTCAACATTTGTCTTGAAATTGCTGAAATCAACCCTGATCCTAGAGTAAAAATCACCCTTTTGCCCTGCCCGATAAAGGTAACATCACACAAAGATGGTTTTCCTTCTCCCAGAAGAGAAGTACAGGGTTTCTGACTCAAAAGTCATCCCACCTTCCAGGACAGCATAACCAAAAGGTTCAGTCACGATCTCTCTAGCATTCTTGATGGAAGGAAAGCCTGCTGTCTACAGAAGGGAACTACAGTGCTCCTGTGAAAGACTGAAGTGATATTGAGAGAGTAGAAGAGAGTTTTGACTATGACACCTTTCTATTCTACCTTTTTTTAAAAAAATATGACAATCAAATATAAGGCAAAAAAAATTTTTCAAGATCTGAGATACAAAGGTTGCTCAAGATAAAGCTTTCAGTGTCTAACTCGCATTCTTTTTATTTCGTAGTATCATGTGAATTGCTCATTAAATATTTAACAATATTATTTAAATAGTTAATTGTTCTAAAGATTATTTCCATTTCTTTTTGTAGTGTGTAGAAAAACAGCAATTTCCTCAGTAAATACAGAAAGATTACACAAGGTCAGAGTTATTTTGGGATTGAGTTCAGTAGTAATGTTCGATTTTCTGAGTATCACTACATATGCCAGTGACATCCCATTATTTGGGCACTGCTCAAGCCAAGGAATATTTAACAAAAATCTTTAAATACAGTGATTAATCTTGACTATTATACTGCAGTTTAAAAATACTGATTTACATACCTGTAATGTTTGGCCCTGTAACTTCGCAAGTTGAGTTGTTCGCATGTTTAATGACTGGCTCCTTGTAACTGTTGCTCCAGAAGCCTTCCCATTAACTTTTCTTTCCAGATGACAAGTTACTAACAGCTTTTCTTCTAACAGCACAGCATCCCATGGATCTTCGGCAGTCATACTTGAGGCCCCATCTCCATCATTCCCTGTCTTATTTGAAGTCTCCACATTATCCACTTTTGGTTTACTTAGGGGATCCAAATCTAACCAATCAAATTTACTAACATCCCTGCAGCTTTCCGAGGCTGGTAGGTTAGAAACTGCAGACTTTATAGCAGTCATTTCTAAGTCTGTGCTTGACTTCCCATTTTTCAGAAATTCTGAGGTGCTTGCAATTTTGTCGAATACTTTTGCCATTTCTGGTGTAAGTACTGGAGGATATATAGGTAGGCTTCCTTGTGGATGGAAAGGTGTAGTAGCTGCCAATGGGTATGAAATGTATTGCGACTGTCTTGGAAGACCAAGATAAATAGGTTCTCTAGAGTGATAGGAGGACATATTTGGATGGAATCCATTCTGAAATACACCAGTCTGTTTTGTGTAAGAAGCTGAGGGGTAAACAGGAGGTAAAGTGCACGTCACAGGCGCTGGTATCCCAGGCATCCACTGTCTTCTCTGACCCATAGGCCCAAGATAAAACTGTGAAGACACAGATGGGCTCAAAATAGGACCTACTGGTAACGTAGGTACTTTACTAGATTCAAAACTGTCATCCAGCAGCAGTTTCTCCAGTTCAGCATGAGTAAGTTTCTCTATGTCAATGGTACTTAGTTTATCTTCCATGCTCTTGGCATCAGACTCTGGAAACACCATGAGATCATGGTCCTGTTTGTTATGAGTCTGTGTTTTTTGTCTGGTACTGCTTAAAGAATGAAAAGTTTGTTTATTACCAGCTACGCCTCTTTCTTTCTGCATCTTAGCTAATGCCTCAGCTTCCATCTGCAATGCCTCCTCTTTGTCCACATCTTTTGACCTTGCTGCTGCCAAAGAAGGTGATGAGCGCTGTTTAAATCCATTGCTACTGGATATCTGGGCCATTCCGCAAGAGCAGAGGTCCATTTAAAGAAGCAACAATTCCCTCGTATTGGTTGTCCACCCGTGGCTTTGGAATAGATTTAGCAGATCTGTAAAGGAAATGAAACATTAGAAATGTACAAAAGAAATCATATGTTGAGAACCACTAAGTCATACATTACCAACTGACAAGGTTGCACATGTCCTTCAGAAATCCAGGACAAAATTTTTACCAGATCGGGAGGGGGGTGGTGGTGGTGTGTCAAACTTAAAAGAGAAGCCACACAATCAAATTCACAGCCTTTGAATTACGTGAGACCTATTCATTCTTCTTACTAGTACTTACTCTACCTACTAGTAAGTACTTGGTTTCTTTTCACACCACTAAACCTAAGACACAGAAAAGCTACATTCAGTTACCCAACTGTTTGCAGACTTGAACAATTCTGCATACTTAGCCAGGTTCAATCTCAGAAGCAGAAAACATTCCAAAGACTATACAAATATCTAGCATTGATAAAGCACATTACTGAGAGGACATCTAGTTTACTTCAATATATTACAAAAACAATGGACCTATCAAACTGATGTACCATGATTATAATGATCATAAGGAAGCTGAAGGACCTCTGTTCCTTTGAAAAAATATAATGGTACTTCACCCTCTTAACAAGAGAAATAATGCTTATGAAATGCTATTTCTTGGACAGAAAAATAAGCAATTTAAGTACAGTTGCTCATTAAGCAATCGCTTTAACAGCCCCTTAAAAGAAGTGTCATTCACTATAAGGTAAGGGAAGACACCCTGAAAGGTCACTTTTGCTTAAGGCCACCACCAAAAAAATGACCTCTTACATTTCTCTGATTCTAATCTTGTGTTCAGTACTATTATACAACTTCCTATATTTACCACAATATCTATGCCTCTTTATTAAAATAATCTTTCCAGAAGTTACCAGAGGAACTACATTATTTTTCAGTATTATTTTTACATTATTCTACAGCTTTTACACACAGCCAGGTCAGAGTTGAGACCAGGAGATAAGATGTCTTCCAGCAACAGCTCGTATGCATATCAAGTAGCAAGATAAAAATCATGAATAATGAGTTTCTGCTAGGAGGGTTACATAAACAGCAATCCTCATTAAAACACAGTTTCACTGAACTAGATGAGCCCTTTAAATGTAAATCATCATGCGTTTAAGTCATGCAACAATCTACAAATGAACAGAGTTCTCTGCAACAAGCAATGTAGATAACTCAAAAGTCTGTGTTCCCATGCTATTTACACCTGTTAGAAGGGTTTGGGGATTTTTTGTTGTTTTGTTTGGGTTTGGGGTTTTTTCCTCCCCCTTGAATCAGACTAGAGCTACATGCTTCAAACAAACTAACTCTACTTCTTTGGACTCACCACACAGACAGCAAGACTTTAACAGATTCTTTAAATTCTTTAAGACTCTGGCCAAGCATTTGTTTCATCTACTTCATTTCAGTGGCTTACCCTGTGAGACAGACATCTTTATAAAGCTTCTATACATTTCAGCTAGATCTGAAAACAAATTCAGGTGAAACCCTTCACAAAGCAAGATTAAACCAGAACTGATGTTACAGGTACCAAGAGAAGATTTAAATGAAAGAGCATGTCTTCAGAAAGACTGAAACAGTGACAGAGTAAAAGTTATAAAACCCTGAAAACCATACAACTGAAGTCCTGGGGAATAAAGTCTGAAGGAGTAGCTTTGGAGGTTACTAGTATGCATCCATTCTAGGAGATAATTATATTCAACACAGATGAATTCTACAGAAAAAAGCAGACACCAGATGCTTTTCCATACAATATACTAAGCTGTGGAGTTTGACATTAATTAAAGCCACCACTTTTGCTTTAGGAAGAAGCCCTGTCATATCTACTGCCTATTTGCACAGCTGAGTGTTGAGCCCAATCATGGAATTGATTTAAAAAAAACAAAACCAAACCCCAAACGTTTTTGCTGGGTTCCTTTATAGTCAGCATAGGTCCCTGGTCCCACTTACATCACAGCTGTGGCCCTCAGTGCCATTTGGTTATTTACTGTCCTCCTGTTAGCAGGACAGTCACTCTAAACCTTCTCCTAAAGGTGTACCAAGTATTTTTCAAATGGTCTAAACCTACCAGCCACAGACGACAAACTAACAAGAACTCTCATATACTTTACCCCAACTGCTTAGCCTGCCTAGATACCCAAGCAGGCTTTAATCTCTATTGACTTATGTCTGGTTAACATTGCTATGTCAAATTTTCAGATGCAATTACCCTGACTTAGGAAGTTCTCTCAGCAATTCCTACCTGGCTTTTCCAAGAAGCAGCAACATGAGCTAAATGCTGTTTTCACAGTCTTGCTGTTGCATAAGGATTCTAAACAGCAGCAGGATTTTCTTTCTGAATCCTACTCAAAAAACTAAAATAGGATCATACTTTCTGAGACTACTCTGAAATGTTTGGGCTACAACTCTGAAGAAGATTATTAGTGGATTCCGGTGCTGCTTGATATTACAGCAGTGAGCAATTTTTATTAAGGAAAAAATATAAAGATTATATGGTCTTTAAAGTAACTATATGTACAACTCTGGCTCCTTAAAAAAAAAGTAGAAAGCCTTAATTTGCAGCTTTGATCTCGATACTCACCAAGCAGTCTCCTACTCACAAGAAGTCACTGTTCCACAAAGTCATGACTGCAGGTAAACATACACTCCTTATCACTCAAACACAGTGCACAGCTACTGCAGCACATTCATTTGTAACATCTAGAGAATCCCGATCACTCAATAATGGCTTATTTTACAATTTCACATTACAGTTCTGCATTTTTGTCAGTGTATGACTGCACTTGCATTGACAAATCCCAATGACAGTACTCAAGAGAGAAGAATATTATTACTAGTGGTTATCTGAAAAGTTGAATTTTATTTTTGCAAGACAGTCTCATCAGCATGCATTCATTTTGATCGCTGTATTTAAATCCTGTCCTTGGAAACTTCTAAAACCAAAATCAGCATATAAATTTCTGTCAAATTTTATAAGCAGACTGTAGTTTTCAGTTTGAAGTTAAAAACTGATTTTAAGAAGTCTGATAAAATTGCAACAGTTTTAGCACAACTTCATCCTGCATGCCAGCTGTAAATTCACATGATAAAACATCGGAAGAAAAGCTCCCTAGGCATAAGCATAGACCTTCTTTTAAATGCTAAGTACACTGCATCAGTTAACATTTTCCTGTAAGTTTAGCTTCACTTTGAACTTCTGACTTTCTAGTCATCTAAGTTCAAAGGCAAAGAGTCAGCAGAATTTAAACTTCTCCAACATTTACAAAAAGAAGGGCAAATTCCTTTTGCACCATCTATCAGCAGGGAGCTTCTCTCCAACACTCAGAAGAATGTGTCAATTCAAATCCCAGAAACAGGAAAACCAGATACCTGAAGCATTACTGACCATGCCATACAAAATCACAAGAAGTCTGCAACAACTGGAACTCATCAGAAGACCTAGAAGTAATCCTTAAAGAGAGTCAGGATTGTTCTCATCTCAATTGCCACACACTATTTTAAGTAACAGTAATAATCAGTTTTCAACTGTCAATCTGTTCACCTTCAAGAGCACAACTCTCTTTCTAAACACTTTAAGAACAGTAAGAACAGGTCAAATGCTTTTTTAAAAAAAACAAAACAAAACAAAAAAAAAAACCACCAAAACCTGGAAGCAATTGAAGAGATAACAGAAATTAGGAAGCCATAAAATAATCCCCTATACCACTTATCTGTCCCCCAAATTCAAAATTAAAGGGACACATTCATACTTTATACAAAGCCACCATATTTACACTGCCCCAGCAGTAACTCAGCAATACTACCTGCTTCATTTAAAAGCAGGTCTAAGTCTCAACCACTTGATTTATCTACAGCCTTGATGAAAGATTATCTGTCTCTTGCAGCGAGACTTCATTAACTTTAAGCAATATTTTCTTTAAGTATTCAACCAGATGCGATCAGACATGAGTCTACAGACCTCTTTCTCTGGCTCCAGTCTAGCTGAGCTTCCCTAAGAGAAATGCTTCCTCCGTGGCAATTTTGAATAAATGTATTTAGAGTCTAAAGTTAATTTGCTCAGTCAAGTACCTGTGTATTGCTGTGCAATTTTACTGAGTATTGCTCAGTATTCATTATTTCAAAGGAATAAAATTTATCTTAAAAAAACTGCAGCAACAAAACTTTATTAATATCAAGAACCAAGAAACAGCAAGAGACTGACCATCTCCTTCAGAACAAAGTCTCCACAAGGAATAGAAATTAATTTCAAATCAGATTTTCACTTACAGAAGCTTACATAAAAAACCCATATGCACCAATCTAGCAAATACATAAAATTGAAGACATTTTTTTCTAATGAGGAATTTATGGGGTTTTGGTAAGAAGCTTCAGGAGAATCAATACAGGATATTACATCTCTAACAGAACAAAGACACCCAAAATTAGTTCCCTATCTTAATGATCAAGGGATGAATTGATTAGAGATAAATGCTGTTACCTTAAGCAGAGGTAATCTCACCATCTGCTCAAGTACGTGTTAATATTCTTCTCTACTTACGATGAGTTGCACTTTTCAAAAAAAACCAAGGCTTTGAATATTCTATTTATAAGTTGTTCTAGTGCTAAACAAGCACAGAACGTATTATTTGGTAATTCATTCTTAGGAAATAGTTTATAGTTATCGCAAATGAGCGCGCATAAATTCCCTAGAGTCCAAGCACTAAATACAGAAGCAATGATAACAAGTCAGACCATTTCCTGCATTCCTTATAAAGTAATGAATGCCCTGACACACAGTAGCCAGAGCTTCCTCAAAACAAGTGTAATTTTCACAACAACTCCGTGGTTATTTTGCCATGATTTAAGAAAAGATTGGAGGCATTTGCCTGATATTGAATGATAACTAAAGAATTAGCAAACCTTGCCTGCATACCGGAGACAGTAGCGGTTTTATGGGATACAGGGAAAACTTAGAAAAATAAGACAGCAGTAATATACTATGGAAAGTACTAATCATCTGGAAAGGAATTCATAGCAAGGCATTTGCCACAGCAGGAAAACTCCTTAGCAAGAAAAAACACAGAACTTTGATGTTCAAAAGCCCTCTCTTGCCAGATGCATTCAGATTGCTACAAACCAAGAAACAACCTAACAGATACCCCAAGAAGTCATGTTATGAGTGTGTTATTTTTCAAAATACTGTTAGGCTTAAATTGGAAGTCTTCCAATAATGTGTGCACAATTGTAGTCCTGAAAGGTTAATGTTTTATGTATATAGTTCTGTCACAGCGCCTTTCCACTAAAAACTTAGTAGCTTCTTTAATCCAGTCATTTTAGCAAAATTGGAAAGTAGCCCCTCACAGATGAGATTAACACAGTTAACTGAATGAATCCATTTCATTTCAGGCCATAGTTATAGAATCTTTAAAAACAATTTCACTAGCTTAAATACAGGTGCAGTTTTCAGTTGGTCACAAATTCTGAACCAGCACTCATTTCTGTTTTGCTCAAATCATTCAGTTTGTAAATACCGAAGCAGCTGTACTGAGACTAGTAACTGCATCTCTTAACTTTTATTTTTGAAATTTCATTTACATCTAAGAAGTACAATTTCATCACAAAACCTCTGAGATAGGTAATCATAGGGTTTTTCCAGTACCAGAACAAGAAGCCTCCAGGAATGCTTCAAGGTCTTTTAGTACTGGCAACAAATACCTTGAAAAAAATCCACCCTCGGCTGTTTCAGTGCTTATAAAAACCACTTACAAACTTAAATCAATTTTCATCCAGGACACTGTGCAGAAGACTGTTACTAGATACTTTGTAACAGCAGAATCTTGATTTTTTTGATCAATGTTTCAAGAGTGACAAAGGGTGGAAGCATCTGTCATGACGTTCCAGCCTAATCTTTGTGTAGGCAGCTACAGCTACCTACAGATCATATGTTTTCCATTGCCACAAAATAATTTTCCCCTTCTTGAACCAGTGATTTGCACCATTAGCCACCGCAAACCACTCCACCACCAGAGGTAGATACATGCGTGCTTGGAACAGTAAATTTGCAACCTTCTTCAGCATATTTGTGCTGTTATACTCCTCCCCTCAAATTCTGAGCTCAATCACCATTACTTTTAAGTCTGTTGAAGAGATAATTAAATTCCATATAAGTTTCATAAAAACAAGCAATCTGACATCACCACCACCACCGGGTGTCACAACTAGAAGAAAACAGTAGCATGAGCTCATATGATTGGATGACACAGATTTATTACTAAGATAATCTTTATAAATGCTTGAATCATGGCAAAAAGTCCTTAAGACAATCAGCTGAAGACACAAATCAACAGGAAACAAGACATCCGTTTCATCAGCTGGAGAACTCACCAACCTTTGCATCTCTACTTCTCCCTACTTCGTTCTCAGCTCTCTAACAGCATACCTGCAATTGTTCCTGCCCACTATTTTCTAGATGCAGATACCAGAAAAAGCAATAATGAAACTGATGGCATCCCAGGCTTTTTCATTCTGATGCAATTGGCCAAGATATTTTTTTTCCATGCCTTGCAGCCAAGCCTATTACCGGCATTGTTTGACAAAGGCTAAGAATTTTAGCTCTGTTGCAATGTTTTTCCTTACAGAATAACGCTTTCATATCCACTCCTCCTGTTTCAGAAGTCTTATTTTTAAAACTTTTTACTGGTTCTCTTGCTTTTTAGCCACTGCTGAAGCTGTGCTTTGCTCCATGTCACCCTTATGATTCACTCTTTTTTTTCCCCACCAACCCTCTTTTCAAAGGGCATTTGAAAATATACACTCATACAAATACAAAATATTCCACACAGAATCAATGTTAGCTACTGGTTTAGGGTCTGGGGTTTTCATTTTTTAGTAATGTCGTTGCCCCAAATATTCTGATTCCCCAAATGTATAATTTGTGCAGTAACCCATGATTTGCAAAATACTTTTACTCTGGAAGATCACTTTCATGGAACAATTAAGAGTGGAACGAGACTCAGGGGGTCTCTAGTTCCATTACCTGCTCAAAGCAGGGTCAGCTATGAGAAGGTGACAGAGGTGCTCAGGGCTTTATCCAGCCAGCAATACTGCAGACAAAGTTTTAGTTATTCATACAGTGCAGGCCTGACCACAGTGGAGTGCGACAAATTACCTGCAGCATCTATCTATACTAGTATTTCCACTAATCCCAGTATCAGTAGTACTAAGCAGAACATAGACAACCTTTTAAACTAGATATCCAGTACAATCAAAAATACAGAAACGTTCTAGAGCATGGGGAGGACAGAGAAAAGAGGAAAGAAACATTTGTGCTATCTGCTTTAACCACCCAAATAGAGATGCCCCAACACCTTCCATGTTTGTAACATTCTACAGCATAGACTGATGACCATGGTAAAAACCCTGATTTTCTTAAGTTACATGCCTGAAGCCCTGCAAATATCCTCCTAATGTCACAAAGCATTCGAAACGCAGCAAAATGCAGGAAGTTCATGATGCAATGTACAGTGGCTATTAACACAGGGAGATGAAACAATCCTCCCCCACAAGGATCCTGCTCCGTTCCCTGGGCAGCAGCACACAGTATACACACAAGCAACCCAAAAGCAATCCAAAACATCAGTAGTGTAGGGAGAGAAAACCATGTCACCACAGCTCTGTCCCAGACTTAACTCTATACCCCTGTATTAGGATCAATCTACCAGTCTAACCAAAAAGCAATTGTGCTGCAGTAGCCAAATTATTTCTACCACTTGCTTCAGCAGAGGAGTTTCCCCTCAGGCAGGAAACTTGCACAGTTTCAGTTACAACCAGCAGATGCTTCTTAGTCACAAACCTAGTATTTATGAAAGTATTAAGCAGAATTGTTGATTGACAGAAAAAATACACTGTTGACGTGTACCTTTTTGCTTTAGATATTATAAAATACTAAGTGTTTATTACACATAGATTCAATTATTATTTTTTTTAACACGACACAGGTATAAAACTGAACAGGATGGCTATACTCAGTCAGGCCAAAGGTTCAAGCCATCCTTAACTTGTCTCCAAGGGTGCTTCAGAAATACAAATGGAAAAAAGCTAAACCAAGGCAAGAGTGTAATGACACTTCCTCAAAATACTTTTCTAGTCTCCACAAATTCACCACTTAAGTACTTCCTGAATCTTGAGCTAACTTCTCTGTTATAAAGACCTCTGATGGATATTTTCCTCCTGGAATTTGTGCAGCTGCATGCTGAACTCATGTAAACTTTCAGCACTCACCTTATAGCTCAGCTCTGTCACCACCCTCTGCTCTTCTGCGCTGGCTACCATCTAAGTAGACAACCGTATCCATTATCAATGACCTGTTCTTGATGTGTCTCCTCTAACTACTAACATCAACTACAGTACTGAAACCTATGAGCTACAAACCCTATATGGGCCCAATTATTTCATCTAGGTCATCATGCAGTAACCAGCCTCTAGATCTGAACTAGTGACATACTCAACACAAATACCATGAGGTCCTGATACACTATGTACTGCAAGTTTCCAGTTCTGGTTTTTTGTAAGTGATGTTTTGCTTGTAACTTTAATGCCTTACACCTTAAAATGACAAGTTACATAGAATATACAACATACCTTGTCTCTCTACTTCAGCTTCTTCAATAAAAGCATTCTGAAGTCACCACCACTTGGAACAAACTAAACTTACTCTAAGTGTAATTTCAGGTTGCATTTCTACTAAGGTACAGATCAAAGTAATATTTCTCATAATTTTTTTAATGTGAGCTTTGAGGAAAACATTTTATTCTAAATCTTTGATAGATTAGGTGAGGTTTATCGTCACTGGCACCCTTTGAAACATTTCCTCCTTCACTTGTCCAGTCTGGAAACAACTTCTGCATTCTTCTGCAAAGACTGACATCACAGAAACCTTTTCATGTACAAAGGGGCTGGATGAATGCTGTGTTAGACGAATGACGTTATTAACCACTGCTGATAAAAACTGAACTCTGGTTCTGGTAAGTAATTACACATCCACATCTTCTACTTAAAATAGAGGAATATGTTTACAGTTACACTTCCATGAGGCAAACAAGGTACATTTGTGCTATACTCTCTTTTTAAAGTTTGTTGTGCTGTTCTAAAAATAAATAAATACCACAGTAATTTCTATGCTAACACAGACACTCAAAGGCAATAAATCTAAAATAAAAACCCAGATCATTATCTGAATGTCATTAAGGCTGACCTTAAAATACATACTAAATTTTATGAATTCCAGTCATGTCAGCGTCATGCTTATACTGTCCTACCTATCAATGTATCACAATTTGTTATGGAAGCTTAAGGTTGCTCAAGAGTTTAAAGACAAAGAACACGCAATCCTGCTCTAATCAAATTCAAATCTAGCATTCTTTTTTCCAGATAGCCCCATACTGGCCTGGTTTTGGTCCCACACCAAAGCCCAATGCAATAATAAATAATAAATAAAAAAAAAAAAAAAATCACCCAAACAAAACCAAAAGATCACCTCAGCATTTTTAATTTTTTAAGCAACGTTTTATTTCAAGTTTCTTCAGCTAGATAGCAGATATAATAGCAGCACTAGGCAAAAAAATATCAGCAGTTTCAAGTTAACTTAGTTTGAGAAGTAAGCAGAGGAATACAAACTCAGAAAACGTTTTTTTACTTGACATTTTGAAATGCATCATTTTCCATTTAAGGCATTAGGTTTTCTTTGTTGCCACATAGGCAGCTACTCAAAAAGAGATAAAAATAAATCATCAATTTATATACACTGGTTATCTGTACTGATGAACCTTTACATTTAAGTTCTTAATGATGACAGTAATACTCCAAAAGGAAAGCAGAACCTCAAATATCTAAATCAGGATTACTATTACATTGCAATTAAGTAGAAAAAAAATCTATTTTATTAAATCGATCAGAATTTTAAATCTTTCTTGAGACCTCCTATGTATTTTTTTATATACAAGAATCTTTATGTAAGAGACTGTACAAATACAGCACAACATTTAAGATGGGACTCTAAATAGTTTATTACTTGTTTGGTTTGTGGTTTCCCCCCTCCCCCAAACAAAAGGCCATTTAGCTTCAAGTATTTGTTACTTCTCCCTGTGCTTTCTCCCACTGCCTTTATCTTTTATGCAACTTCGTTTCACTGTCCATTTGTTCTTATCTGTTTTATTTCAACTTGCTTTCAGTGTAAAAAAAGTTAACTTGGTGGGTATTACAGTCCTGTTCTTCCTCTCCCACAAATGGAGTAAATAAGCCTAATTTAAGCAACTCCTCTTTCTCCCAGACATCAAGTTTTTTCCATGCCCACTCTATGTTGGGGTAATGAAGGACACAACTGCCTTCAAAGCTAACAAAACCAACTAAGAAAATAACTTCCATCTGCCAGATTTCATTCCCCCTGACCCATTTCTGCTTCCCCTTTGGATTCTTCATAAATCACCCATCACTACTACTCTTGAACACAGTTTACATTCTAAGTAGCTATTGCACAAGATCTTTTATGAACATCACATATTTTCCCTTGAATTTTCAGTTCCCTTCGGGAAGAGATTTGCACTAAGCATGCAAGGCTGTTATTTAAAACCTCTGCATTTCTCCCCTACCCCAAAAACAGCTTAACTATGCTTCAGGATCACATCTGCAATAAGAATATAATGACGAGGAAGAGCATCAGAATCTTTCTTCTCTTCCAAGCTCTTTTATGTTACTACCATAGTCTCTTTCCCCAACAACAGCAGAGCTGTTCGTGGGAGGTCACTTGCTCTAACGAAGATGCAGGCATACCTTTTTTTATTGCCCTGATGCAGAACAGTAAGCTCAATCAAGTTGGGAACATTAAAGCAGTTAACGCTTCCACGTATTACTACCAATGTCTGAAAAGCTCCCGGAAGAAACAGCAGAGCTGTTTACCGATCAGCTCTGTAAACAGCCAACTTCTCGGGAACCACGGGAAGGCGCCAAGCCGAGGTTAGCTAACCCACTCGAAAAGCCAACACGGAGTTGAATAAAAAAGAAAGGTAAAACCTGGTGGGTCTCTGCAGCGACAGCCAAGGTCCCCCCTCAGAGGGCGAGCACTGCGGCTCCCGAGCGCCTCCAGCTCCGCGCCAGCCGCCCCCGGGACTTCACCCGCAGGTACAAAAGGCTCCTCTGAAACCCGGCGCTACGAAGCGCGAGCAGCTCCTGGAGACGCCTCGGGATTACCGCTCCGTGTGAGGAGCGGGCGGCTCCAGCGCTCGGACCCACGAAACACTCCCCCAGCCGCCGCCTCCCGGGAGCCCGCGCCGACACGGAGAGGCGGGGACGAGCCGGGGGGCAGCGCTGACCCCGGGCCCCGCCGCTCGCAGGTGCCGTCCCGGCAGCGCGGGGAACACCGACCGGCCGCCCCCGGACCGGAACCGGAGCCGCGCCGAGGCCGCGCTGGCAGCGGGGAGCGCCCGGAGGCCGGGGGTCGCGTCGCGGGGACCCCTGAGGGAGGAGAGGGCGAAGCGGGGCAAGGCTGGGGAGCGGAGCGGGGAGGCAAGCAAGCGAACACCAGCGGAGAAGGACGGGGCCGGGGGGAGGGAGCAGAGCCCAGCCTCGTCCCGGCACCCCGCGGCGGGGCTCCCCGCGCCTACCTCGCAGCGCCGCCGCCCCGCGGCCGCGGCCATTTCCCCTCTCGGCGCCGCGCTCGCGGCCCCCCCGCCGCTTCGCCGCCGCCGTGCGCTCACTTCCGGCCCGGCCCGCGGCGCTGCGCGGAGGGGGCGGGGCGCCGCCCTCAGGAGAGGGGCGGGGCGGAGGGGGCGGGGCGACGCGCCCGCCCGCTGCCTGTCTCGGTGCCCGCCGCTTCTCAGCCCCCGCCGCGGGCGGTCGCCGCCTCACCTGTCCCCCGTCCCCCCCCCGTCCCCTCCCGGGGTGCCGCTCAGGCGGGGCCCGGCCGGCAGCGAGGGGCCGCCCCCGCCGGGGAGACGGGCCGGTAGCGTCCGGTGGGGGGCCCGGCTGTGACCGTCGCCGCGGCGGCGGCCGGGCCCCTTGGGCCACGACAGCGGGGGCCGCGCGGCGCTGCGGGGACGCTCCGTCATTTCCTCCCTTTCCCGCCCGGGAGCGCCCGGCAGGCCTGGAAGCGTCCCCAGCGCACCGAAAGCCTCCGGCCGGGGGGGCTGGCGCGGAGCCGCAGACCCGACGACCGCCCTGGGCGGCGGCGGCGGGGCCGGGGCCCGCTGGGAGCGGCGCGGGCAGAGGCTGCGCAGCACGGCGGGGGATCCGCCGGAGCAAGAAATGCTCCGTCCCTCGGCAGCCCACGGCTCCGGTGGCTCGGAACAACGGGTTCCATCCACCACAACGGATGCCGCGGAATTTAACTTCAGAAACTACTTCGCCGACCGCGGCAGATGCTCGTTGTCAACGCCAACCTTCCTGACATACCAACACGTTTCACAAAGACAGTATTTTGGTTTGACCTTCACAACAGCTTCAAAAGAATACAGTGGTTTGAGTACACGCAAAAGTATTGCATGGGGGATTTCATACAACAGTGGGCCTTTCATAAAATCAAATTAAAAGTCGTAATGGACTATTAAAAGTAACAATACAATTTTTAATGTAGATGCAAAAGAATTCTCAGAGAGAATAACTTTACATTCCACCCATTCAGGGCATACTACTCAAAAGAATTCTGTTTATGCCGATTTTATTCAGCACTTGCAGCACACCAAAGTACCAAAGAACACAAACCACTTAATGAAGCATAGAAGACACACAAAAAAGTGTCTGTTTAGAAGCTACAATGTAAATGAATGTCAAAACCGCACTGCTGGCAGTGACATTTTCTGTGTGATCATACATTAACGCCACCATTTTAGCCATCTAAGCATTTTCTATCAGATAAATCTTGACCCGGTACCGTTAGGCCAATGAAAGCCCTTGCAGGTGACTTCACCAAGAGCAAGATGGACACTTGGAAGGCCAACACAAAACACATTCCTGTAGAAGCATCACAGGTGTGATGCTTTAATTACACAGATTAAAAAAAATTACGAGAGTTCTTACTACCCTTGTGATCTAAGCCCTCAGTGTTCGGGTTGTCAGTTAAGAGCAGAAATCGATCCTGACACAATTCCAGTATTGACAGTCAATAAGCCAATTCTGCTCCAACTTTGAACACAGAACAGAGAATCAGAAGACATCTGCTTTGCTCTCAAGGTCCATGTTTCTCTGCAGACTGCCTGTCCACATACACCTTCTTTTGGGATCGCATTTTAGATTTGTTGTCCTGGCAGTCGGGTCTCCTGGCCACCTCTTCTGTTGGGCTCCTGCAGTGGTGCTGGCCAGTGGGGCAGTGTACGTGGGGGTCAGTGACCCACATAACAATGGGAGGAGGCCTGTGCTGGGCTGTGCTGCCCGAACAGCCCGGCCTTCACGCCAGTGCTTGCTGTGTGCATCCCCTGGCCGCAGGATAATCCCTGTGGCTCACTGTAACAGGGGGCTGCAGGCAGCTCCCGCTTGGTACCGGCGATTATACCACCTGCGCATCTTTGCCTTTACCTCAATGTGCAGCAAGAGCTTCCCATGCGAACACCCTTCGTGTTTGGCAGTAGAAATGAGGGACAGCATTGTTTTCTTGTAAGAAAAATCCTACACTGACTGACATGGAAAACCCTTTTCTAAGGATGGGGTCTGCAGAATGTGCTGCGCCCGTTCGACACTGCACAGCTGAACAGGGTTCCCAGCATCTACAGGGGTGTAGGATTATTTATTATATGCTCTCTTAGTAGTGCTGGGTCTAATAAACAGCAATTTAAATGATACTTTACAGAGGCAGAATGCCTTTCTCATTGGGATCCTAATGGACCAGCACCTCCAGATGTAACACAGTCCTGCCAGTGTTTGTGCTGCTTTGCCCCTCACACAGGGCTCGCAGGGAACTGCTCCGGATTGCACCTCTGACTCACCTGCCACAGGGTTTAGTCCTGGGACAACCATTTGTCTGTGTTTTCATCCATCACCAGCCAATGGAGCATTAATCTGCTTAGCCTAAGTAGAAGGCGGCTAACACATTCAACAATTTCAGCAGGATCATGACTATCTGACTGACTAACCCCCATCACGTTATGTAATATATGACAATATGACCAGGTCATAAAAGTCAAGATAGAAAAGATTATTTGTTTCATTCTATGGATTAGTGCAGAATTTTAGACTATTGTCAAGCCTGTCTATCAGTCCCATGATAACTCTAAGAGCCTCTTGTGATTCTCCTTAGAAATTGTTTCCTTCTTGCCAGGAAATTTTCCTGCTATTTTGTATGAATTTTAATAATGTAAGCCCATGCTTTTTAGCAATATCTAATTTTTGCAAAATATTCTAGGTTACAAAGGACTGCATAAAACCCAAATTCCACTTCATGCTAAATAAATACTGATTTGCTTTTACCACACTAAATTACAAACTGGATATACTATTCCTTCCTTTGCTTTTGCTCCTTACACTGAAGAGCAACTCCAACATCAGTACTTTTGCTTCTGTTTTCATAGTTTCTCAGTTACGTCTATGTTAAATATATACTAATTATCAGGTGCACTCTAGAAGCAGTACCAGCCAGTTTTAGAAAATGCATTTGTATATCACATGCCACGTAACATTCTCCACAACTTGGCAGCCAAAATAGTTCTGCTTCAAGAGAGATAACTGCTTGGCAGTTGCTCCTTGCCCAGCTCCTAGGTAAAACGATACTATCCCCTAGAGAGTTGAGTCAATGAAGGGAACAATGACATAGCCTGCAGACTTGCTTATGAATGGATAATTACAAGTTACACATTCCCACACGAAAACATTACATCAGTTTTAAAGTATTTCTTATACAGGAAGTTATTAATATGTCCATGTAAATGCAGTGCACAAGGTGTGTGTCAGCAGACTCACTACCTCACTACTATATATGTTGCTGTGATACATTGACCAAATGCCATAGCTGCCCTGAGAGTTTTCAGGAGACACTTGGTAAAACTTGTTAAAAAAAAAAAAAAAAAAAAAAAAGTGCATTGCAGATAAACAAGCAGTAAAAATCCAAACAATTTTATTTAGGAACATATCTATTAAAATTTACAGTACATACTACAGGCAGAATAAACATGAGACAATTTGGTCAAATGTTTGGAGAAAGTATGTGCTGTGCTCACTACCCTGATATTCAAACTTCACAAAAGAATTCCAAACAACGTATGCAAAAATCGAATCGACTTTTGTAATTAAGGATACTGACACTGGCAGTAACTGGAAATATGACAAACAGTAGCTGGCAGATGCCTTTTAACACAATATTGAGAATACAAGGAAGCTTGATGTATACCCAGATCAGAAGTGCGACTACATGTCACAAGGCATAACAAATGTGTTTTGGTGAAGATAACACATGGGAATAAAAAAAAAAAAAAACAAAAAACAAACAAACAAAAAACCAAACAAAAAAACCCCACCAACAAATAACAAAACAAACAAAAAAGTCTCCACAAAAAAAACCCCAAACTTTAAAAACAAAATTGCCTTAATTTTCTTCTCAGTCTAAAATGTACTTATGTAAGCCCTACAAATTAAGAGATGAATGCCTCAATTTAACTACCGGAATTGCTACTTGCCTTTAACTAACTGAAAGGAATAAACTTCATGACCCTTTTTGTGAATGAGAAATTGTTAGTAGAAGCAGAGGTGTTATTAAAGGAGAAATGTGTTTTTTCTGACAATAGGAAGATGGAGCGTATCGTACCAAGGACAGAAACCTCTTGGCAGACACCATGATGTGTACCAGAACACGGTACTTTGAGCAGCACGTCTGTTCCGTGGAAATTCCCAAACACTTGTTCATTGGGGTGGGGACTGCAACACAAAGTTCAGCCCCGTCCCGCTGACACGCTCCCCTTGGTGCAGAGCTCGTGTGGGTGTCTGCCCGCCTCAGGGAGCGGCACTGGGGGGCTGGCAGCTCGGCAGGGTGGGCAACGCGGCGTTTGGGCAGGTGCGAGCACCCATCCCACAGCACCCAGCCTCAGCTGGAGCAATGCAAAGCTACCTCAGAAGCTGAATTATAAAGTACACTAACTCAGGCTATGCAGAAAAGGAAAATAATGCATCTACATTTATGCCTCTGATATTAGGCTGCTCTTCAGGATAGCTACAAGATTCAGTGAGGTTTGAATTAAAGGCTAAACAGTTTCAATTTACATTAAATTACATTTTTTTAAAGATGGACATATAAAGTAATCATGCCAAATATACTGAGAAACAATTAGCTTAAACAGAGTAAATGCTACAAAAATCTACCAATTCTCAGCTAATCAAGACAGGTGGTTCTAATGTCCTCAAGGTGACTTCTATGTATTTAAAGGCAACAAGTTTAAACTCTAATTGTGGAACATATGGTAATTTGTATCAAAATTTCGGCTATGATTTTTTAGTCTTTATAAACTTTTTTTTTCTCTGAAGGCCAGCAGAGGGAGACAGGTTCTTTTTCACTCCTAAAGAAAGCAAAAGGTTGTGTTACTTCTTCAAAAATATACTTTTTGAAAATGCAGTATAATTTCCTGGATTAATCTGACAATGCCTTTTCTTGGTAATTTTGAACTTTATTAACACTCACTATTCTTGTTCTGTGTGTTTATTCAAGCTTAAATGGCTAATGCTTACATCTGCAGATGTTTATTCAAAAGTATGTTGCTATTAATATTTCATTGCAGATTTCTTTCAGGGAGAAAGGGGCAGTGTTCATAATGAATGAAAGAAAAAAATAGGCCATGGTTACATTTTTATTGTTTCACTGTTATGCAATAGCTTGCATGTGTTTTCCGCACATGTCAGGTCTGCACATGGCTCTCAAAAATCTATACAATAATTTCAGCTAACTATATATATGTAGTTACATAGATATATATATGAGTTAAGGTTCAAACATAAGAAGAAAATTCTACTCTGCAATCAAAAAATACTGCCAATAGTTTCAAGTGCAAGTAAAATCTTCTTTTGGGTTCATTTCTTAGGACTCAGGTCCTGTTTCAGTAAATGGGAATTTAGGCAGTAGAAGCCAAAATACTACTACAGATCTTGGCACAGCAATTGTATGCCTCATAGATCTAGACAACACTCTCCACAAACCAGCATGACAGGGCATACATTTGAAATTCATAAATGATTTTCCATATTTGAGTCTATTTTTTCAAATACATTATGTTCAGAAGAGCTATTAGAACGGAACTGAAGAACAGAAACAATTTAACACATTTCACTACTTGTTTTACTGTAAATATTTACTTTGTGATACCTTTTAATCTTTTTCATATAACTTCCTTTTACAGATGGCTTTTATAATCAGAGAAGAAATTATAAGAAATGTTTTTTGGATAGGATGTGTTCTGTGTCATACACATGATTTCTATCATTTGAAGACTTTAAATAAAATGAAGCTTCTGAACATTCCTAAAATGAAGTGGATGTAGAAGAGTTAGAAAATGCACACAGAAAGTGTGTCAGGGCTGCAAGAAACTCCAGAGGTACCGTGGGATAGTTGCTAGTCTATAGTATGCTTTCGTAAGGCCTATTAATGCAAGAATGATGCCAGAAAATCCTGAGGGAGAAACTGCGGACAACAGGATGCGTACCTGGAAATAGCAATCATTCCTTGGGTAAAGGTAATTGAGGTAATTGGAAAGACTTCTGGTATTTAAAATCCCAATCACAGCAAGTCATGCTTAATCAGACATCCAAAGGCAGAGGATGATAAAGCTTCACACTGACTACTCACTTGAATTATCCTGTATCAAAAATTTAAAACAAAACAAACAAACAAACAAACCCAAACCACCACTAGCAGTAGGACTCCTAGAGCAAGAGACTTCCACAGTGATCTCTTTAGCAGGCTGCTAAGAAACAGGCTACAGAGTCTTCCCCCAGCTGCCCAAATTCCTGCAACTCCATCGAAGATCCAAGCCCTCACCAACAAAATCTGCTACTTCCTTTATGGTATGAGCTAATAGCATGAGGCTTCTTGTAGTAACCCTATGTTCATCAGTGACACGACTTCACAGTTCTTTAAGCATTGCGAGTCAATGGAAATATTTTGCAAGTCAAAAAAAAAACTATTAAAAAAGAAATGTACAATTCCTCAATGTCATGCGTTTATTTGTAGTCACACAGTTTATATTGCTGAAATTATCCTATCAAGTACGCTGAGGTAGTTTTCATATCCCTGTCCAAGTCTAATTCTGTCATGGCTCTGGCCCTTGTATTTTGGTGTACAATTTTTTGTAGTTTTCATAGGGGAAGTTAAGTGCACAATGTGTTTCCTGGAGGACATTGGTAAAACTGTTTTTCAGGTTAAGGGTCAATGATTCAAATTCAACAGATTTTATCTAATGTATGTTCTGGAAGCAGCAGAATTAATTTAAAATGTGTGAAATCCTTGCCAAGATGCTTTAGTTGGTAAGAAAGCATCTTCTACTTAGGACTGACAGTTATGTAAGAGTAGAGTATTGGCACGTTATTCAAAAGGATTTATTAATTGCCTTTGATGTTTACATTCATGAGTAGAAAGACACCCAAGCTTGAGGGACAAAACCAGATATTTTTTTAATGAAAAATAATCTCTGAGTTTGGTGGAAAACTTTCCAGATAAGAGTGCAGTAGTCAGCCCCCGGCAGAAAGAAGCCAACAGCATTAATACTGTCACAACTCACTTAAGCAACTTGATGCAGAGTTTGTGTGCGTGGGAGGAAAAAAGTAGTGTGTGTTCATGTATGCACTGCTCACCAAGAAACTTCAAGGAGGAGGACAGCTAATCGGCATACTGCACAGTTCTGGCCTCATTACGAACCCTGTCTTTGGGGATACTCCTCATCCATCAGAGTAATTCTACCAAATGTATCAGAACTCTGTTAGGATCGAGCTTATGCACCCCAGTGTGGGTGTGCAGAGTACGTTGGCAACATCACTTCTCATCTTCCAAGTTGTCAGAGAAATCACCTGTCAGCAAACCTTCTTGGGTTCCACAGTCATCCTTCTGCAATGAAGCAGTGACACATCAGGCCATGGAGAAATACAGCACTCATCCTAATCAAGAGCAGAGCTCAAGCAGCATTGAAGCATTTGCAAACACAGTATTAATGTTAAAAAACCTACTTATTTTCCAAATACAAATGTAATATTATGTTTTTAATAGTAATGGTCCTTTGCTTGAGAAATAGGCTCAAGAGTAGCTGAAGGATATGGAAGATGATGTGGATAAGGGAATGACACTTTAATATAGTGTCATTGGCTAATGCTGCCTATGATACCATAACTAATTTGCCACAGTGCAGCAAGTATTTAGGTTTATGTGTGTGTGTGGTGAAAGTATAGAGTGGTCTAGTGACTCTTTGAAATTTCTCAATGGAAAAAAATTCCATCTACCTACTTTTAACTAAATCCCAAGCCTTTCAGAAAAAAAATATTAAATTGCGTATATGTCACCTGCAAATATTACTGCCATTAGAGTACTGCATAGTCTATTGGAAGAGCAGAAATTCATCATCCAAGTCAGGAATCACATCACAGTAGCATTAAGCATGATCTTGGTTTTGTATTTAAATCAATGGAAGTCTGGTTTCACTGAAAGCATAGCCCAAAAAGAACAGAATTATCTTTGCTTCAACCCATTAAATCCACCTGAAATGTTTTGGCATTGCCCAAAGGTACCTGGCTGAATCCTTGACCTGCGAGAGACTATGTATTAAAATACCAAACTAATGAAAAGCTAGGTCCTCCAGCTATTTGTTCATACTCTGTTAGAAATGTCATCCTGTCCTTCTTGGTCTCACATTATTCAAAACAAGTCCAACTCTAACCTACTAATTAGATTATGAAGTAAATTGCCCATCTTCTAGCTAAAATTAAAAACCTTTAGAAATCCATAAGGTTATAGACAGAAGAGCCAGATTTGTTCTAAAAACAAGTAGTCTTTATAAGATTTAAAACCTGAATAAAGATTAACATGCTAGCCTTTAAAATGGCCCTGCCATGCAATGAAGTATTATTAATGTAGTTCCTGGCTACCGCATTTTCCTAAAGCAGCAGAAAATACACAGTACTGATCATCTCTGATCCCTCTCTTTGGCTGAGAGAGACTTTAATAGCTTGTTCTAAAGACAGACAGAAGTAGACTTTTTTCAGTCCTGAAAATGTAAGAAACATGCCCAGCCTTTTAGAGAATTCCTTGCATATTTTTGAGTATGCATACAGCTCTCACTAAAGGGGGAAGACAGGGATTTGGAAGATTCCCCCTCCCCAAATTATTGCTATCACAAATCCTACATTTTGGAAAAGTCAGGCTAAAAAATCTATTCTCAATTAAACCACTTCTACATGCTTAGTTTTGCTCACATCATTTTCACGAGCTTTGCAGCCACCATGGCTTTCTAAGGAAAAGGACAGATAGCCTGACAGCTGTAGAGGGCTTACACTGAAAGCTTTTAAAGAATCCTTCTTTAATCTGATTTTAGTGGAAATTAAGCTTTAATCATTTTCTATTTGCACCAAAATTAACAGGGTTGATCTCACAGATAACTAAAACTTCTCCCAAAGTTTGGAATCTGTTATGTGCAGTCTCAAAAGCTTCTATTTTGTTGCATTCAGACAAAGAAAGAAAGAACAAATGAATGAATGATTCAGAGCAAAAAACTGGAACTATCTGTTTCCGTGACAGTGTGTATCATAAGGTAATTTGTTAAGATTTCATCTGATCCCTCAATAAAGGGGATTTGCAGCAAACTCCGGAGCCTCTGAAAACCAGGCCACATAGTGGGACGTGGTTAAGACTAGAACTCAGGTATCCAGCTTCCCACAGGCTCTTCCATAACTGGTTTCCAGAAAGACCCTTTTGACCCTAAATTACTTTAAAAATACTAACAATTTTTTAATCTCCTTTCAGATATCACAATTCCAAGAATTCACTAACCTTTTGGAGTGGGATCACCAATAACATTTTTCCACTGCTGTATTTCTTTTGCTTTTTTCCCTTTCTCAAATAAGCACATAGGTTAAGGAAGCTCAAATAAACATGCTAGGTTATTTCATCACCTAGCATTTTAGTGACCTAACCCAAGTCATTTAGGGTCAAAACAGATCTTCACAACACTGAAGACCCTGCAACTCATTAGAAACCATTAGTTCATCAGGAAAGAAAAATGTATTATGCTCTCAACTAAGTGCACATATGGAGATTAGAGAGTACTAACAGAGCATGACTAGCACCTTTGCAAATAAAGGACTTCAAAGATAAATACACTGCTTGCCTAATGGCAAAAGGCAGACAGATGTGATGACAGAAGTAGATCTTGTATTGAAAGCTTTTTTTTTTTTTTTAAACCCCATGCTTAAACTATGTCCTTCTGTGATCATAAAGCACTGGCAACGAATGTTTGTTGTAAATGAGGATTCAAAAAAAATCTCATGATGATATTTTTACTGGCTTTGAAAACCCTTACATGATTAAATAACTTGATTGCAGTCTACTACTAACCATTAGTGGTACAAAAGTCAGAATATTTTGATGCAAAACATCAATTCTTGCCCAAAATTTGAGTCCTATGTCTGCAGTCATTAACATGAAGGGAGTTTTGCCTTGACCAGATGATAAAGCCTTGAGACTGTATTTGACTATCTAAAAAAATCTTTGTGCTGTCACTTCACTTGGAAAAGTTCCTTAAAACCTCAGAAAATCATATTAACTTTAAAATAGCCTGGGAAGCAATATGTTTCCATCTCTGCAAGAATAGCAATTCCACTCAACACAGAGACTGTGTGATTTGTTGGGTACGTTGGGGAAGGATGACTCCTCAGAAGGATTTGCAGGGGCTCCACACGTCCCTTTGCACAAGAAGTTCTGGGGAGAAACTCAGAAAGGCCAGGGAAGGATGGATGAAAAAGTTTTGTTGCGAGACAGGCCTTCCAGTTCTCTGATGAGGCAACTGAACCTGCACCATTTCTTAGATGAAATTATACATCTGCAGCCTGAGGCTCACAGAAAGAGTTTGATAACGCTTTTACAACAGATACAATTTGTTTTGGCAAACCAGTTTGTCTTGGCTTCAGTTCACCAGCCTGCAGAATGGACGTTATCTAACTGTGGTTTTGTGAAACAAGGAAAACTGCAGAGTGCTTTCAGATAGACTGATGAAAGCTCTTTGTACGTTACATTTTTATTGGTGGAGGGTATAGAACATGGAAGGATGTGAGATTAAGGCCAGAAGATGTGACAACATAAGCAAAGAAAATAAGATCCAGAATAATTTTTGTTGTCCTGATCTATTTTATAGGTCAGTCTGTCTCTCAGACATTTCCATCTCCATCACCTTTTAAAACTGTAAATGCTTTGGCATCAAGTACCATAAAGGCAGGCAGTATTAGCTACCTTTAATCCAGTGTCAACACCAGAAAAGGAGGCAACATGTAGCTAACCAATTCTAGGAAGCTCTTAGATGTCGGGCAGCTTTTCCACTTCCAAATCGTATCAACAGATTTGGAATCAAAGCTTCTGGTTTTTATTTCCAGTGTGGCAATTGCTCCACAACATGGAATAACTTATTTGCTTTACAATCTATGAAACCATTGGCTTAATGTTTATTTATTTCACAGAATAAGTATGAACACTAATCACTGTAAAGTATTTCATATTAAAACTGCCAATAAGAAGAAACAATGTCTAAGTAATTGCAGAGTGACGGTCATTTGGTTGCACAGTTGATTTGATGTTGGTCTTCCAAAATTATTTTAAAGGTATTACTTTTATATCATATCACTATTTAATTCCTCTTTCTGCAAAAACATATTCTTAAAAGTGAGTGTTAGTTACAGGAATATGTAGCAATCTTGATTTTATTTCTCCACAAGGTTTCCTGTACCCTTTGCTTCAAACTGTCTTTCTCCTGCTTCCCCCTGTGACATGAGTCATTCAGGTCAACCACATAACTTTTCATCCAAACTAGATACATTTGGTAAAATTACCAGTTAGATACCCAAACAAATGTCTAGAGTCCATCTTTTGAAATAAAGCTCAAGATATGCGACAAAATGTTATGCTGATCTGTGAGTTTTCCTACTCCAGGATATGTAATTTCTTTTGAAAGAGCTCATATGAGGATTTATTTCCATTCCTCTGCAGTAGGCAGAAGCCTGTATTTCTATTTTCTAGACACACAGCTTGGCAGAGGCAAGAATAGGATAAACAATGCTCCTTTAAATATTCTCACCCAGTCTTATTTTTATTAATATTTTTGGAGGTGAGGAAAAATATCTGCAATGCAATATTAAACATGTATGAATTGACAAAGAATAAGGTTCAGTGGTTGATAAAGTACGAAGGGTGACAGAAGCAGAGTGAAACAACTTGTAAGCTACTTCTATGTTTAACTAGGGTTTATGTAGGTCAATACAAACCATGCAAATTCCTCTCTGCATATCTTTTGTAGAAATCTTTTTAAAATTTCATCAAAGAAAAGTTGAGATGACTTCCCTTTCTGTAATAAAGTTGCCCCTTGCCACAGATTATTTACACATCTTGCTCGTAATATTACTTCTGAAGAGAAAGTGTTTCATCTCTGAAGTAGACAAAATGTTTCCTGATGGCCAGGGTCCAAAACAACGCAGGATGGAGTAGAACTTGCAACCATATCCTCCCATTCTTATAACATTCAAATTTCCTCAGCAAGTTTTTCAGGAACAAGATAATGTTGGGGTCCAACGAGGATACCAACAATACTTTTTGCTAAATATCATTCCTTTCTCAGTGTGAGGAAACAAATATATATCAAATTTATAACTCACTGTTCCAACAAGCACATGGATATATTTTTGTGTGTGTTTCGTTTTCAGCTTCCAAAACTGAAAACATTGTCAGCACTATTCTACAGATGTCCACAAACTGCATATTTCATTTTGGCATAACCAGATGAAACACTGGACAAAAGGGTGCTTCACACTGCTGAGAGTCTAGAAAGATTGGGGACATTGCTTCCAGAGCAGAAAAGCTCTTGCTACCCTTTCACTGGAAGATTCAGTCTTCAGCACATTCCCCGTGGAGGTGCAGCAGGGAAAAACAAATGGACTCCAGACAGGTGGGGGACTGGGGAGTGAGAGCCACCTCTCCTCAACCACCTCTGTGGAGCACAAAAATGGAAGGCCATAAATTCTGCTTTAAATCCTCCACCTTCCTATGTCTTGAAAAACACTCAATACACACACTCACCTGCATGCTTGCTCATGCTTGTGCACATGTTCACACTCACTTGCACGCTCACCAGTATGTATGCACACTGATGCATCTTTACATTGACACGCACCCCCCCCCCCCATGCCCATTTCCTCGTACACATTGACTCCTGTGCCCTCTCACGCCCATGCTCACATGTACTCACGCACACTCACTTGGTCATACAGCTGCACCTCTTTGCGCTCACACGTGCTTACCCCCCATCCTTTGAGATTTTTTTTTGCTAGAACAAGTAATCATTCATTCTTCGGTTACGTATTTTTTTTATTTTCAACACCGAGTTCTGCTAATGGCACTCATTGTTATTTTGTCTGCAATTAAAGATAAATTCTCACCAGGAACTAAGCACCATAATTTAAAAACCTAAGGGAAAAGGAAGACCTTTGGTTAGTACAATTCATAACACAAGGTAATAGCACTTTTCATCCACAGTGCTTAAAGAGCAGAACTGTACGTTCTCAACATGCATAGGAAAGCGAAAAGTGTGCTCTGAACTTTAATCTCTCAAAGGTACACCAGATCCTAACTCATCTTCTCCACAAAGCAGTTAAAAAGCTTATACTTTAACTCTGATTTGCAGTCCAGTCCAAAAGGTGGGATAACTTCACAGAGCAGAAGACAGTTGAGAAATTGCAATATGCAATACCAGGGAAAGACAGGTAGCAATGTTCAGCATGCACTTTTGAATTTGCCACCTGATTTGATTCTTTTTTCTTGTGTTGTGAGAAATAGTGACCATTTCTATTTACCTCCAGCATGCTACTCATTACCTTACAGGAGTAGACTTGCATGTCATATTTATGATACAGGTGTACCATGGATTTATGCAGTAATACAACAATCGTTTGCATTTTATGCTATCATTTTCCTTAGCAATTCTATTATTCCTAATACTTGCTATTTTGGCCACCACTGAACACTGCACTATTTTCACAAAACTTTCATATTACACAATCTAAGCAATAACAGAGCTATCTTAAAGCTTGTCCTTTTGGATTAAAAAAATACAAGACCACCTTTTCTTCAAGGCAAATCAGTTTACATTACTAATATATCATTTGCTGCTTTATCACCCAGCTACTGAGTATCATTACAGATCTAAAGTAAAAGGTCAACTTTCAATTTTATTACTCTAAGTAATTCCCTGTCATCAGCAAACCTTCTCACCTCATTTTGTAGCCCCTTTGGGATCATTTATGACAACACAGAAGCATAGAAGCCTGGTACAAATTCCTGGGAAACATCACTGCTGAATTCCCCCTATTAGTCCAAGGTTGATAGAAAAATAATAATAACCAAAAAAAACCCCTAAACACCACAAGAATAAAATCCTCCTGCTGACTCCCTGTTTTTTCCCCTGCAATAACTGAGTGATAATCATATGCATATAATTATGACAGAAGTAGATACAATTTTAAAAACCAGGCATTTAAAAAAAATTACTACCGTGATTTTTTAAATATCTGGTAGATACTTAGCCTTTGCTCAATGTTCACATGCTACTCATCTGCTTTATGATGACAGTAGCATTATAGAAACTGCAGATGACTTGAAAAAATATGCAATAAAATAGTGATTTACACAAGAAATCGAATAAAAACTGCATCAGGAATAAAGTGCTACATTTTGCTTTAATGAGACATTTATGGTACTTTTTGTTCCACAGGTGATATACATACACTGTATGTCCTTTACCACAAGCCTTTTTTTTTTTTTTTTTTTACTTTTTTTAATGTTTCCATTAGTGGAAATGAGAAACCAAAAAAGTGCTGTAAGTGATAACACTTCTTGATGCAACCACAGTACCCTACCTTTCACTTCTTGTTTTTCTTGGTGTTCGTTATTGTCTCATTTCCAAGCCACTCTCTCTTCAGTGGAGAGCACAAAATAGCTTGTACCAACTCAGATGTCTTACCTACTTTCCAAGTAAGATATGGTTCCTCTTCTGTCTTCTCTTTCTGTTGCTTCAAGTCTGAAGTTATCCTCATGTCCTGTACCAGTATTCATATTCTTCTACATCTTCAAAACAGTGAAACTTTTTGTTTTGAAACTAGGTTTTCTTCCTCAATTTACTCTGTCCTTCCCTTCTGAATATAATATGGGTCTTGCATCAGTACTAACTATAAGCATTTTGGAGGCATGATCACACCTGTTTCTCTGACCACATCTCCTTCATTGTTTCTAAAGCAGGTTTTGGTAAATGTGCACGTAAATAATCTTCCCCTACAGAATAAAAACTATTTCCTTTTTAATCAGTGTAGAGCTGAAATTTTCAAGGAAGCCTCTCTTCTTCAATCTAACCTAAAGTTCTGAGTCACTGGCTTGCTCAGTTAGAAAAATATATTTTATAAAATTTTGCAGAAATGTAAACAAACACTCAAAAGGAAGAAGGCATAGACCTAAAAATATGATTAAATATTTTGCTGCGCCAAGGCATAAATTTCCCTGTTTCCGAATAAACTTATTTGGCTGATAAACTTATGTTTAAGAGTTGCTGAAGGTAAAAGTTGAATCTGATTAAGCATGTTTACCTTTATAAAACATGTCCAGTTGAAACAGAATCCTCTTTGATCAGAATAGGACTTATTGTTTTTGCTCTAGGGTAGACCTTATTAAAATTCAGTAAATAAAATTTTATATTATGAAAACATTTATTTCTCCTCATCCTTTCCAACCCTTTCTAAGTTCACAGTATATTTTATTTTCCTTTTCACTTACAATCTAAAGAGAAAAAATATTTTTTATAATTTTAAGATTAGAAAATGAGTCTGAAAATTAATACAACACTGAAATCTGCAGCAGAAAGCCAGTGAGGTACATGCCCAAGAAAGGATAAGCAGAAGATGAGATATAATATAGGATAGCTTTAGACTTACAGACTTTCACAGACAAAGAGCTCTCTTGTTCTGTCTGAGCTGTTCAGTACCTAACAGAAAAGCGACCTGGAGATTCTACCATTGCAATATAAATAGCTGCAGTTACACTCATAACTCATCTTCATTCTAGAATTTTGGTTTTGGTCAACATTAGAAGACAATGGTTTTTTTTCCCTGCTTCTCCAAATTAACTAGTGTAATGGAATTCTCCTCAAGCTGCAATAAATAGGTTCTCCTTATATGTCACTGAATGGATGACTAACACCAGAACAGGAATAAGACGGCTCTAATAACTAACAAGAACAATCCATCTAGTTTTTCATCCCAATCAATCTCATGACATGACCAGAGTGGATCCACCAAGGGACCAAACTGCAGGCACTCCCAGTCAAGTAGGCACACATCCCACCCCATGGCTGTGGTCATGCTGTCAGATATGCCCCAGATCATGGGAGAGGGCGCTGGCACAGCCCCAGAAAGCTGGGGATCCACCCTACCCAGAGATCCTCCACCCTTCAGCTAAAGCAGGTTCCAGCCTGACATGAAATAGCCACATAGTATTTGGAGAAAGAAAAAATAAATAGCATAACTAACTAGCTACAGTAGGCTTGTGATTGAGAGAGGGTGAAAACAATCTTGAAATAGTCAAAGCAATAATAGAAATCTTCTCCACTCCAAGCAGTAGGCCTTAACACAGCATGGGACCTGTAAGAAGAAAAAGAAAAAAAATTAGCATCTTTCAGCTGTTAGTTATTTGCTTCTAAAACTACAAAATCTTGCTGCTTGTTTTTTCTACTAAAGGGTGAGATATCTCAAATTTAGCATAGAATAGCTGCCATAGTGTAAGAGCATTGTCATGGTTTAATCCACAGCAACTTATTAATGAATTCACACTTTTGGCTTACAAAACAACAGGTTAGAAATATTCCCTTCTTCCAAACTGGAAGGGATTCTTAAAAGTGACTGAAATTTTCAGCTCTGAATTGCAACATCTGGATTAGTTCTATACAAAGTCTTTTATTCTAAATTTCATGTCCTAAAATGGCTTGTACTAGCCAAAAGTAATATAAAATGCCACTGCAATTCTACAACAGAAAGATGTATCTTGATTCAGTAAATTCATCTCAGTTGTAAAAGGAATAATTAATCAGCCCCATATATCAGTTACTAGAGTAAGACTGTCTATGTACAAATTAACAACAGAAGATCTAGCAAACTTTGAGGCAAATATTCTTCCTCTACTCAATAGGGACTACTCAATTAAAAAAAAAAAAAAAAGTGCTAAAATTAAGGTAAAATTAGAGCATAATTCCTCTACTCCCTTTTTAGTCAGTGTACTCGTACCAGGACTTAAATGTAAGGAAGTCATATTGTTTAGAGAAAACATAACCCTGTTACAACAGGAGACAACGCCCACAAAATATGTAACTCTGGTACAGAACAGTCTCCTGAAAGCCAGGATATGGCCATAACTGATAAGCTCGTGGAACCAATACATTTGTAAAAGACTTTCTGACTACTTACATATACAGAAAAAAGGGTACTATTAATCAGGGAGGATATGAGCTGTACTTGTTCAAACTGGGAAAAGATTCTCGGCAGAGGTCTGCCAGAGGAAGAAAACTTGCAGGCCATACACTAAGTAGAAACTCATATAACTCCTCTGAAACCAATGTCTCCTCAGGGAGACATAAGCCACAGGAGAGTCTCACCAGTGAGCTAATTGCATTCTTGCCTGCCACTTTCATGTGAAGTCAACAGCCCTCCCACACCAGATAAATTAGCCAATTAACCATGACACTCTTAACTTTACAATCACTATTTTATTTCCATTTCAGGTCTGTGGTTAAGTGTATTAACTCATTGCTGTTGGGAAACACAGCAAACGACTATAGCAGCCTCAGCTCTGTGGCCAGCAGGTATTTGTACACATCACAGGAAACCACACGTTGTGCTAGTTAAGCATGAGTTTTTCAATATTAGCATTGCCATGGCTGTAGAGGCATGGAGAATAAACTATCTTCTCATTTCTAGGTGTTTTTTTCCTTACTCAGATGAAATATGTTATAATATGCTTCTTCCAATGGACAGAACTGGGTGGGGGGAGAAATACTTTAGCACCAGCCTTGAAGTTATCAGCTTACTCTGTTGTTAAAACACAAACTAATACCACTGTTAGCCTTTCTACTCACTTTTAATCTGAGAAAATGATGTTTGCTGCTGCCAATGGCAAAAGTACTATCTGTCACTGTTTCCCAGAGCAGAGAGACAGAAGAGGAGATTTAGGAACCAGAGTTTAGGAGTCCTGTTTCAGATACATTTGACTACTTCTTTGTTCTGCTGACAGGAGTTTTAATATCAATAGCTTTCCACAAAATAATAGCAAAAAATATCAAGGGCACTCTGATATATATAGGACTCCTCGTGAAACCCTACCCATTTTTACTAACGCACTAAAGCAGCGTAACAAAACGGTAGCCAAAGACAGTCTTCCACTCTGCCATGGTATGTCCAGCATTAAGAACAGTGTTTCTCAATTTCAGATTAAGGTAACTGCTTCCACTGCAATACTAAAATCCTTAGCAGTTTTCAAATCTTGCAGCTTCCTGCATGTTAAAACTGAAGTAACGGTTTAAGACTCCAAAAAGCATCTTCTAAACCAGTAATTGAACAGCTTTAGAAGCTGTGTGGCTAAGGGCAGGGGAGATCTGAGATAAAGAGACCCAAAAAACCAACAAACCCAAAGGAATTAAGTGAAACTAAAAAAAAAAAAAGGCAAGAGACAGAAAAAGGAGATTCAATCTCAATAACCGTAACACCATCTTGTTACTTAGAAGGAAAAACTGCTTTAGAAATTTAGATATTTAGAAACTAATTTAGAAATAAAGCAGGAAATCATAACAAAACAAACTTTGTCATTGCATTAAAGTGAGTGTATTTTAATCTAATAGTATACACCAAGATTAATTTCCTTGTATTCAGACACGCCAGGGATTCTCATGCACTGGCCAGCATCAGCACAGCGGTTGCACCACTGCCTGCGTGCCCTGTTGCTCTACAGAAGGTTTGCATACACTGGCCATGGCCGTTTTTACCATTGGATATTCCAGATCAGACACTGAAGAGCTTGACATTGTGCCTGACTGGGGAAAACAAGGCTGGGTGTTCCGTATTACCACTGGCATCAAGGGCACAGCTCCACACAGCTTTTTTTCCTCTTGACACCAACACTTGTTCAAAGAATGTCCATTTCTCCCCTATGCTTCCCTTAATTAAAAGTTGCTAATATAGGCAGAAAAACCTCCCCACCATATATTTTAAATACCCAGCAGCAAATTGATCCGTCCTGCAGCCTTGCGAACACTTGTTCACATACAGAAGAGAAACCAGCATGGCCGAGCAGCATGAGGTAGGCTATAACCTTAAATTGAATTGCAAAAGGTGGGGATGATCATGTTCCCAGAAGGCCAGCTAAGTCAGTTACAGCCAAACACCACCCAGAGCACTAGAGGGGTTTTTTTCCTGCCTCAGCACGTTCAGCTCCTGACAGGGCGGAGGTGAGGACGCTGGGTCGCTGCCACGCAGGCAGAGCACAGTCTCCCTGCCTACAGCGTGTCATGCTCGTGGGGCCTGTGACATGGCAAAAGGTTCGGTCCCAACCACCTCTCCTTGTGCAACATCGTGGTTTATCCTTATAAAATGCAGGGTGGCATTACAGGTTCTTTTTGCACATATTTGTGGCACATTTTTAACTGAACTTTAAGTATTATTGTACATTTATTTCACCTGTCCTATCAGAATGGCTATTTAGTTTTTTGTCATAAGCTGTTTTTGATTACTGACGTGTACAGATGAATTTACACTTAATAAATTAATTCCAGTGCTTCTGGGTCCTAAAAATTATTGTTTACAAACCAGTAAAGAATACTAACTGACCACAAAACTCCATTTCTAAAGTGAAAGATACCGTGGAAAAAAATATTTTATAGGATTGAACAGTATTTCCTTGAGAGGAAAAGCTCCAAGTCGTGCCAGCCCTATGACATTAACAGCTTACCACAGAGATCATTATAGACAGTTTACATTCCCATTTTTCCTTCACATGCATAACCCAGAAGCTACAATTTCAACCACCACTTTGGACTCCTCATTATAATTAAGCATTCAAAACCCCATGACAGTTTTGAGTATCTTGCCTAAACTACACAAATCCCTCAATAATTTTTTTTCTTATTTGTGTAAACTATTGCAACAGTTTCTTAAACAAAACTTAATGTAGTTTGTAAACCAGAGTAACAGAAATGTAACACACAGCAATAAAACTTTTTCAAGCATTTGTATGTCTGTTTAAATACAAGGCTCACAGTACTGAAACATGAAACAGGTTACAACTGGAATCTATGCTTATTCCAGAAATAGCTGTTTTTTATAGGAACTATAGAGTATTTGCTAGTATTTTCCTATCCACTAAAAATAACTTCTCTGCATAACGTATGATCACTTTTAGTGCCCAGAACGCAGAAAAGATACAAAACCTAAAAAAAAAAGCAAGTACTGCACTTCAAAACAGGGTGGGAATGGAAATCCACAAATCAAACCCTACGCTTACACCAAGCATAAACAAATGTGCAGGTTGAAAATAGTTTTCTAACTTCTTAATTAACAGAGTCAAGATTTTGTTCCCCCCTTTTTCTCCTCTAACGGGAAGGGAAAACCAAGTGTGAGCACAATAATGCTCAAGTGGGTGAAAGAGAATTAGCAAAAAGAAGCAAAAGAGGCCTGAAAATACACTTTCGAATTCTCATGTATCAGTTCACGATCGGACACATAATAGTAACGATTTACTGCAACCAAGATGTTAGCGCGAAATGCCTTTTGGCGTAGGGAGCGAGCTCTCTCAAGAGGCACGGGGGGGCAGTGACAGGGCTCCCACAGCGGACACGGGAGGGAAAGGAGCTACCGCGAAACAGCTTCTGGCTCTGGGAGCCGCAGAAACTCCCGACGACCTCGCTGCTTCCCGCCGCCGGCGCCCGAGCGGCCAGAAGCACCTTTTCCTTCTGCAGCGCGGCCAGGAGCGGCGGGGCCCGTTGACCCTTGCAGGCGGGGGGCCGTGCGTGAGCCGGGGGTGTTTAGAAGACGGCGCTGCGCCCCCAGCCCGGGCCATCTCTCCGCAGAAGCCTCAGGCCCACCTGCCGCTGACCGAGGCGAGCGCTACAAAACGGCCCCGCGGCCGGCGGCTGAGGCAGGGCTCGGGCAGCCGAGACAGGGGGCCCCGGGCCACAACTCGCCAGAGGCCGCCGCAGACTAACGGTGGCCGCGGCGCGGCCCAGGGGCGGGCCCGCGTTCCCGCCTCCCCCGTGACGCCAGAGGCGCGCGGCCGGGGCCCGCCCCCGCGACGACCGCCACGTACCTTCCCGGCGCAGGCTGCCGGGGGCCCGCCCGCCCCCGCGCGCCACCTCGCCTCGGCCTCCAGCGCCGCCCAATCAGAGCCCTCCGCGACGCCCGGACGGGGGTCAGGCCCGGCCAATCCCCACGCTTCGAGGGGCGGGACCCGTCCCCATGGCAACGGGAGCCGAGGTCGCCGGAGTGCCGTGGGGCTGTCGCGCCGCACCGTGCCGTGCCGTACCGTACCGCACCGCACCGCGCCGCACCGCACCGGGCCTCGCCTCGCCGCGGTGCCGAGCCCCGCAGAGCCTCAGGAGGACGCCCGGGGGACGCTCCGTTCATCCCCGCGCGCAAGCGACAGCTCGCCCTGAAGAAGCAGCGGTTCCTCTCCCGCCGCAGCGGCACCGAAAGGTAGCACCGCCCGTCCCAGGCCGCCCCCGGGGCGGTGATGCCCCCCTCGGTGGCGGAGGGGGCCGGCAGGAGCCGTCCCGTAGGCGCGGAGCCGGGCGGAGGCCTCGCAGCGGGGCAGCCGAGGTTGGGCGCGGGGGGGGGAACACGCGCTGTCCCTCGCCGGTGCCCGCCCGCCCGCCTGTCAGGTTTGAAATAACGGTAATGCGGGGGGGCCGGCGGGAGGCAGGCGGGCGAGAGCGGCCCGCCGGGGCGAGGGGCTGCCTCGCGTGTGGGGAGCGGCTGGAGTTTGAGCGGGAGCGCGCTAGGGGCCGGCAGGAAGGAGGGTCCCCCCGCTTCCCTCCCTCCCCCCGGCAGCGGCAGCGGCCCCTCGGGGAGTCACACCGGAGCAGCCGCGCGGGGCGGCGGGTGAGCGGTCGGCTTGAAAGCGCCGGCAGAAATTCCTGCGTACCTGGCAGCGGCGGCAAGAGCCCGACCGGCGGGTAATTGCACAACCGCAGGAAAAGCTTCGGCCGCTTTGTCCGGGAGACTGGACTGCTTTCACTGGAAGGGGTACGGCTTTTCAGCACTACGCTTACTACAGTACCCCTGGGGGAGCTTGGTAAAAATACTCTAGTGTCGGGCTAGCCGCTGTACTGGCAAAATATTCCAAAAGAGGAAAAGGTTGCCACACGGTTGTAGAGAGGTAACTTTTTTTCCTGAAACGAACACAGCTGTGGTGTTCAAAATTGTTCACGTTTGGCAACTCTTTTTAGTAAGCCTGTAGGAGAAAAAACCTCTATTGTTCGAGTTACAAGTATTCGTTATGGAGAAATAACGTCCAGCATTTTCAAAATTAGACCATCGCGGTGCCAGCAATGAAGCACCAGTACACCACAGTATCAAGTTCAACGTGGAAGTTTGCTTTGTTTTTTTTTTGTCATCTTGTTTTCTTCCACTCTACAGAAAAGCCCTGTAGTTGACAGTGCAGTTCTACCCTGAATTCTGGAGTGACTGGCCCTCTCAACTAAACAAAGCAGCACAGGCAAGAGTCCTACTCTAAAGACTGGATAGGAGATGAAAAGCCACTCAAAAAAATTGTTTGAAACCAGTTTTGTTGTAACCTTTATGAGCCTCTGCTTAAGACTCACAAAAGATTTGTGGGAGAGGCCCACATTTCTGAGAGCACTTAAAATCCACTTACATCTCTTAGTGTCATTTGCTATACAATGATCTTGTACAGTCACAGGGCAACATCCACCATGGGCCACAAATTATTAACCTGATTACATAGAGTACCTCCTAACAGTGATTATCTATTTTCCCTTTTACTCAATACTGTAGACTTTTGGATGGTGGCAGTATTTTATTTTAGAGTAAGAAAGGTAATTATATTTTAAAAAGTAATAATATAAGTCTATCTTTAAACAGTGTTCGAATACAACAATGTGAATCTCATTCACTTATAACCAAGACAATTAACATAAAAAAAAGAGGAAAACAAAATTATAAATTAACATTGCCCATTGAGTCTGTTTAAAAATTCTATTAGCTATTGGATATGAAGGCATATAATGTAGGCATCTGACATCAATTTGCTTGTGACTTGATGCTATAATACATCTTTGAGATACCATTATTTGATATCTGAAATTATACTCAGAAAACCCCATCAAACAAATAAAAACTAAGCAACCAAACCAAAAAGAATTATTTTTTAATAAGACCAAGGAGAAGTTTCTGTAACTTGGCAGTGTAGTAATGGTAGTATTGCTGAACATACTTTCACTTTGTATAAGCCAAGTTAAAGGTTTTCTGTCAAAAACTGCCCCCAGGTGATACACATAGAACTGAAATTGTAATCATGAAAGGGGAGAGCGGTAGTTCTGACATAATAAAAAATGTAAAATATTATTATGTTGACTCAAATGTCCAAGGTGTGGAAATATTGACTCATACTCCTAGTGATATACTGACTAAACAAATGTGCCTTACGAAAGATAAAATCCTTTACTGTTAAGTTAAAAGCCAATATCAGTGTTGTGTTGAACTCCTGTCCAACAAAGATGTTTATCTAGTGAGATATTGTGCTCCTGTCTATTTGATGCTCAGTAAGCAGAAAGAGATCTCTCTGAAGTTCCTGTTAGATACACATCATATCTGGCCAGGGGTATGCCTTGTATATAGCTAAAAACATGGCCAGGTACTTATGCCAAATCAAATGCAATCAGGGGCAAAATTCAAGATAATTTCAACAGGTTTTGCTGTTATGCACTACACACGGTTTGACAGCTGGAAGAAGGAAAGAAACTGCATTTTATTATTCTTCATCATAGGTAATTCAGGAAATATACGGACGCTTTTCATGACTACATTGCTTATGCCTTATATTCTTTATAAAGCAGGAGTGGGGCATTTGTGTATATTTTGATTCCTAGAATTATTTAGAAATAATCTAGATTTATTCTTGTTAGCTATTTTGTATTTTCTTTCCAAAAGATTAAAAAGGTACCTTTAAGTCCTGGGGCATTTAAGGTTTACTTTAGCAACATCCTTTGTTGTTGACTACAGCAAAATGTATATTAGTAGAATAATTGAAGTACTTTTTGATTTGAGATTAGGGTTTGAGCAAATACTTCAGTTGCATGTAGTAGCATATTTGAAATGAGGTTGCTTTTTACGCCAGCACTGACAAAATTGCTGTTCACATTTATACAAAAGGAATTTGTAAGATTCCAGGTGTACTGTTGTATTTTGTTCTGTGTGGGAACTTAACTTACAGTACAGGAAGCTATATTTGTACTGGTAATTTTTATTTTTAATTTGCTTTTGAAGTTTTATCAAGTATGCATTGAATTCAATACCAGTTTTTGCCTGAGTACTGGCTTTATGAATCTTTTTTTTTTTATGCCAACTTTATTGGAAGGAACTGATAAAATCATTCAAGTTCCTTTTAAAAACAGGACTAATATTTCAGCATTCTTCAGTTAGTAAGGTTGCTTTGTAGATGCTGATATTTATTTTTCTGAAACAATGATAGGAAAGTTCTGTGGAGACATGTAGTATAAATATGTATGTGTATTTGTGTGTGTGCACACAGTTTTTTAAATCATGAACCATTAACATTGCGACAAGAAGAAAAAACAGTTTTCTTTTCATCCTTATGATGTATGTGTATTTGTGTGTGTGCACACAGATTTTTAAATCATGAACCATTAACATTGCGACAAGAAGAAAAAACAGTTTTCATCCTTATGATGGAGCTAATCACAGGTAGCAGCAGCCGTACATTTTGCTTCTATGCCATCTTTATTTCTGGACATACAGTTGCCTTGTAAATAGTATTTGCTTTTTTCCCACTTGAGCATTCATAGTTTGTGTTACTATATAGTACCCCCCTGCATTTGGGTGACTCATTTAATGAAACAGCTGAAGTGTATTATTTTTTTAAAAAAGATTCTGTCAGCAAATGTTGTACTACACACAGTTGAGGCATGCTGTCTTTTCTGAGAAGCTGAAAAAAGAAGCTGTTCTGTCAGCCAACTTTTAACTGTAAAGAGAATGAAGCAGATGAAAGTGCAGTGACAAAAATGCAACAAAGTCAAAAGAAAAGAATTTAAGCAAACAGGATGAGAAGAAAGGGTTCTGCTGCCTTTAGGTACTTAAATAATACCAGTTTATATAAAAGTATGTCTATGTACAGTATTAAAATGTTGCTTTTAAATATAAGGTATGTCTTCTGGTGTGGAGAATTGAGTGGGATGTACTTTAACAAAAGATTAGGACAGCATGTCTAGGTTGAAACCTGTCGGATATTGGCTAGGAAAAAAGAAGCAACATCTGAATCATGGGGTTAATGGACGACTTTGACAAGAGGAAAAATGCTTGAAGGATAAATGAAAGGAAAACTGTTGCTGCTTGTGTGGGTGGGACATTTACTGAAAGAGAAGAGAGGAAAAAATGATGCTTACAACTTTTAAAAGGATGAATTCTCATTTGGGAAGAAAAGTATGAAGGTGTTTTGGTATTTTGAAAGATTACTTGTGAAGGGAAAACTATTGCAGACTGTAGCCGTTTCCCTTTTCACATTGTTTTCTGCTCATGTGTTCAATGAGACGTCTATGTTTAGAGGACTAGTGACCTAGTGAAAAGACATCTTCACCACAACCCAAGGTTTAGCTTAGCATCCTGGCCTGAAACAGGTTTTTGCGCTTGCTTCTCAAAACTGTTGCCATGTTTTTCCCATGCTAGTACCAGATTAACTCGTTGGACTAACATTGTGAAGAAGATGCATTAACTATAGATTCATTGACTTTCATCATTGGTTAGTATGACAGCTACAGTGTCTGTGCAGCAAGTTGTCCTGAAAGAACAGGGAGGGACTAACACTGATATTTTAGGTGTTTCCAAACAGAAAATATGGCAGACAAATAATCTGTTTCTGCCTAATTTCAAACATTTAATGTATTTTTTTAAGGATTTTATGGGTTAATCAATTTATATCTTTGCAAATAATTTTTAAAGAAAGGGAAAACCCCATGGAATTAAACATTCTGTATTTAAACTGCAATATATTGACAGGTATATCACTGTTTCAGAGAGGTGAAACAGATTCAAGATGCTAGATGGCTAGCTCAGACTGCTGGAGGAGTACTTTACACAGTTCAGATATAGTATTTGTAATATTCTCATTTTGGTAGTGAGATTAGAATATTTTTAGAAGGATGAAGATTAGTAGATCTATTTTATCTCTTTCCTGTTTTGTTTTGTTTTTAATTTGGCACTGCATATGAAGATTGTTCACTTCTCCAACGTACAGCATTAAAATAGGAAATCACAGTACAGTCTTGACTATAGAGAATATTGCTATCATCCTGCATTGTATGTCACACAGGTTTAATGACTTCCATTATCAGATACAGCAGGTGTACGTGAAATTTTATGAATAGGTAGGCTTATCTGTGGATTCTATAAGTCTGGATTTATGTTTACATTGCCCATCATGGTGCACATGGGTTTGGCAAGAGCAGACGTGCAATATGACATTTACAGTGTTGTGCTATCTTGCTTCATAATCATGCACTGAGCTGCTGCGTCTGCAAACATTAAACACTGTACATGATGTCACTATATGTTTTTGCCTATCTTAGTTTTAGAAAATTTGACATTGGGTGTTACTTTTTTAAAAATTTTTGTGCTTTGCTAGGAAGGTAAGTACCAGAGTACTGCTGTTTTCTGGGCAATAGGTGTTGAGTTAATGAAAAGTAAATTTTCAGGTTTATATTTTAAGCACCTGGCAGTTGTGTAAAATAGGTGTGCTAGTGCTATGTTTAGGTGCTTGTGTTAATGTTGCTAAAACAGACTTTAGAAGCTGCATTTTGTACTTACCTTTCAAAGCCCATAGCTCTTTATAATTCAGATGTCTGATCCTGCCCCACTGAAGTTGATAGGAATGTGTGATTAACTTTAGTGGGATCAAGATCAAGGTTGCTGGCAGACAGCCTGCTTCTTTTCTTTTCCAATTGTATTTTTCTGTTCATGCAAGTACATTGGTGGCTCTGTTTTCTGCTGACCATCTCATTCTTTTGGCTCTCGCTCTGTTTTTTTAAAATACTTAATACTCAGATTTTTATTTTTCATTTTCCCTGAAAGCTTAGGATATTGTCTTTGTCTAAAATGCAGTATCTGTCAGTTTGAGAGCACTACTTCTACGATTAGTTCTCTTCATGTATTACAAGGAGAAATGTTTGATTATCCCTCTAGGAAAGATGAGATTGATTTCTGATACAAGCAGATTAAATTATGCTACCTTTTAATGTAGGTGGGCTACATGTCTTTGACTAAAATCACTTAATTTCCATGTGATAATTGCAACATTAGCTCTGTCCATCTGCTTTAAGAAAGTAACCAGTCAGCTGGACAAATCCATAACACTTTATATTTCTGTTAAACTATATAGCAATAGGAAGAACAGTAACAATAGTCTGCTCAAGTGACTCACCCGTGGCAGGGCATGAGGATGTATGCTGTGTGTTACGTACCACTGATGCCAATGATCAAATTGACATTGCTCCTCTCCTGCAGCACTGTGATTGTCTGTTGATTTGGTGGCTCCTAGTCCTTACAGAAGAAACCACATCCCTGGGTCAGACACATAGATTCACCCTAAAATACCTGGGAAGGGATGGGCATCCAGGAATGTGTTTCTTAAAAGTCAAGAACTCTTGAAGGTAGCTGGTAACAGGCTGAGAACTCTTTAGCAGTAAAGTGTTTAGTAGGCCAAAGACTGGAACCACAGTTTTCCTCTCATCCTACCTCTTGTCACTCTTCCCTCTGGTTGCTGAATTTGAGAATCATGCTGAAGGGTTTTTTTGCAGCTGATTAATGTTAGAATTTTCAATGGGCCTGGTTTCTCTCTTCTAATATGTGTCAGAGTAGAATGTGCTCCGTGATTAAGGTGTGACTGTCACACTCTCAAGGTTGAGGCATATCTTAGTTGCCTGCTTTTATCAAGGGAATTTTGATGAATATAGCCTTGGACTAATAGATACCTAAGTACAGTAACTGTCTTCACTAGGTAATTATTTTTTATTCTAATAAATGTATTTCCAGTTTACTTGGTATAGCACAGATTGTGTAAACAGTTGGGTTCCTCAAAATACCATGGGAAATCCTGTGTTAAGCATTTGTGTCTGCAAAGTCAGCTGCAATGGTAGAGATATTTTTTGCTTATCCATTTTGGTCTTCTCTGCTTTTAATTCTTCCTGACACCTGTGGGTTTTTTGGCCTGTTTTATCAAAAGGGCTATAATAAAAACACCCTATGCACAACCTGAAACAAAACTGCCTGATGGGCAGTAGGTAGCCTTCTTTTCAGAGCAGTTTACTACATTAAATAGATGTGAAGTCATCCAGTCTTTCCTACTATGTATGACAGCATGTAATTACAGAGGTTGGTATCTCCACAGGAACCCAAATTGCCCGTGAGCACAAGTCCCACAGAAAGTCAGCAGATCCAGTGGCACTTAGTTTGATTAGGGCTTTTGGTAGATAAGCTCTGCTGACAACTGCAGAGGTAGTTTAAGATGATATAGCTCCAGTTGCCCATCCCAAATCTGCTGGAGACTAGTGCTTCCTCACATGAGTTTTAGCAGACCAACACAGTTGGTTATACCTCAGTTATTACAGTTCAGCGTGGACATTTTATGTATCAGTTTTCCTGAGTAGCAAAGGAAAAAGTCTTAAAAATTTAACGGTGTGCCCTGCTCTGGCCTAAACTGACAATCCCCATCTCCACAATTATTAATGTTACTAGAAGTTGTAGGTCAGCAGTTTAAAAAAGATTATGGCTTTAACATGGATCAAAGACCAGGTGTCATTGTTAAAAGTGTTGGCTTTAAGTACTTGCCACAGGCAAAGAATGAATCCATGCCATAACTATGGCTAGCACTTGAGTTTCTGACTTCTCTGCTGTGGTTCATCTCACTCCCTGACCTTACATGAAATGAGCATGCTCAAATAATAGCCACACAGGATTTGCAAAAACACTGTTTACAGACCTTACATAACTGGAGTGGCTTATGACAATATTAAATTACTTTTATTACTATAATTTTGTATATATGAAAATATTCTGGTTGGAATAGTATTTAGCCATCAGGGGTCCAAATTCTTGCGTTATCAGAAGTTACAGTTTCTTTAAATGAACACTTCAAAAATACATAACCTTCAAAAAACATTTCTAAAAATACCAAGAGTATAGTTGTTATATACTTTATAAGTCTTTTGGGGTTTATTAGTTTTATTTTATATCCATTGCCTAGACTTCATGCATACTAATGGCCTTTCACCAGTTTACTAGACTGCCTTATTCGCATTCTGCAGTAATTCCAGCAAGGTAGATTTTTGTTGTACCCATAAATTTTTTTGACTGTGCTCTGGGCTTAGAGAAGTTAATGCCCAGGCTGTTCATCCAGAATATTTCAAAGTAGGTTTTGAGGTTCAGTTCTGTCCTATTCATTTTTAAATTACACTTAGCTGACAGATATTGAATTGTTGGTCTTACTTTTACTTTCTTTCCTGTTTCTTTCATCTGGAAAAGTACAATGGCTTCCTCACAACTGTATCTCAAAATGCTTTGGAAGTCAACCATCAGCGTGCAAATATTCTCAGTCCTACTTATTTATAAATCTTTCTTGTTAAGAAACCATACTCTGGTAAAATCTGTAGCATAGCCTAGGCCACCCAAGCTTCTTCTATTTCAGATCAGACATTAAAGGACTTGAAAAGATTCAAAGAAGACTAATAAGCATGATCAAAGGTCTGGAAAAGCTTCTGTAAAAGGAATCAGTAGGTAAGCTAGCATTTTTTAGGTTAGAAGAAGTTTTAGGTTAGACTGGTGTATTATTACTGTTGGGGAGCTATAATATGAAAATGGTAGTTTAAGAATAAATTGGTTACATCTCTTCCATTGAGTGAGGTAAGTGGATGACAGATTCAGAGCAGAAATAGTTCACACAACGTGTTATCTGTGTAACTGATATATTTGTCATGTTACAGGTAATTTGTTACAGAAACACCGTTTTCTATTTCTGTCCAACCTGTGGCATATTTCCACTTTCCATTTATTGTATTCAAGCCTCCATGATGATCTAGCTGTGTTTGTATTTTGACAGGTATATCAAAATGCTGTGATAATGATAAAATAACAGGCAACAGTGGTCAGAGAATGACTAACACCAGCCATGGCAATCTACTTTTGGAAAAGGAGGACAAAATTAGGTGACCTTGTCCATGCAAGACAAAAAAAATCAAGTGACAGTAGAGTGATGGTTGGCTGCTAGATAAAAAGAACTGATGGCCTGCATAACATGTATTAACTTATCAGTGTTAGCCGTGCCACTGATACATAAAATGAGCTGTGCCACTAACAGATACAGACTCAGCTGACTAGCTCTAGTTCAGGACTTGGCAGCAGCACTGTTGATCTGCCCTAGTATCCTAGCCTGGCCTGAAGATCCAGTATGAGGTGGGGAAGGGAAACCTCTGGGCAAGACCACTAACTTGGTGATTTGGTTTATAGAAGTCATCCAGTTAGTACTCAAAAATATTCAATCTTGGCATCTACATCAAGATTAGGAGGCTTGAAAACCTAGTATTTGTTAGTTATTACTATTTCCTGTCACTAAATCTTATTAAAATTACAAACCTAGGCACAGCATTTACACAACAATATTCTGTAATTAAACCCATCTGAAATATTGGAACTTCGGCATTTCAAAAAGTGATAGTGAATAACTAACTCCATTCATCAGCTCTATAAAGTCACTGCAAGCCAGCAGCTTGTGTAGAAATTAACCTGCTAGTTCTAGCAAATCAGTCTGGGTTTGGGGTTTTTGTGTGTGTGTGTGTTTGCTTGTTTTAACAAAATGACCTAGGCAAAGCTAATCAGACTTGCTGTTGTGAATCTGACAGTAGTGCTGACATTGAATCTAATATGGTCAATATGGCAGCAACAATAGCTCCTGCTATTCCATCTGTAATGATCAGATGTCAGTCATTTTTTAAATGAAAGTAACAGGTATTTGCTATAACTGAGCAGAATCCATTTAGGCTTTTTGTTGAAGATGTGATTAAGAAAAAACAGTTTCCAAGAATTCTTGTCATTCTTGAGCCTTTGAGATATAAACCAAAAGATGGATAGGCAGATATATTTTTATCTCCTGCTATTCCCTCATCCCCAACAAAAGGAAGAATATCTCTATACATCTTGTATGCATTTCCCAATAAGAGTGCTTTCTTTTACATAATAGTTACATGAATGAAGGGTGTGAACAATGCTTAATATTAAGTAGGTACCGTTATCTACATTTATTGCATTAGTAAAGGGGCAGCTTAATCCAAGCAAAAGTAATGCTTCACTGTCAAGTACCAGAGCATGTAGTCAGGAAAACTGGCACTGACACCATAATTACAGTGTCCCTCCCACCCCCCAAAAAAATTTAGTGCTGGTGGGCATAAGTACTTTTGATAGAATTACTTGCATGACTAGTTAAAGCACTTGTACAGAAATTCTCCTTGTAGCAGGTATACTTTGGATTTGTTTGACTGCACATCTCTTCAATATTATGTCTCTTTCTTTGACATATCTAAGCTAATTTTAGACAGTATTTGACTGGCAACTTTCACTTACCAGGAGGTGATTTATATTACTAATATAACATTAGAGTTTGCTCAAGCTTTTTCTAGAATATCCAGACTGTGGACTGTCATAGGTTGTATTGGCTGAATTGTCTCGAGAGCCTGACTTCTTTGTCAGATGCTGGATTACCATTTCTCTTTTAGCTGGATTTCCTCTATTTTCACTAAGTATTCTTATCAGTTGCTGAGTGAATTGAGCTATTTTCAACCAAATTTGATAAGAGGGGGAGAAGACAGAGGTAAAGAACTCTCAGCGTGCTTGGTGCTCATCAAACTACGTGCGAGTTAGCCCCATGTAAGACACCAAAGAAAGTCTAGGGGAGACTGGCTTAATAAAGCCCCAGCCTCAGCAACAATTTCAGGTAGTGTGAACATTTTTTTTCAGGAATCTCTGTCAACTTGAAATGGATAGTAAAATATTTTTCCCGCAAATAAATTTTGACTCCAAATTAGTCAAAATACCCCATTGCTGAAACATAAAAACTACTGGCATTACTAGAACTAAGATTTGATTCAGTGTCCATGATTATCTTTCAGAGTTTGCCAGTAACTTCAGCAAAGACAGGATCAGGGTAGGAATGTCAGTATTAGTTATGGAAGACATGGCCACCCTAAACAAGTGTATGAACGTTGTTCTGCGGAGCCATTGATAATACCTTAACGTGTTAAAAACCTCTCACCATTTACAGTACAACTTAGGTTTGCCATACAACTGTAAGGTAATCTGAGGAAATCTGCTTGTGTAATAATGGCCTTTAAAAATCAAAGCTATACTTAATTCTTTGAGTTTTAGTGTTCCTTGAGAGCAGTAGAACATGTGGGAAGTGGGTTATTACAGGTATCTATGTAGGAATGTAAAATAATTCTAGTCAGTACAGTATGATAACCTAATTTATGTTAATTTTTGTGACTTGTTCTCATTTCAGATGAAGTGGCTATCTGTCCTGCCCCAGCAGTGTATTTTGCTGATGACATGTCTCCTAATGGCCTTGGAAGCTGTGCCTATAGACATAGATAAGACAAAAGTCAAAGGAGAAGGTCATGTAGAAGGAGAAAAGGTAGAAAATCCAGTAAGTAATGAAATTTATCTAATTAAGTATTTTTTCCTAATTGCTAGCAATCTGGCTATAGCCAGCTCCCTGAAATTTAGATGTTTTTAACTGGGGTTACTTGCAGAAAGAAAGCTAGTATTAGCCAGTATACAGTCTACCATCTACTATGCTGAGGTTCCATTTAAATTTGTTGGTTTTTTCCATGAGCTGCTAAAGGTGAGGTGGCACATGGAAGGGATTCCCCAGCTTACAATAGGAAAAACTGCTTACTGTTCCACAGAGACTTCTTTCAAGCAATTGAGTGGTGGCTTAGGAAAGTGCACTCAGTGATTCTAGTTCAGTGTTTCAAGTAGAACAGTAATGAATGAATTGCACTGTTTAAAAAAAACCCACTCCTGTATTAACCTGAGAGATTCTTGTGTATTACATGGATTCCTAAACACTTTTCTCAATTTCCCCTCAGTTGCTGAAACAAATGAATCATAAGAGTAAGTTGTTATAGGGCAATGATGCAAATCAGAATAAGATGAAGATAGGTAAGAGAGTATAATGCCTGTGTTGCTGAGATTTGTGTTTCAGTTTAATCATTGTATTTAAACAAAGTGAAATTTTTGGTGGTATGTTCTTTTCTCAATTTAACTTTTTTTATTTTTTAAGGATACAGGACTTTATTATGATGAATATCTCAGGCAAGTAATAGATGTCTTGGAAACAGATAAGCATTTCAGGGAGAAACTCCAGACTGCTGACATAGAGGAAATAAAGGTAGGTACAAAAAAAAAAAAAAAAAAGAGTTAAATTAGGTTAATTAATTCCCTATTCAAGAGCCATGTATGCTGTATTCTTTCTTCCTTTTCTTTTTTCATACTTCACTCCATTTTTGTGATCTTAAATTTCCTCTCATTTCTATTTACTTATTTAACTCTTACTAGATCTTTGTCTTTAGTCAAGGGGCAGCAGAACTTCTATCCATTAAAGCATAAAAAAATCCCCAACAGTGTATACTCGAATGCATAGTTTCTACCTCCTGCCTGTCTACTAAAAAGCCAGTTTCAGGCTTCATACAGGTAGGTGAACCTTCATGTTCATCAAAACAGCTGCAAGCGTGGCTCTCGCTCGCTGTTGCCTGCCAAATAATTTGGAACACTGTTTTGAACACAGAAGTGTATCTGCCTTCTGAGATTAAGATAGTGTGTCACAAATGAATATGATGGCATGGAAGAGAATTACAAGATAGTCAGAGTTTAGAGTCTGGGGAAACTGTAAAGTTGTGCTAGAGGTAAAGTCAGTGTATATAGGAATAAAATAGACCTCTGGCTTTCTTCGCTGCTGTCCTTTATTTTGTGCCAGTCCACATAGCACTCTCTCCAAAACCTCACCACATTCTTGTCTTTTCTACTTTAGTTCCTGGCTCTAGGTGGTGGCTGTTCTGCATTCCCCTTTATGAGCTAGAAATTCAGCAAGGGACAGGTAGGAAACAGTCTAAAGTGATAGACTTAAAAAGGAGATCCTGCCTTTTGCATTTCCTTTAGTCCCCCATGTTGCCTTTGGCAGCTTTTGGCTCCTTTTTCTTCTGTGCTACATCCAGTATAACCCTTGAAGGTCACTATCTGATAAATATTCCTGCAGTGCACATTGATGCTGCTGCTGTGCTTGTACCGTCTCTCAAGTCTTACAGCCGTCGTCAAGTGGATGAAGAACACAGCACTTTGGGTGCATTTCAGAGTTCTTTAAAACTAATTTGAGAACATTTGATCAAGAAATTTGTCACTTCAACATTATTAGGTGTTGCTGCTTTAAGGTCATGCTTTTGCTCTTTGGAGGAGCAAGATACTTAGAAATTCTCTTTACAGAAAGATTTTAGGATTCCTCTCTGTTTCTATAACCATGGGTTTAAAAAAAATGTTAATCTGCTCTTTGAAAAAATTTTGAGCTTCTTACAATGTGGGCTACAATATTGCCAGAGACTGCCACTAGTCTGCTGTCTTGCAGCCCATGTCTAATGGGAATCCTAAAGGCTACTTTTTTCTAATTTTTATACATAACTTGGTTTTTGACAGAGTGGGAAGCTAAGCAGAGAGCTTGATTTAGTAAGCCACCATGTGAGAACACGGCTGGATGAACTAAAAAGACAAGAGGTGGCAAGATTAAGAATGTTAATTAAAGCTAAAATGGATTCTGTTCAAGGTAAGAATACAAAATTTAACTCAGTGAGTTAACAGATGGGATTATGTTGGAGAGGTGCCCAAAGGCCATCACTTAAGCTTTGTTTGTTGTCAACAATAATGATTGTAAACTGAAAGTGAGTGTCCCTTCTGAGCTGCTTAGAGCCAGTAAAGACCCATCTTCATAGGAAATGGGAGAAGAGAAAAGCCATCTGTGTTTTATAAATAACTAAACTTGATTCTGGCAGTGGATTTTCAGATACTTCTAATCCTTTTTCAACCTCTTTTTTTATTTTTGTAGTGCATCGATTTATAGATTACTCAATGAGAACTACTAACATAGCAGGACTATATTTAAAAATACAACATGACATAGCATTTCATGTCTTTACAGGGTAGAAAATTAATTATTTTTTTAACGTCAGTTAACACAAAAGTTTTCCTTTTTGTTTTTTTAAGCCCCTTTTCCACCAATAAGAGTTATTGTGCAGATTTATAACAAACATTAAATATTTCAATTTAGAAGGTTATTTTTTTATTTTGGGAGCAGTTTTAAGCTCCTGAATAAAGAAAAACATTTGGAGTGAAAAAAATTCTCTGTAGCGTTTTCTTAATTGCTAATGAAATTGTACAAACTCAGGCAATTTCTTTCCGGTTGTATACAAATTAAATTAATCAAATAAAGTATACAGGTTGCTAATTGTTCTGATTGCTGTAAGCTTGTGTGGGATATGATGCTGTCCCTTTTTATTTCTTATTACTGAAGAATTTTTAAAATTTGCATTTAGAACTATTTCTGTACATTTCTTCTTATTAGTTTCATTTTGAAGAGAATTATTTGCTCATAAACAAAGATCCTAATGATGGACTGCACAATCTTGTTTCTGAAATGTTGTTTTTCACAAAGAAGCTCTAATAAAAAAGGCTTAACTTGCCCGTGCAGATTATTTTATTAATAAAGCTTTGCAAGTTATGGGGAGGGATCCCACTGAACTGAATATGTAATGTATCAGTTTAAAATACTCCAAGAACAAGGATCTGTCTTCTAGGTTAAGAGGAATTTAGAGGTGGCAAGCGGATGGCAGGAATATGCATGTGCAAGTTTGTGAGGATGATACTAGGGTCAGGAAAGCATCAGATTAATTTGGGATAAAAGATATTTACAGTGTAGTACCTTTCCAGTGAAGTCTTTAGGTGATACCATAGTATAATTAATGAATAATAATATAGAGTTGGCTGAGGGAATCCAATCAATTTTCTGTCCTTTGCTTTCTTTTAATGAAAGTTCTAGTCCAGAGAGTCCAGTCACTAGGCAGTGCAGACCAGCGGTAGCCTCTCCACAGGAGTCAGTGCCTTGCCTCACATACCTGCCAGACCCTGAGTTCATCTTCCTCAGGTGCCTCTTCAGCTGCCAAGAGCCCAGTCTCATGCTCTTATTGCAGGCAGACAGTCCAGTGACATCATGGTGACACTCACAGTGAGCTAGCTGGCAGCAGCTGACAATACCTGGTTGGGTACATAGTAATTTTGTGCACTCTGAATTTTTTTAATACTTTAATGGACTGATTACTTCTAGTCCTCTCTACTTCCATAAATCAAGAGTAACTAACAGAATGTGCTTTAGCAAAATAATTCCCCCCAACAGATCAGATCTGTTACAGTAGAAGAACATTCTTACATTTGGAAAAGAACAAGAACAGATTATTCCAGTTCAAAATGTTCAGATGACTACTAAGATGTGAAAACATCAGGAGTGGGAAAAGATTTGATAAAGTTTATAATCAGCTCTGCCAGTGAGTACTTCACATCACATAGAAGTATGGCCAGATTATCTATAAAATACAGCTGGATCTGTACACCTGTGCAACATCTTGGAACATGTACAAAAGATCATTCTATAGTAACAGCAGACAGAGTTGTTTGATTTCTTTTTACTTCTACTAGTCTTTTCCCTACAATACCACTTAATATCTTAGAAAAAAAAAAGCAAACTGCCCTGTTTTCTTCCCTATCAGATGCATCAAGGTTGTTTTTTTTTTTAAAAAAAGCAAACAGATATTATATATTATGCATATATTTATTTTTGATCCAGATGTGGTTTTAAACATTTTCACCGAGATCCTACTAGACCGATCAGTACAGGACAGAATAATGTTAGGGCTTGGCTCTCAGATAATACAGTAACGTGGCAAGTAAATATTGTCAAATAGAATGAGTCTTCTTCCATAAAGATAAAAAATGGAGGAAAATGGGTTTGGGGGCTGGTTTGGGGGGTTTTTTTGCTTGTTTTGTTGGTTTGGTTTTGATTTTTAAGCTTATTATTACACTTCTAAAAATGTTTCAAAAACAGGCTAAGGAGCATATATTTCAACAGAAATTGTGATCTCACCAGGGAGGAATGATGATTGAAATCTGCCCCAGCGAGTGTTTGCTGTTTTGTGATAATATGGATAGTTTGTGATAATATGATTGTTTGCCAGAGAATAATATGTTCAAAATTGTGTTTTCTGATTTTTTTAAAAGAAATAAAATATTCTTTGCTAAGCCATCTAGTAAAAGCTTGTCAAAATTATTATACATAACATATCAATGTGTACGCTGTTTAAGATAGCATTATTATCTAGCATTAGCAGTTAGAAGCCATGGTAACAGCTAGCAAAGCCTGTTGTAGAAATAGGTTTTGTTGTTAGTGCCTTGTGTATTGATATTGCTGGGTATTGTTCCTGTCATAAGGAAGACAGAAATGTTTGCAGCTTTTAGACACAGGACCACAGGACCTGACTCTCCATTGTCCTACACTTCTCATTTTGCACAAATGAAATTTGAATATCTGCTTATCTGATTTTACACTATATTGTACATACGTCTTTGGCCAGATGGAAGTCATTTGCAAAATGTACAGGGCAATAGAAGAGTCAGACTTCTCCCAGTTCAGCAAAAAGGTGCAAGTTGTTAGCTTTGATGCTGCACATAACTTCAACTATCTCATTTATATAAAAGAGAATAAAATGTTTTGCTTAGTTTGTGAAGCTCAAATGGATTGTACTTTTCCTTGCTGAAACACAAGCCCTAATTTGTGCATGTTAAATTATTGTGTGCAGTGCAACGCTGACACATCAGAAGGAATATAGTGCAAATTGCTATTGAGGCTCCTTCAGGAAAAGCAACTTTAGAAGTGTTGCTATAGTTTCCTCCAACAGTGAAAAAATTATCCAATCCTCAGGGAGCCTCAGGTACTTAGAAAGCACAAACTCCCATGTGAAAGTTTTTAAACTTCCTGATCTCACTTGATTTCAAACTTATTTTAATGTTTTACATTTGTACCTTGTTCTTTCAGACACTGGCATAGACCATCAGGCTCTTCTTAAACAGTTTGAGCACCTGAACCATCAGAATCCTGACACGTTCGAACCTAAAGACTTAGATATGTTGATCAAAGCAGTGAGTACTAGATATAAACTACTATGGGGGGTTTGGTATTAATTATACTTTTTTCCTCTGATAAAGGCAAATCCTTTTATATATACCACCTTCTTATAAATTCCTTGGAGTTTTATTTTTCAGAAGAAAGTCAGTTGTCTCCATTGCACACTCGAAAACTGTTGTGAAGTATGTATTATGCTAAAGAGCCCACAAATTTTGGGGTGACATCTTAACAGGACTTTTATTCATGTGCCAGTACAAACAACTTTGGGAGTAAACTGCGCCTTTCTGAGAGCCTTTAAATAAACAGTTTTGATAGGGATACAATTTTCCAAAGTGTATTTTCTGATTTCTGTTTCTGATTTAGGTGTCTCAGAATAACATAAATAATCATCCCTAAACTAGCCATTTGAATTTTGGGATCTGTTATATACATGTCAAGCTGCAAAACCACAGCAGAGTAGAATTTAAGAGATCAATATAGAAATTGCATGTGCTGGACATGGCATTCTATCTATTTAGCAGATTCAGTATCAATCACAGATGTTAGGGTTTTTATTCAGTTCATGTTTATTAAGGGGATGAAGTTAAGCCAAGCATGGCATGGCTTTTTTCAGTGCCTGGAAAAAATACACTTCCCAAGGTTCTACTCTCAGTTATGCTTTAGAGGGCACTGCATGTCTGACATGGGAATTTGACAGTTTTTATATTTTCAGAATAAACTGAAAGATAAGGTGTATTTCAAGCTTTCTGTAATTTCTGTGGATTTTTTTTGCCCTTGGAAAATTTTATCTTCATTTTCTGTAAAATTATTTTATTAAATATTATAAATTAGATATTATAAAGGTTCTGGCCATCTTTGAGTATCACTTCTGGGAAAATTCTGATTGACTAGAAGTAGAATATCCTCAATGGGGCAGTTTGGGGTTTTTTGTTGTTTTTTTGTCTTCTAATTTATCAGCTGAGATATTAACAGAGTGTAATAGGCATTTTAGGGGTTCTTTGCTTTGGAATTGTTTTTAAAAAGGTACAGTGATTCTGAAAACTAAATAATGAAGAGACTATATCAGGTATAAACATGTTGCTTTGAAAAGCACTACCAAAACTTCCTTTAACACCGTGAGCTGCCTGAAGATGATACATCTCTAAACTCCATACAAGTACTTGTCAGAAATTCTCCCCTCACATCCTTTCTCTCCATATAATTGGGGTTTTTGATTTAATCTGTATTAAGCCACTGCAAACTAACTCCCATTATTAATGAAGGCACTTTTTTCATTAAACTGTAGGATAAGCCACAGATGTTCTTATTCTGAAATAATCAAGGAGTTAATGGCACTATTTGAAGCTACGCTGAATTAGTACAGGACTTACTTGAGTTAATGTATTATTAATTGGTGAGAAAGGGACACCTTGATGCCTTCTTACAGTACTGTGTAGTTGCAAAAATTGTCTAGCAGTTGAACCCTCTCAAATTCATTTCTGTGAAAACAATGAATTGAGGAGAGATGTTTCTGCATCGCTATCCCGTGGAAGGAACCCCCCAACTAGTCTACCTCATGTTTAAAAGGAGAATGGCAATATGGCCAGCCTCGCCCACAAATCTCAACAATACAGTGGTTTTAATGTCATATGTGTTAACATAGTTGTGTGGCATAATTATATGTCTACATATATTTTTAGGCTACAAGTGACCTGGAAAACTATGATAAGACCCGCCATGAGGAGTTTAAGAAATATGAGATGATGAAAGAACACGAGAGGAGAGAGTATTTAAAAACACTGGATGAAGAAAAGAGACAGCGAGAAGAATCCAAATTTGAGGAGATGAAGAAAAAACATGGAGATCACCCTAAAGTTCACCATCCTGTAAGGCCACAGGCTGTTTTTACATGACTGGATGGAAGCTTTCCAGAGAGAAAAAGCTAATAAAGAGAAGGGTATATCTTGTTTGTTCTCAGCATTTGCCTCTTCGCAGAGTGTGGGAACAATGCTGAGAGCATTACAAAATCCACTATATATACCCCCATTTTTTCTGTACAAGTATGCTGTTTGCATCCTGTTTGCTGTTATTTACAAAGAAGGTAAAACTCATGAGGAACAAGCCAGAATGGTTCAAAACTGTAGAGATGCCTTCATGGTGTGCCTGGCCTCCAGGGAACTGCATCACAGTACCATTTGCTCTAGAACATGAAAACTTAAACTTAACTTCCTTCAGCTTTTATTTCTAGATGAGTCTGTGTGGTCATAACTGATTATTACAAGTATTCCTTTCCACAGAATATGCATTTCCTTGACACACCCTCTTTCCCTGGGCATTTCTGTCTAATGAAAGTATTAGACCTCACCAAAAGGGTATTAAAGAAAATTCCATTTGCAACATGACTATTCAGAAAATAAAGCCTTTCAGAGAAACTGTAATGCAAAGGTAATGCAGAAAAATTACATTTAATCATCTTTTGAATAGTTTTTTTTTGTAACCAATCTATAGGGAAGCAAAGATCAACTGAAAGAGGTATGGGAAGAAGCAGATGGACTAGATCCTAATGAATTTGACCCCAAAACATTTTTCAAATTACACGGTAAGAGGTTTAGTTTAATTTAATGAACAAGTGAAGTGACTTTCTATTACCTTCTGCTGAGGGCAAGTTTGTCTTATGCTAGGGTGAAGTCTTATACCTCCAGCAATTTGGATGAATCTGAAGAGTATAGAGGAGAAAATATTATGTTATTTGTAAGTTTACTTTAAATGGGATTTAAAAGTTGACAACAGAGTTTTGTTTAACTACTCATAAAATCATACAGCCAATAACCAGTAGTGGTTCCTCGGAGAGGATTGGGTACTTAGAGGGCCATGTTTATAACTTTGCTTACACACTATGTACTAGGAATAAATCCTCAGAGGTGTGTGTGTGAAAACCTGCTTTCTCATCATTTCTGCAGATAAGTGCCAGACACCCCTTATCTTTGGAATGGTCACGGAAGTGCCAAGCCTCCTCAGAAGTTGCAAGATTCCCTTAGTAAAACAAAAACCAAAATGCCTTCAGTCCTGCCTCTGTATTTCTGAGCAGTGTGCAGCTAGAAACAATAAAGTAGTAGACAACATGAGGATGCATCTCAATGAGCATTTTGCTTTAAATGCGATTATATAAATGTTTAACCTTATAGGCTGACATTCTTAAGTGCTTCATAATAAAGTAACCTTAAGCAAATCTGCCTGGTACTGGGCTGTGAAGGGTTGAACAGTAGATTGAATTTGACTAATCCCAAAGATCGTAATTTAACTGAAGAAGAGTGTTCTAGGCTTGAGTCTGAACTTTTATCTTGGTTTATAGAATATATAAATATGTATTGGAGTTATTAAACCTTATTTCTTCTTTCTAGAAAGACATCTTGAAAGATAATTTTCTGAAAATTTTTGGTAGCTTTTTTGTGCAACTCTTAACCAAACAGAAATAGCTGAAATAACCTCTTGCCTTAGAGCTTAGTACATAAAGAACTTTGAAGCGATTAAACAAAAATATAGTATAATAACACTCATTTGTTCTCTTTCAATTTCAGAGGTAATAGAACAATATTTGGAGTTGAATGTAGGATAAAAGATGGGTCGTTAGTCATCAAATGTTCTCCTCTGTGTGTCATGAAAAGTGATTTTTCAGTGATCTCTTCTCAAGTGCTGCATATTTATATGGATTTTCACATAATTCTTTAGGGTTTTTGGAGAGTCATACTGTTTTTTAACGAAGTTTTTCTACAGATTTTCGTTGCTTCTGAATATATTTACCGATTTAGTTGTTAAATTGGGACAACTTGTTCTCAGCAATATTTTTTGGCAATTGCGCTTTGTGCAGTCCTGTTGTGACCTATTTCAGTTTGCTCATCTAAGAAGGGAGGTTGTTCCAGACTTGTCCAGCCAACCAAATATGGCAATACGGTTCAGCCAATGCCTAACAAAACCTAAACACAAAAAATGACCTGCGTAACCAGCATCTTGTAGAATGAGGCTTTAATCCACATGAGATGTGTATGTTGATAGTTAATTCATGGAGAACTGTTACATGTATTGCTTTCTTTACATACTCAACTTGTATTTTCAACACTTTTTTTTTTGTAGATGTCAATAATGATGGTTTCCTGGATGAGCAAGAATTAGAAGCCCTATTTACTAAAGAGGTAAAAAAAAAGTTCAGAAGCTTAACTTGTTTCAGAAAATGATTACAGGGATGTCTGTATTTTTTCCAGGTATATTGGGGGGGAGGGATTTGGACTATAAATTACAGTATTCATGACAAGTTATGTGCATCCTTAATGTTTCTACAAAAGTGTGAAAACATATCAGCAGGGAAAATAAAGTAGTAGAAGCATAGGACTCAAGACGCCAGAGAGCTAGTGCTCATTTACTTCTCTGCCTCAGGCTTGTTTGAGATTTTATAATTAATCTGCAGGATAGCGATACGTGTATAAATTGCAGTGCGGAGAGCTGCACTCCTGCTCTGGCTTGATACAGCCTGGTAGAGGTTCTGAAGCTGGGTAGCTGTGCTCAGTCAGTGCTAATCAACAGGTCATAAGACTTGTTAAGATAAAAAAGGGTCACACTCGTATGAATTGGCTCAAAGACAGCACACTGTGGAAGTGGCTACAGAAATTTCACTTATTTTTATCTAGCTAGTTTGGAGCACATGTACATCTGATAAAACAGACAGGCTCTTAGTTTCTTTAAGCCTTGGTTTGTTGTCTGTGAAAACACAAATAGTAGTACTTCTTTGCCTCCCAGAGAGGTAACAATAGCAATGTACTGAAATTCTACAGTGATGAGAATTGCAGAATCAGTGAGTAAACAAAAGGCTTTGGTCTTCATTTTTCCAGCAGGTTCTGGTTTGGTATAGCAGAAAAAAACCCTAAACTTCCCATTCAAATGTCAGTACTATGGCTGTCAATACCTTTTTCTAGATTTCATGAGTCAGGGAGGAAATGTGCTATACAGTGTATATAGAAGCTTATAAATTCAAACTACTGTAAATTTTTTAAGAAACTAAATCTACAAATACATATTGTTAACAATACTTTGCCATAATCCCTTGTAATACAACGAAGACATATAGCAGTCTTTTTTGACAGATATATCCCACCATATTGTAGTTTAAAAAAAAATAGTCTGGGGCCTTAAAATTACCTGTAGCTAAGCAGTCGAAGCTAAATGACTAAGAAAGCTAAGTAGAAGCAAATAAGCATGAACTCACCAGAAAGACATTGTGCAAGAAAAGTGGACCATTAAATTAAGCATTCAATTTGCCTTGTGGTGTCCTGATTGCTTACAGGGTCAGCTGCATGCTCTGGTAAAAAAGCTACTCTCTCCTGTTCCAGAAACCACATGGAAACTGCCTGTTTTGAATCAAATGTAGGATCAGACTTTGCATGCCAAGGTCAATTTTGCTGTAATGTCCACAGAACTGAATTACAACAGACCACATGAATTAACTGAAGACTGCATTCTTAGCAATGAAAGGCTCACTTGATGCTTCAATACTATGCTAAAAGAGGAGAATTGCACACACACTCTGTTGAAAAAATGGTGAACTCATGTTTTTTAGCAACATCTCATGCTACTATTCCAGATATGCTCTGTCATTTGAATGAGCAGCCCTTTCTCCAAACTAATATTTGCTAATTTTGAATTTCAGCTAGAAAAAGTTTATGATCCCAAAAATGAAGAGGATGACATGGTTGAAATGGAAGAAGAAAGGCTGAGAATGAGAGAACATGTAATGAATGAGGTGGGGATTGATGTAAGAAGTTTCAGAGAAGGAATTGTGCTGTAGCATCTGTCTTTTGCAGATACTGATTCAATAGAAATTCCCTGTAATGTGTCAAACAGGGAAGACTCTAAATGTGCTTTTGCACTTGACAAATGGGTAAGATTTAGGTGTAAGAAGAGGGAGTAGAGCAACTTCTTTCTTGTAGCTCACCTTTGTCCCTTCAAAATAGGCCTCAGAGCTTAAGGATCACCTACAATAGTGAATACTTTTACCAGTTCTGATAGGTTTTCAGCTTGGGAGACAGAGGAAAGGGAAGAGGATGTTTTGAATCACTGTGTTTTTCACTCATATCTTTTGTACATTCAACTACATTCCTTAAATTTGAGTAACAGAGCAAGCCTGGTCTTCTATTAGTCATGAAGGGAAGCATTTCCTCCTTTCCCCTTAAAGGATTCTGACACAGTTCAGTTGGGGTTTTTTTGATGTTTCAGAACCTTCCCATCCAACCATGGAGATTACTCTAACTCACAGTTACAAAATTATTACCAGAAAGCTACAAAACATGTGGGGATTTTCTTTTTATTTCCATTTTTGTTAAGCTATATAAGTTTTCAGGTGGTGTTGCAGGCACTCCCTTGAAAATGGGGCAGTTTAAAAATAAAATTATTCTATTTGAAGATACTTGCATAATGAAATTAAACATTAGCTCCTCCAAGACCATTCTTTAAGTTGAGTTTAATGTTTTGCTTCAAATAGGTCGACATCAACAAGGACCGGCTAGTGACTTTGGAAGAGTTCCTGCGAGCTACAGAGAAAAAAGAATTTTTGGAGCCAGATAGCTGGGAGGTAATGAGAGTGTGTTCTAGGCACAACACACAGTACTGTTACCATCACTCTAACCAGAAAACTAAATGGCATTCTGTGACCATTGCTTTTTTTCAGCTCTGCTTTGGTATGTGTGTGGTTAAGCACCTTAGCTAAATGTAAGGTGCAAAGCAGCAGACAGCATAACGCAGGTGTGAGCTCCATGGCCCGCACACAAACAGAAAAGGCCTTGCGCCACCCTGTGGACTCTAGGAGGGCTTTCCCCACATGCTTTTCAAAACGAAAATGGACATTTTGTTTATGGATCACTTTAAAGGGAAGATAAGAGCTCAGCTGGAAGCAAGAGGAATTTTTTCTCTTACCTCTAAATCTGTAGTAGAATTTTGCTGAGAAAATAGCTGAGAAACAGCTGCTTTGCTGTTTCTTATAGTGTCATGTCTGGGTGTTTTGATGAAAATTCTGACGGTTGTTTAGTGAACTGTACAATTCAGCTAATAATAATTTCAGTGGGAAGGGAATAAAAATATATGTGTATTCCTGGCTAAGTGTTCACATTTATATGTATTTTCTTGCAGACACTAGATCAACAGCAGCTCTTCACTGAGGACGAGCTGAAGGAATTTGAAAGTCATATTTCTCAGCAGGAAGATGAACTCAGAAAGAAGGCAGAAGATCTTCAGAAGCAGAAGGAAGAACTACAGAGGCAGCACGACCAGCTTCAGGCTCAGAAACAAGAGCTCCAGCAGGTACACTTACGAGAACAGAATTTTTTTTTCTTTTTCTGTATCCTTATATCTGTAACGAACAGCGCATGACAGTCCCCAACTCTGGAGCATTCTTTACCTTGATTTGTCGTATTAGTCCCAGCTGAATTCTAAACTAATGGTACCACAGCTAAACATAATTCAGGATTATAGCAAACAATGCAAGCATCTCAACTCAGTAGTATACCTATGAACAAAGATTTTACATAATGGCAGCAAAAATTTTTTTAAGTGTATTAATTTATATCACATCAGAGAAAGTTGACAGATTGAAGTTTTTCAACTGTTGTATTTTATTTTTCACCAGGTCGTAAAACAGATGGAACAAAAGAAACTACAGCAAGGAAATCCTCCTGCAGGACCAGCTGGAGAACTGAAATTCCAACCCCGTATGTGTCTTTCTTGTATCTACACAGATACAAACTTTAAAATAAGATCTCCAGTGTAAAAGTAATTAAAACTGTATTTTCTGTTGGAAAGGTTTATATAATGTGGTTTTAATGATCCCTATAGAGAGGTTCACTAAACTGTCTTTAAGAGGGAAGTATGGAACTCTTCTAAAGTATTCCTGAAGTCTCAGTGCTTTTAAGTCCATAGTAAAAAGAGGCTCTACTTAAGCACCAAATGGGTAGAGAAGGAGGACTGTGTTGTAACTATCAGTCTAAAAATACTGAGATCTAGGATATCTAGAATTTCTGATCATCCAGAGAAGAATAGGGACATAGAAATGACCAAGTCTGTCTGATGTTCTATGGCTGCATTACCAGTCTCAGACTGCAGAACAAATCAAGCGTTTAAATGCTTTCAACATGTCTATCCTCAGTGGCAAATTTACCAGCAGTTGGGCACAACATGACATGACAAGTTCATTTTAGATAGTATCAATGACCAATTGCTTCAACACCCTCAGAAGACAGTGTCATAATAAGTCATTGCATTTGCTCATTGGTGGCAACAAAATGGCCAGGTATATATCAGCACTTCTTACCCATAGCACATTGTCCATGTTGCTTTTGTGCTTTAAAGGGGCTCCACTCTCCCATACATCCTAATTGAGCTTTTTCTCCCCCTCTAGAAATGCTGAAACTAATATGGCTTCCATGTTCATGTGCTAACATTATCAGTAGAGCTCAAGAACTTCTTGACAGTTGTCTCAAACATAAGGCTTCAGACTAACTGTATCCAGGCAGCCTTTTGAATACTGGAAGGTCTAAACTGCTCTTGCAAGGCCAACAGTAGGATTTCAAACTTTAAATGCTATATTCAGCTATCACAGCTAACTTTGTTGAGTACCCTGAAATTCTATCCCTAAGCCACTTAGTTCTGTGAAGAGAAATGATGACATTTCAGTGCCAATATAATTTGGTCTTTCATTTGCTTCAAAACTGCCTGTGGGTGATTTCATTTTATGATCCTTAGTTGTGACTGCCTCACTTCCCCTCACCTTCAGCAAAAACATCATGTGTAACCAACAGCACATGCCCTGGGAGTTGGACTAATGATACATCTTTTCATACTAGCAATATTGTAGCAGATACTGTTCTTAACACATGTATTATTTTATGTAAAAACTCTCTGAAAAAAATAATTTAATCAGGTATCATAAGAATTCATTACATTAGCCAGAACTAGTCATTACTCATTCACTGAGTTAAGGACATCCAAGTAGACAACATTTCTAATCTGTTGGCTATTGGAGCTACTAAGGGTAATTTAAAGGGGGGGGAAAAATCATAAAAATGTAGCTGCAAGTTCTGAAATCTTCACCAAACTCTGAAAATCAGTATTATTCAAAGGTAGGCAAAGGGAGAATGTTGACACAGTGAGGAGTAAAAATATATGAGCAAGTTGTTCGTTTTTTCAAGTTTCCCATATTGGGATGAAAGGTTTCATAAACACATAATATATTTCAGAAAGAGTAATCTCCAAAGAACTAATGTGTTACGTAAGTAAAATTATTTCACAAAAACAGAAACAACTGGTAATTTATGAGGAAACACTGAATGTTATAATGATGCAGGCTGTTGGGTACTCTCAATCTGATTCTGTTGTTAGTCACATAGAAAATTCTTGATTTTGCTTACAAACCAAAAAATAGAAGGTTGTGTTGAATTGCAGCTACACTAGAAACTTTCCTTTAGAGACTTTTCCTAAATTTTGGACCAATTTGAGAAGTTACAAATTATTTTATTCTTGTTTTACAGCTGGGGAACACAAAGTTGGAGATGCTCCAAAACATCCTGTGGGAGGTGATCAGCCTTTACCACCAGGACACATCCAGGAACCAGCTGCTAGAACTGATCAAGTTCACCCTTAACCACTTGTGCCTCAACTTTATAGCATCTTTATTATTCGGGGGCGGGGCAGGAAATCAGAGTGAAACATGAACTCCCCACTTTATTCCCCAGATTGTAAAATCATTGGGAATGTTAGAGATAAAGCATCAATCAGATTTGAATCATAAATTAAACTAATTTTCTCTCCAATGCATCAGTGAGAAACACAACAAGAGGATCATTTAGAGACTATAATGGAGGAGGGAATTAAGGAAACTATTAATAGTAGAAATTTTTATGGCCAGGGGACTGAGCTGTTGAACTCTTCTCTTGCAAAAAAGGGGGGAGATGTCTGCCATTCTGTGTTTAGGCATGAATCAGAATCATCTCAGAGAGGGAAGCAGGGAACTGGCCTGAATGTCGTTAGGTCTAGTTTTATGTAGAAGCTCTTGCCAGAAATGCTGAGAAGCAAAATATGGGGAAATGAAGAGCATAAATACAGGCCTACCATTTCCAGCACTACCAAACCCTTTCTTCTTTGAGACCAAATAAAAGTCAAACTTATAAACCTTAATCACAAAAAATTTGCACTTTCTAAAAGTCTAAACACAGCAAAGAATTAAGTGGAACAGTGAATATTTTTCATGTTTACAGAAGCCTAAGAATTTCACTGCAAGCCTTCAAAAGGAATATCGTACTTCTGGTGTATTGATCTGAACCGTCCTCCTTGTTGAGATTAATTCTGTGTAGCAGTTGAATACTCAACTGGCTTTTGGGACAGTACTTCTGTCTCTGTTTCTTTCATCAGGTGCCAGCTGATCTCAAAATTTTGCATGTTATTAAGCTTTTTATGTTGATGGAAATATTGTGCAAAACAGAACAAGACTCACTGTCTTTTTCTGTACAGATTATCCTACCTCCTATGATAATACCAGATTTTTCAAAATGCACCATGTGTTTCAGAAAGCTCTTCTCAGACATAAATCTTTGACTTGTTAAGAGTCTTACTATTAACTCTTATTAGTCTTTCAGCAGTTGATGTAAGTTGATGAAGTGTCCTAAAACAGGGGTGCTACTTGATTGTATTATTTTGGTATTGAACCAGGATAGGTCCCTAATATCGCAAGCCAATATTTTACAAGAATAAATTGATTTTCCTGTGGGTTTTACTGTAATGTTGAAAAGTTGTGTGATTGTCCTTGCTTGTCATTAATTTCAGACTGAAAGTATTCTAAAGTGTAAATCCTGTTCAGGGTTTTTTTTTGTTTGCTTGGGTTTTTGTAGTTGTTTTTTCTTTAAAAAAACAAACAAACATGGATTGTTCTGACTGTATAATGCTGGCTTTGAACTGATACACACACCTTTGCATTTCCTTCCTGTTCTGTGGCTAACTGTCATTAAAGGAAATCATTTGGGTTTTGAGCAAAGAAACAGTCTGTTACAGAAAGATGTTCCTTTCAGAGTAAGACTTGAATATTTTAGGCAAACTCATAAAGGACAGGAGGCAATTATTAATATTTTGTATTGACATTTGGGAAATTTCTCACTCTGAAGAACTTTGATAGAAGTTAGGTATATTCCTTCCATGTTTAAGGCTTCTTTCGTCAGGCCTGAGAATATGCTTATTCTCCACACAACATAATAGAACTCACTGCTGGAACAGATTAGGTTTCCTTATCTGTTTCATCTTGTTAGTTGTCACGTCACATTTCCTTCATTTATACCATGCAAACAATTGGACTTCTTTTACCATTTTTTTTGTTGTTGTTCTCTACCCAAGTGGTGAAAATTTTAATTTAGATTCCAGAATCAGTGTTCTCCACTGTGTGTCATTTCCCTGCAGCTCTAACATCAGATCGATTATGTCTGTCAGACTAAAATACGTTTCAACAACTCCATCTGTTTGCTAAGAGGACCAGACATAGTTACAGCTACATCCAGACTAACAGAGTTTCTTGGTGCACAGCCCTGGCTTTAGGGTTGTAGCCTGATAATGGGTAACAGAGCAAGGAAAGAAACAAAGGGAATTATTCAAATGCTGTGGAAAGGGTGATGGAATTTTTTTTTGTTCTCCCCATCCCACATGAAAGTTCACGGAGGACAGATAATACAGCCACAGATGTCTGTAGAGAATCAAGGATTGAAACATTCGGTGTGGAGGCATTTCTACCATACAAATCACTCCTTCAGGTTACATCTGACAATGTGCTCCTAACAGATGCACTCTTAACAAATGTCATTATGTGTAATGACATGCTTTGTGATGTGATGCTCAAGCTTCAGTTTCCAGTTTCAGTGCAGCCTCTCACATTTTGCTTGTAAGATTCTGACTCTCCCTGCTGTTGGAGATGGGCATTATATCCCCCTTATCCCATTGACTTTCAAACCTCCAGAGTTTTGTAAAGAACTGTTGTAACTTGGGTGCTAAACTCAGCTTTTACTCACCAGTGTGCTGAGTGTCAGTGGTGACTGAGGAAGCTGCTTGTGAGAAGCCAGAGTTTTCACTTGCCATTTCATCATGAGTTAGCATTAGCAAAGTTCCTCATTTTGCATTTCAACTAGCCGCTGTGGTGCGTTCAGTGTAAAACGGTGCTCATCTTCCCTTCAGTTGCTGATACCTGAAGGTTCTTGTCACTGTTAATTAGTAGGCTTGCAGTTTAGCAATATACTACAGATTTTCTGTTCATTTTTTTAGAAGTGAAAACAGGCAGTTTTTTAAACCTTAGAATTGGTGATAAGGTTTATCCAAACAATAATAAGGTTTAGACAAACTGACAATTATTTGCCCTAAGTTATGTGGAAGTCAAAACCTCAGTCCTCAATAATGCTTAAGTTATCAGACTTCATCTTAAGTTTATTGCCTAAATGTTTTTGAGATGGGAGCCCAAATTAGAACTCCATACTCATCCACCTGATTAAAATATCTTACATGCATGAGTATTTGTATCACATGTCCACAAAGATAGCAAGAACTGAGTGGATGTTCTTTCAAAGGATGGTCTGTCGGGTGTGGTCTGTCAACAGTGTTCATTCACCCAGGACTGTCCACCTCATCATCTGGAGAGGAAGGGTATTATTCTTCAGGCCCAGGCTAAAAGAGGTCTTCATCTGAGTGTAATAAAGTCACGGGGGTATTTTTGTGGATCAGTTCTGAAGTGTGGTTTAAGTAAGAGCTCTCACTGTGAGGAACATCTGCCTTAGAGGTTATGCAATGTGCTGAACTTATGCTTACACATGAAATGTTTTGCATATTTGTTGCTTTTTAATGTGTTTGTTGTTTTTGATGCTGATGTCTTCTTTTAATTGGCTTCTCTCTTCCATAAAAGAGACTAAGAGTATTAGCCACTAAAAGCATGTTTCTGCCATGGTACTGATTTCTCAGGAGCTTTTTAAAGTTAGGAAAAAAAAAAAAAAAAAAAGCTTACAGCTAAGTGAGGAAGTAGAAAGCTATAGTCACAAGTAAATAAGGGACTGGATTATCATGGGCACCAGTGCTTTCTCCTGTACTCTGCTTTTCATTTAGGAGGTGATTACAAGAAAATTGAATGAAACTTCATAGACACCAGTTCCAAGACAAAGATGCAGAGATTTGGTTTTGTACTTGGCTGGGATTTCAGTAGGAGGATGAAGGGGTAAAGTTTGGTCAATGTGGTACAAGTTCATATCCTCCAGTGCAATATATGTAGGAAAAAACAAAAAATCCCCGCTCTGTACTTTATATAGATTAGTTTTTAACTGGATTAAACTGAAACTCAGCACAATGACAGATGTCTAGTGTTTTATTTTAAGCGGGTGGGAAAGAGGCAGGTTTAGATCTTGTCTATATGTGTAACTTTGTATTTCTGCTTAGAGGACCTTCCTGTTTGCCCTCCACTCCTTGCTTTCTGGAAAGATGTGAAAAGGAATTTGTAAAAATATATAAGTGTCTTGTGTTCTTCCCTGGCACCAGCTGCCTTACTGCAATAGATATTCACTAATTAGGTCCTTGAATGCTCAATTTTCTGTATTCACAAAAATAGAAAACTAACTGCTTAAAATGCTACTGCAACAGCATTACAAACTCTTGATGACACCACCTTCTTCCCTAACTTGTTCAGATTCAAACCAGAAATCCCAGAGGAGGTGGAGTGCCCACAAGTTAAGTAACAGATTTTTCTATAGTTTGCTTTCTCTGCTTACAGATTTTTGCCTTCAAAGCCAGGTGTCAGCCATTTCAGGATGTAAGGATGGCTGTAGCAATGCACCTCTTGAGGACACCCACAGGACATGATGCCGTATCTGGCCACATTAGACTGCTCCATTTTGTAAACGTACCTTGAGCAAGAAAAATTTGATGTATGGTGGCATTTTGCAAAGAAGCCAAGCTCTAACCTACTGATTGTCCTTTTGGAATTTATGCAAAAGTAGGTAGTGGGTGCCAGGGGCTGTCCCTAAAGTTGGTCCAGAAGTACTTTCTTGTTTACATCCTCAAATAACTGTTATGTACTGAAAGTAAGAGATAGTTCTACCAAGGCAGTGAGAGTCCCATCTGAAAACATAGCAACACTTGCTGTAGTGTTGTTACATTTCTAAAAATGAATTTTTTTTTTTTTTTTACATAATAGAAAATAGGGAACTAGCTTGAGTCCTATTATTTATGCATCCACAGACAGCAAATATCAAAACCATCTACAGTTACCCTAAGGTTTTCTAATGCCTTAAAAGCTATACTTGGCAGAATCACTTTGTATTCAATCGTAACACTTCTTATAATTATACTATCCAATACTATACTAAATAACAGCGTGCATACTTGCTTGTGTAGTAAAGTACATTATCAGTGAAAGTAGTTTTTTTCACAGATAGCCAGGCTTCTAAACCTGGTATATTTTTCAGTGCAAATGCAGAGAGAGCACATTACAAAGTTGACCTTCCCATTCTTAGCACCTTTTCCATCAATTCAAGCAGCTGTTAGTCTGAATGACTGCACAGTGACTGCTGCTTAGTCTCTTGCAAACAATTTGTATTTACTCAGCGATGTATTTCCTTAACACAATAGCTCACAGTTGTTATCTTCTAAGAAACTGCCCACAGAGCCATTTGAGTTACAGAAGGTGATGGTGGATACGATACCCAGAGTTTCCTCTCTAATATTTCACACCCTCTCCCACTAGCTTATCAATTTTTGTGCTCCCTATCACCAGTGACAGTGGAGAAAGTAGGATGGAGGTGCAGGCAGCCACCGCTGCTCATCATACCAAGCTCCCCAGCTGCATAAATTCAGAGCCCACCTAGGAAGAGAGGATGAGTTACTCAGTCATGGAGTATAGTCCTGTGCAAACTTGTACGTATGGAAATTTCCACAGTCACAGAAAGACCCTTGGGTACTTCAGTAGCAATGAGTGAAGTTTTGAGCCCACGCCTGTTCTACAGGCTGTGCAGACCTTCCCAGTGCATTGAGTACCATGGAGAAGTGATACAACATCTATTATAACACACAAGCCTGTAATTAGCCCCGGTTTGGCGGATTGCTAGCACTTCTCTCAGTGGAGTCTCACCCAGTTTCTTGTTTGCATCCTCCTATCTTCTGGTGTACAGACAGGCAGGACACTAGCCTTTTCTTGTCAGTTGTAACACATGAAATACTGTGCCAGATCAGAGTAGTTATCCAGTGACCTGATTCCAGAAATGACAGTTTTCAGACATTTCAGACGAGTGTAAGGATTTGCATCGACATGTGATGGGCACATGCAAACCAACGTGTTTAAAGTTGAAATTTCTCCCTGTACCCAGCAAGGGAATAGATGACTGATGTCTGGCACACTCAAGTCACTGTCCAAGATATTTTAAATCAGTGTAAGGTTAGTTATCAGCCTTGAGGCATTTTAACCCCAACAGAGACACAGAACCTTAAATATTTCAGTGCCTCACTCAGTGATTAATATTCTTTAAGGATAGGGTTGAAGCAAGATAAGAGCCTCCTCTGGTATCAGTACACTTACATAAATACATATAAGAGGGCATGAGCAAGAGCAATCCTCCATCCCACAGGATCCATGTTTCCATGAAAGCATATGCAGGGATAAACTCAGAGTGGCGTGTGCTCAGTTTTCCTCAGCTCCCTTTGGTGTTTCACGTAAGCACATACAGCTGCATACTGTTTCTTCGCTAGAGGGAGTCTAAGACAAGGATTACTGAGCATTTTTAAAAACTAATTAAGAAGCAGAGTGGTGGCATAATAGGATGTTGAAAACTGAATGTTCTCTCAAAAGCCAAACAACAGTTGCCATGTTTCAAAAGGGCTCTTTTTCTTTATTTCTTTCACAAGAAAGCATTTCCCATATTATGCTGTTTCCTTTTGGAAGAGACCCTGAAAGTGCAAATGAGCACTAAGCTAACGATGCTCATCCTGAACGCAGACACCCCTGCACCATGCTTGATCTCGGAGTACAGCATACAACAACTGGACAACAACAATATGAAAATCACTTGGTATTTAAAAACCCAAGATACTGATCAGGAAAAGATAGTGTTTACAGCTGGAAATCACAGTCCGCCTAGAGTAGGATCCTACACAGTGAGATAAAAAAGGCAATAGTGCACTACTCCTGCTAAAAATGTAGCTGGAGGAAACAGGATTACACAGATGCCAACTCACTGCCACTCCTGATGCTGCTCAAGGAACAGCTTCTTTGGAGGCAGTTGGTAAGTTGTTTCATATTTTTTCCCAGGAATTTAAAGGTAAAAATTGCATATACCAGACCCAGCTTAGGGCTGCTGGTTCAGTCAGTCTCTGAAGCGACCACAGAAGCACAATCACCAATGCATAGACAAGCATATTGCTAAAAGTCATGATGTTAAATATGAGAACTGGGATAAAGGAATAGGGTGTTGTCATCAAGGCATGACTTAAGTTTTTGATCAGTTTCCCTGTATCTCTCGTTTAATTGTCTGTGTTCAGTATCATGCTGCTCATTACACATAAAGCCACGGCTCATTTCCAGCTACAATATTTTTATAATTCTTAGTCTAAACCTCATTCTATGCATTTTATTTTTTACTAAGGAAAGAGGAAAATGAAGTGCTGAAAATGTTCATTTATTTGTGTTCACTGAATATTATGAAATTATTAAGAACTTAATAGGTGACATGTGCTATTCAAAGCCTAAATAAGTATCTGTATTTTAACTTCCTACTGTGTTTGCAACATTCAGACTAGAAAAATAACCAGCCAGTCATCTGTCCTAATGGGTAGATTTAGTTCAATCTACAGGTAATTACAGTATCATCAGAATAATCTTTATTAATTTATCTATTAATTATTTACAGCTCCCAAATTGCATTTTAGCTGTCTCAGTCTTTGGCTTAACAGCTGCTTGTCTTTTGGTTGGACGGATTGCTTTCCTGTACATTAAGCACTGTAAACCACATAAGTGGTTTCAAGTGTCTAAATTTCTCTTTTGATCATATTACAATTTCTACACTGAAAACTGTTTTTGCAAATTATTTTATTCTAAGGCTGACGGGAGGGATAAGCAACTACAGCCAGCACTGGAATACTCCTTACTGCTCCCAAAAGCAGCGCTCACATGGTTTTGTTCCTATTTGCTTAAAAGCAATGCTTTTGTTTGGCACTTTGGTGGCTGCAGACAGGCTGGAGATGGCCGAGCCATCTGTGCTGGTACATGGCACTGCAGACCCGTGCTGGCCAGACCCCACGACTGTCTGACTGCCCACATGGCACCAGCCTCACAGCCCCAGGGATCACCAGTTGGCATCATAGCCATTTGGTCTCTGCCAGCTTCTGTGTGCTTTGTTGTAGCTCATCTTTCAGTCTAGACGTGTCCTAAATGTTTCAGATATCCCTTGGGCTCCTCAGGACAAAGCCAGGGTTGCTCCAAGTATGCACAGAGCATTTAAAAAAATTTATTTAAAAAAAATTAACAAGACAAAACAGTGGATTGCAACATAACAGTTATGAAATAGGGAAAAAAAAGTGCTGGGATTAGATGCATTCTGCCACAAAGGACTAACTGAAGAGATGCAGTTTGACTCAGAAAGCGGCTAACACACATCATCCTGCTCAAGCCTGATGCATCAGTAGAACTTCAGAGTGGTAATTCCCAACTGCTTGATGATATGAATATTCTTCATTACTAAAAAGAAACAGTGGCAAACTTACACACCTAAATAACCCCTTTTGCAAACAGATTCACACAGAAGAAACTTTGGAGGCTGACTGGCTGTAGATGCCTACGGTCACATATCTTGCAACAGTGGTGGACTCAACATTTAAATAATTGGAGCTCTTCCTTCAACCAAGATAATCTAATTGCATGGTTTAAGCAGTAAGGCAACAAAATACTTTTATGCCCCATCACAGCATAATATCTAAACCTTTGTAAAGTGAGGATCCAACTCATGGTTATGGAGTTGAAAAAAATTTTAAAAAGCTAACTCAAGCTTATTTTAGGCAGCCACTGGCAGTGTGTGAATGCAGCTCACTTCTCACATAGCTGGTCTCCTCGGCGCCTGGCTCCTCAGTGCTGCCCAGAAGCTGGCTCCACCTGTTCAATGCTTGGGGCAAGCTCCTGGGGCAGCTCCCACCCCTGGCTTCCCAGCACTCCCACAGCTGGAGAGGGAGGACATCATCTGCCCACTGCTGGCAAAGCTCCCTGCGACGCAGAAGGCAGCCTCTTGCTGCATCTCCAGGGCAGCAGAGAAGATCCTTCTGGCACAGCATCACCTGCTTGGACAGACGCAAAGGAGAAGCAAGCCACGTACTATGCCAAGCCCTTCCTGATAGCATCACACTGCTGACTGTGTGTACCTCACGCAGGAGAGACACAACAATCAATGATAATTGCTTTTTCTTGCTCTTTTTAATGTGCATCTAGAAACAAACATATCCCTTTTTTCCTTACAGTTCCTCAAAAGATACTAGTGTTCAAAGGAAGCACAGAAATGAAGCATTTAGAAGAAGCTGTTTGAATTGCCAGGTTCTGGGCTTTCATCCCAAACCATTAATACTAAACTTTTCATCTGAAGTACCCACAAGAGAGAAAGGTACAAATTTTCTTCTGGAGTAACGTGCAATGTAACACTGCAAGAGAAGAGAAAGCAATTCTGCTGAAGGACCAGTAGGATCTGAAAGCTTTTCAGTTTCGGGCGCACACAGGTGAGAACGGCACTTCCATGGCTCTAAACTGTTCATGTTTCTCCAAATGTATGTGAGCACAACGGGGCAGAGCCTTCATCAGAATCATTTATGACACTCTTATGTGGCACCCTCTTGAGTGAGCAACACCACTGAGTGTCCCAGGTAAGCAAACTGCTTTGCCATGCTGTGAGGGTATGGTTTAATTTCTGGAAAAGAGTAACTGGATTACTGCTGGTAGGGCTACAGTTGGTGTTAAACCAGATAATTTTTCAAAGCAAATGTCCACTTTAGGACTCCCAAAGTTTCATCTCACCGTTAGAAGATGGATGTTCTTTGATTCCAAACCTGTGACAATCATTTCTTCTAATCCAGACACCCTCACATGAATGCACAGTTATTCCTATGTGCTCACACAGAATTGCTGTTAGTAATAATATATATTTGCTACAAGTAGCTGTCTGAGCCACTACACTCAGTTCTCCAGAAGCTGGTCATTTCCCTCCCAGGCCCTCAGGAACTATGAGGCTGAAAAGCATTTCCCTAGATCTTATTTAAGATACCTGTAAACCATTTCCCCAGAAAAGGCATGGTATCGTCATAGAAGGAAGCTTAATCTCTCAAACACTGGAGGTCACAGTCACTAGATCTCTCTAACTGGGGAAGCAAATACCCTTCAAACATGTATTTGTTTTTTATTCAGAGGAATTTCACAGCTGCATAGGGTGCAACTGTGAACTCCATCCTTCCCCAACCCTCTTCTCTTTGCCTATGTTATGGGCTTCCAGCATGGGTTTCTCAGGGGGTCATGGTGCTCAGTATCTGAGGGAGAGGGAGGAGGGAACCACTGATCAGCACCTTGCAGTACTGTATCATATCTTGATAAAAAAAAACAAACAAAAAAAAGAAATCTGGTGATTTCTTTTTAGCCCTCCCAGTGCTGGATGCAGTGCAATGTTTAATGGAGATGCTCACTTTAACTTACAGAGCCCATTCCTTCTCTCCCGAAGGAATTGAACTCTGGGTATAAAAATGATAAGCAGCTCCCAGAAGGATCCTTCACAGATGCTGAAGTTAAAAACAAAGGGTCTCTCGCTGATGAAGATAAAACTGTACTGCAGAGAGAACCAAATTCCATTGACACAACCACACAGTTGATGTTACATGTTCACAGAGTTCTACAAGGAAATCCTCTTCTCTTAATTTACAAGGTGACTCTTATCCTGTGTTCTTGGTGCAGTGAAGTATGCTTTCCTCTTTGGTCCACCTGAAAACATCTGGAGAGGACACAATGCCTTTAAACCTCTGTTAGCTCTGTCATGAGTCAAACTCTCTCAGAGTCTGTTCTGGAGTGAGATCAGTGCAGCTGTGACCTGGATGTCCAGCTTTATATGCTTACATACACCAGAAATAGAGAGTTTTGAGAGGGCTGAATCTAAGGAGCAACAAAAGTACTGCTCCTCAAAAGATTTCCCAGGCTTTGTCACAAACTATCTTATTAAAGTATTAAGAAAAAAAAAAAAAGAATCACACCCAAATCTGATTGATTGTCCCAACAACAGACACACCTACATAGCACTGCACTAGCAAACCAATGCACACAAAAGAAAGAAAAAATGTTCCAGATCTTGAGGTCTAGATTCAGCTTGAGAAACAGAGCTAGCCTCAGAATTCCAAAGTGTCCACAGCACCTGTGTTCCTGCCTACCCTACAGGAAATCGGGGAGCCCAATCCATTGGGCAAACTTGATGGTCTCTGCCTCTTAGAAGGTTTCAAGAAACTCTTACCAAAAAAAAAGAAGAAAAAAAAAAAGATAAAAAAGGGAAAGAATAGCTCTTGGAGACTGTGAAGTTTTTCCCTGAGGAATTATTTTCTATTAGGATGACACCGACACTTTATGAGAAAGTAAATAGACCGTTCTTCCTGCCGCAGGGAAACCGCTTGTACCCCATAATTCACCACCCTTCAAATTGTGCTGGCGTAGCTGTTTGGGGACCATGAGAGTGACTAGCAAGGAGAAGCTGCAAACTTCATACGCCAGGACAAATATAATAGAAAGTGTAATTACATGTTACATTTGTTATAGAAGCTCTGTAGCTGGACAAGTACTAAATTATTGTAAGTACATTTTCATATCCAGAGGACTAGAGGTTCATTGTGTTTAAGCTGTCAAAAGAACATCATTTCTTGCACTTACTGTATTGCTTACTGAGACTGAATCCCTCTTACCTCCTGTATAAATAACCAAAAAACCCCCCAAAACCAAGGCTATAAAGAGTGAACTAATCAAGTTTCTTCGACGTCCTTTTCACATCTTTATCTGTTTATCTAGCATTAGCAAATACTGTATCATCTGTGTGTGTGTGAGTGTGGAGTGATTTCTGCCCTGAAGAGACTCTAATCCAGTGGTTACAGGAGAAGGATATAATCAAGGATAACATCAGACAAGAGCTACTGGGCCACTCATGCAACTGCTATTACCTACAGTCTCTGCTTCATATAACACCTACACCTTCCATGTTTACTAAAAAAAAAAAAAAAAGCTTTCAAAGTAACGTACAATCCTATTAAACTCTTCCAGGATGTATATCTATGGGTCCTTTCACTTTAACAGCATTAAAGAGCATTATTTGACATAACTTGAGGGAGAAAACAATTTTGTTTCAGGTGTACAGAGTCATTTGGGACAGGAAGGTGTAAGTTATGAGTCCCTGTGCAGGCACATTCAGGCCCAGGAGACCCTGGCTGTAGCTTTCTATTGAATTAGTCCACACAGCGCTCCAGTAGATATATTCCCTTGGCATGTTATTTTTGCCTCTGAGAGTCTCTACAAAAGTTCCAACAAACTGGTATAAACAAAGGTTGAATTGAACTTGGATTTTTGCTTTCCTTGAATTGTTTTATTTCAAATGAGTGAAAAATGTTATATTCTCCACTACAAAATCTCCTGAAAGTAAAGTGGCTGGTAAAAAAAAAATAAAAGTCAGAAATTGAGATTCTGTTATCTTTAATCCAGCCATTTCACCACCAGTTTGCTTTCCAGAAGATATCTGACAGGAGCAATTTCACTTTCCTTCTCCCCTTTCAATCATAAGATGTAATTTCATATTTACCCTGCTGTAAAATTCCAGTGCCGAGAAAGCAATATAGAGTCTAGGTTTGATACTTGAGGAGTGTTAACATCAAATCCTTGTCTGGGTTTTACTTCTTAACTAGTTTGTCCTCAAACTATAGATCTTCTGTTAGTTTGCCACAAAATAACAGAATATTTTAGTTGGTGGAAGTGACAATGAATGGGCTGAAAACAGCCTGCTCAAGACAAGTGCTTACTTGTTATCATCTTGATAGGACCCACACTTTGGTCTTATTCCTGCTACCAGCAAAAAACCCACAGCCCTCAACAAAGAACAAAATTTATTTAATATATGCAGCATGACACACTATATATGTATGTATGTAACTGCAGTGTCTTACCGAGCCCAGGTACAGAGCACTCAAAGAACAGCAGGCATATACTTTATTTCTGTCACAATTCTTCCTTCCGTAATAAATCACTCTTGGCTTAGTGTCCCAGGAGTACCCTACTGCAGCAGCTTTTTAATGGAAGACTTCCTTGCTTTAGCAAAGTCTCCTATTGTTCCTGAGATAAGAAAAATGCCTACACAAGCCACAGTTGTAAATAAGACTGTCTGTCTTGAACTTTCCATCTCAAACTTTGTACCTGACAACATCAAGCATTGTATGTATGTATCTATCAGAGCCACGAAGACTGAACAGAGTTACATGAAGCCAATCAAGTAATAAAAACTAATATTGGAGAAAATTAATTATATTGGAACAGATCCTCCTGGAAACCATGCTAAGGCACATGCGAGGTGATTGGTGACAGCCAACATGGCTTCACTAGGGGCAAATCATGCCTGACAAATGGAGTTACAGCATTGATGGGTAAGGGAAGAGCGACTGACATCATCTACCTGGACCCGTGCAAAGCCTTTGACACTGTCCTGCCTGACATCCTTGTCTCTACATTGGCGAGGCGCGGATTTGGTGGATGCACCACTCAGCGGATAAGGAACTGGGTGGGTGGTCACATGCAGAGCTGTGGTCAGCAGCTCGATGTCCGAGTGGGGAGCAGTGACAAGTGCCGTTCCTCGGGGGTCGGGGTTGGGACTGGTGCTGTTTAAATCTTTGTGGGTGACATGGACAGCGGGACTGAGGGCACCCTCAGTGAGTTTGCCAATGACACCAGGGTGTGTGGTGCGGCCGACATGCTGGAGGGAAGGGATGTGCCATCCAGAGGGACCTGGACAGGCTGGAGAGGTGGGACCGTGTGAACCTCATGGAGTTCAACAAGGCCAAGTGCAAGGTCCTGCCCATGGGTCGGGGCAATCCCAGCACAGATACAGGCTGGGCGAGGGGCGGGTTGAGAGCAGCCCCAAGGAGAAGGACTTGGGGTATCAGTGGATGGAAAACTGACTGTGAGCCAGCAATATGTGCTTGCAGCCCAGAAAAACAGCTATGTCCTGGGCTGTATCAATAGCAGTGTGGGCAGCAGGGCAAGGGAGGGGATTCTGCCCCTCTGCTCTGCTCTTGTGAGACCCCCCCTGCTGTGCTGTGTCCATCTCTGGGGGCACCCTAATAAGGACACAGACCTGTTCGAGTGGGTCCAGAGGAGGCCACGAAGATGCTCAGGGGCTGGAGCACCCCCCTGTGAGGACAGGCTGAGAGAGTTGGGGGCTTCAGCTCGAGAAGAGAAGCTCCAGGGAGACCTTAGAGCAGCCTCCCAGGACTGAAAGGGGCTACAGGAAAGCTGTGGACGATAGGGATAGGATGAGGGGTGAGAGTTTTAAACTGAAAGAGGGCAGATTTAGATTAGATCTAAGGAAGAATGTCTTCCCTGTGAGGGGGGTGAGGCCCTGGCACAGGTTGCCCAGAGAAGCTGTGGCTGCCCCCCCCTGGAAGGGTTCAAGGCCAGGTTAGACGGGGCTGTGGGCAACCTGGGCTGGTGGAAGGTGTCCCTGCCCATGGCAGGGGGGGTAGAGCCAGATGATCATTAAGGTCCTTTCCAACCCAAACCAGTCTACGATATTCTTGTATGTGGAAACTCCAGTTCTCTCCAAATGCATCTGACAATATTAAAACATTAATATGTGAGGTTTTTCATCCAGCAACTCAACGCAGTGTAGAACAAGTCTTTCAACTCAAGGTTGCAGGTAAACTGTATTGTTTTATTGTTGTTTTGTATCTCTTAGTTTAAATTTTAATACTAGTTAGCAAATACTCAAGGGTTTTTTTAGTGTGGCTGAATAATGGAATAAGATGCCCCACAAATTCATCAGAGGCATTGGAATCTTATTTAAAGGAGATTGTACCTTTAAGGAAGTATTTCTATATGTGAGAATGATGTGGAAATTATTGACTTTTCCATCCCACAGTTATGAACTGGATGAGCTATAGCTACACCATAAACTTTAAAAATAAACTAACAGAAGTTTCCCCCTGTAACTCACTAAGGATCAAATCAAATCTCTCAACTAATGCTGATCAGTATTTTTTTTTTTTAATTTAAACTGTTTCAGAGAAATGAATGAAACATGACTGAGAGCACACCATTTTAATCATGCATTCTCCAAACCACATTCAGATTTTTTTTTAAGTCAGTAAGAAGACATCTGTTGAATTCAGCACACTTTGGAATACCTTCTCTGACAGTCAATGTGAAACCAGTTATGACTGAATATTGAGTAATGAGAACATACTACTAAAAATTTTGTGGACTGGTTTAAATTTAGCAATACTTTTTAATATGAGATTGTGGATTTTTCTATGGATACATTAACTCCCTTTATGATAGGTTAGTATAAGAGTATTACTACTGTAAATAATTGTAATTATTTCTACTTTGTAGGAAAACCTAACAGTGCTGCTAAGAAACTTTCTCTGACTGCAAATCAGAGCCACACAAAAAACCTTTAAAGTATTAGTTTTAAAACAGAACAAAACTATAAAGGCCATTCTGGTAATATCATTCCTGAGCATGATTCTTGCCTCACCAGGCATACATTACTGAAAAGTGTGAAAAGTGCAGCAGCGGCCCACCCCTGTATCACCTACAGGTTTGGGATCAACAATGTGTGCGTAGAAGGGGAAGAAATAGGTGGGATGTATACCTTCCACCGCCACCAAAGAAGTTGTCCCCAAGTTAATACTAGTAGTTGTTAAACAAAGACATTTTTGATATGGAAGTCACCTTAAGGAGGCAGTAAGAGATCTCTGGCAGTCCAGACAGAGGCTCACAGAAATACAGAGAAGATTTTTGAGCACATGACACTTTTACACTGGGCCTGTTCAAGGCCAAGTCCAAACAAGGGGAATAAGCAGGTAGGGAGTCTTTTATTTATACTAGTCTCTTCAAATAGTTATTTACTGTTTCGGGACATCAGTGAATCATAAAAATTCCAGTTTTAAGAGTAGAACACAAACAACTCAGCCAACATGATGCATTTATGGAGAGGCTTTAGTGCAAGACCTTTATCCTCTTCTCTTTGAAAAAATAAAATCAAAGATTTTGGTCCATCTAGACAAGAAGCAGTTAGGACTTTGAAGATAAAGTACTGCACATCCAAAGGCTAGAGTGGATGTAATACTTCAGTGCTGGGTATCTGTAAAGAACAGAAACAGGGTGAGTTTAGCTTCCTGATGTAAGGGACTACAGTTGAGGAAGAAGTACAAAATTAAAACTACGAGGATGGATCTGGTTTCATCTCCTGTGTAACTTGCAAAACTGAAAAGCAGAGCGAAGAATCTAGGGTCAGATGTGAGGTTTCTACTGAAGATGAAACTCTTGAGGAAACCTACATTTTAAAACTTGATTGAGCTCCCCTTAACAAAGGAAACAGACTCGTTTCAGTGAGGACAGATCTGCACATAACAGTAGAAACACTTGTGATGCCACTGAAATATCTTGAATGGTAGTACTGTAATTTAAGAGTTCTGACTGTGGGTCACAGGGCTATGGCATGCTGTGGAATTTTTTTTTTTTTTTCCCTTAAACAGATGCTGTTCCAGAATGTAACAGAAGTAACAAACTTCTCAGGCTATGTACATTAATGAACAACAACAAAAATCAAGTAAAGGAATAACAATTTTGCCACAATTTAAAAAAAGAAACATGAAAGCACAACCCTTCAAACAGAATGATCAAGTATCACTATCAAACACATCCATTTAGTAAAGTAGGTAAAATCTAAGTGTAAAGATTTCAGCTACGCATGTCCAGACAACACTTGATAGAAAAAAAAATCTGTGAGAAAATAATGGCTACTTCCTACAGAGACATTCCTAAAGACAAGATACTGCCTTTGGAAAAAATATCTGTTTACTGCCTGTAATTCTGGATAAATTCTCAGCAAGCATGAGCTTTCTCCATGGTTGGTGAAGCCAGTCATTAGTTCTTCCAAATCAAGCCCCCCTCATGTATTTAGTGATCAGCACACCCACAGAGTGCTAGTCATCTTCTCAAACATCACTGGCAATAGCTCCATAGGGTAGCTTCTTTACACTCAGGGTCAAAATTTACCATCATTTTATATAAGGAAGCTGCTCTCTGGTCACTCTGCTTCAACAAAATCCACACATTTTGCAAGAAGAACACTTCGATCTTCCTGCCCATCCCACTGCTCTTCTTTTCCACCCATCCCATGGAAGAAGCATTATCTTGCTGACTTATTTTCTCAAGTTTTAAAGCTAAAGTAGGGATGACAACACTGGAAAAAGGCATCTGGGGCAAAGGCAGGGTATAGAAAACATTGTCCCCATTATTTGTATGCACTCACCTGGAGACTGTGAGAACTTAGAATCACAGAATCATTCAGGTTGGAAAAGATCTTTAAGATCATCAAGTCCAACCATAAACGTAACACTGCCAAGTCCACCACTAAACCACATCCCTAACTGCCACATCTACAGATCTTTTAAATACCTTCAGGGATGGTGACCTGACCACTTCCCTAGGCAGCCTGTTCCAGTGCTTGGTAACCATTTCAGTGGAGAAATTTTTCCTAATATCCAATCTAAACCTCCCCTGGCACAACTTCAGGCTGTCTCCTCTTGTTCTATCACTTGTTACTTGGGAGACCAACGCCCAACATGTCACAACCTCCTTTCAGGTACTTAACCAACAGGGCAAGATGATCTCAGCCCATAACATAAACATTAAAATACCTCAGCATATAGGATTACACAAAACACACAAGGACCACATTCTTTCATTCTAGAGAAAATGAAATAAACCAAGATTTTTACTCACAATGCACAGGAAGAAGTACCCAGGAGATGCTGAAGGAGACTTTTAACATAAAACATGGGGAACAGCATCATTGTTGCAGCAAAGTCACCATCAGGGACTATTTGAGACAGCTGCACATCCCATTAACCTAATAGTGCCCAACCCAAAGAGGGAACTCCTGGTGCTAATGAATTCCCTGGCAAGCTCTCTTGGATTTAAAGGCCCAGGATTTCACATGACGTCCTGATGTGAAGCTCACTGAAGTTAAGGGCTCCTGCTGCTGCTGATGCCCACTGTCAATCTCTGTGCCTCAGCTCTGCTCTACAATAACATAATGAGTATAGTAACAACAACACTATTTATACACTGTGCCTACCCTCTCTTGGGCAGAGAAGACATAAGTGTAAACAATGAGCAGGTATTTGCCACTTAAAATAGCAAATGCACAAGGAACAATCAGGGAAGGAAAAGGGTGTCTCCCACCTCCTGTAACAGTATGTGGCAGCCCTACTCCCAGCTCAGGGCCTCACTGCTCTCACGGCAGCAGGGGCAGAGGAATGGCATGGGATGCTCGATGCCTCCCGCAAGGGCAGGTCCCAGCTCCTGTGAGGGGAGGAAAGAGGAGACCTGTTCCTCTGTGGGGCCACCATCACAAGGTCTCTGCCTTCCCTTCAGTTCAGCTGGGCTTGATTATTTAAGGCTGCTCAACTTTGCAGTAAGAGATCTGTTAGGAAACTTCTCATAGAGTTGCTATCTGCATTTAACCTCAGTAAGTCAGGCACAGAGGTTGACAGGGGCAAGTGGTGAAGGGGGGCTGCAGATTTTCATTTTTGAAACTTACTTTTAAACTGAGTCATACCCCTGTGATGATTCTTTAAAGTCACACTATGTATTAAAATAGGGGCGTAAGACAAAAAACCATGCAGCATACCATCCTCTGTAGGCACCCAGCAGTGCTAGGAGCAGGATGGAGGCAGAGGTATCTGCAGCCTCTCAAGAATGTCTTCTGCTCTTTTAATAGTTCTCCTTAGGGGGGCGTGGAGGTTTGTATCACGTATCTTTCTCCTGTTGCTGAATCAAAAATAGTACACTGAGTCATTTGTTACAGGCAGTCAGACCGTCACCAGCCATGGAGCCACATGTCCCACCGCCCGCTCTGGTCCAGCTTACCCAAGGCCTCCTTCACACGAGGGTCTTCTCACCTCACACAGCAGCTTTGCTTGAGCAAGGTCTGCAGCACTGATTACACCCCTCTTTCTGCTGCAGCACATGCTTTCGGCAGGTCGGCACACTATGTCCTTTGATCCAAAAATCCACTGAAATGGGTGAAATCTTTCTACCGCCTTCCAGGAACCTTGCATCAGGGCTGTTGGGTTTGAGATGTCCACCTTGGAACGTGGCAGCTGGCCCTGGACGAATGCAGGGCCACAGGGGAACATGCCCTGCAAAGAGCATTGACCCTGCCCATTTTTAGTGGCAACACCAGTCTGGCTTTGAGCACGGGGAGAGAGAAAGGTGTAACCAGGGAGCCTAAAATGCAATGATCCTCTCTTCTCCCTCAACCCTTCAGGGTGACCTGACCAATGTATAATGAAAGAGAGGAAGAGGAAGGAAAACACGAAGAAACAAATTCAGTTTTCAAAGAACTATTTAAAATTCGTGAGATTGATATTATTAACTATTAATAAATAACGAACCACAAGAATCTGTCACCCCAAAGCCCTCCTAACACTGCTTCCAACAGGGCTCTGTTGCGACTTGTACCTTGCTCAACACACAGTAATATTTACCCACTGGATTGAGCAATGCTGACCATGCCCAGCCTGCAGTCTCGCCTTACAGGGCAGACTGAATTTTGACATTGACCCCATGGCTAATCTGTACTAACACATAAACCTTGACCTTGTTAAAGACCAGCCTCTTATATCTGCTTTTTAGGTCTCTGCTCTCTCATCTCAGCATTGTCACATCTTTTCTGGTGTGAAGAGCTTCAAAAGGAAATAGTTTATTACTTCTTGATGCTGCCTTCCCGTTGTGTCACTTGTGGATTTTAAATGTATTTATTTTGTGTCCCCAACCCTCTTTTGCCTTATTATGCTGCCTCTGGAGTTCACTTCGGGTTTGTATCTATTTTATAGGGACACCGTTCTACTGCTATAATACTCCACTTATCATATGCCTTGGGGGATAAAGAGACAAAGTCGGACCTTGTTATACTCTGATTTTGTGTATGTATGTCACTCGATTTCATTAGGAATCGCAATCTGAAAACAATACACCAGTGGCTATGTTCTCACCAGCAGTCACTACAAGTATTTGAAAACTATGGTATATAAGTGTTCTCCAGTCTCTGATTAGTAAGCTCTGTGATCCTTCTGTCCATCCTAAGCTTAACAAACTCCAATTCAAATGCGCTAAACAGTGTGAACTATGGGTATAAACTGACAATGGTCTCCAGGCTCTGAACCGCATGAAAGGCAATTCCCATGGACACAGTTGGTTCCACTGCACCCTAAACTCAGCAATGGGTCACTGCAAAACCTACAGCTTCCCACTTCTTGTGCCCACGTCCTCCCCTCTCAGGGCAAGCCCTGAGCACGTAGCCTCCTCCAGCTTCCCTCACACTGGTTTCTGTGCAGAGGGCACATGTAGTGGTGGTGGGAGCCAGCGCGCTCCCCCAGCTGCTCAGCAGGATCCCAACCACCATATCACCTACCAAAAAGCAGACGTAGGCTGGGAGAGAAAGTTCAAAAGCCCACTCACTTTGGACTTCAACTATGGAAAATGCGGTGTTTGCTCATTGCTAAGAATAAGGACTTTTCTACGTCAAATGATAGCACTGACGCCTTCTTCAGAACCTTCCTACAGAGAATGGGGGCAGCCAGAAGTACAACTTTAAGAACAATTTCAGATATTTGTGTTCTCAAAGACTTTGTAAATGACAAAATGAAAGGATCCTCACAAAGAAGTAATATCCCTAGTACAAAATAAACACACTTATTCAGTACAAAATAAATACACTTATTCTTCCTTGCTCTGCCCTTGAAATGCTTCTGAATATTTTAAATGTTGAAAGAACAAAAGGATTTAAAACGAAAAGAATCCTGAAATACAAAGTCACCAAGACTTTGATTTAAATAAGTCACTATGGTGATTTTAATAGCACAAATCCTGCCTCCCTCATAATATTATGATGCCCATTTATCGCAAGACTTTGGAAAATTAGGCAGATTCTTGTAAAATAACTGACATAAAAGGTGGTCCTGAAAGCAGCCCAGCGAATGCAAATTGCTTCCTCCCGTTTTTCTCCTCCCACTTCACAGTGAACAAAGAGAATTTTCTACCTCTCTGTAGCACAGATTTCCCTAAGGGAGAAGGAGGCTTGCATCAGTTCCTGACAACAGTGGCATGGTACGGCTGCTAAAACTGCTTCACATTTAGGTCAAATCTCGGAAAGAACTTTAAAACGCTACGAGAGTTGAAGTGGCTTTATGCAAGAACCTTAAGATGCATCCTACACATTTCAATAAGGCACTGAGGACACTGTGGAGAGGGCAATGATTTCAAGTCACTGGAAAGCTAACTCTGATATTTTGTCTGTGACTCTTGAAAGACTAGAGCAGTGGTATTGTAACAAGTGATAACGAACAGTGAAATTTTAAAGGAACAAATGTGTATAGGAAATGCAAATAGCTCTACTGTAAGCACCCCTCTGATGGGTGATGGAGCAGAGGCAGTAAAAGGGAAAGCTGGAAAATAATGTGACAATTAGACTCAGTCTTACAGAATAAATTTAATCATCAAAGGCATTTAATCATTCCTTATTTTAAAAAATGGGATTTTTTTTTGATTACAAATGTAAAATAATGCCTTTCCAAATGTTCTTTGCTGACTACTTGTTAATGCTAGTTTGACTGTCTTTTCATTGTGAAACGCAGACCACATTTTTAGAGCTCTTCACAGAATAGTACTGGTGTACCGGGAATTTGGAAACTGAACAGGCATTTATTCTCTTAGCTGACAGTCTGATAATGCTGATACAGGTCTTCATAAAACTGAAATACATAAATATTGAAAATATAACTCCTATTTAGCATTTTAAAACAACCTTTAATTTTATCCAAACATGATTTCATTTTAATATAGATGCCTGCAAATATTCTATCATCAACATGGAAGTTTTGTCACACTTTTGAATGAGTTTGTTGTATTGTTACACTGACAAGGCATCAAAAATGTACCATATTATTGCCAACACAAACCATTTTAGGCGTCTGTTGTGAACTACTTAACACACAACAACCTGATACTAGAAGCTCCTTGAATAATTAAGTTGAAAGTAACTTGGTGCCTCTGCACAGCTTGTGTAAGCAGGTGTTGGATCAGTTCTGTAACCCTCTTTTAGGTTTTATGTGGACATTATCTTTTTCTACTTGAGCGGCAGTTTGCCCTGTTAATAGCACGCTGTAGTTAATACTGCTGCTATCTCCTAATAATCCTGCACTGAAATAAAATTGCTGCTGTTACCTATATCCCCAGACAGAGGAGTTGCAGGAGTGTGCTAAGGGGAATTGCTCCTACTGTCACTATGGAACTGAGGGGATGAACATGGCTCCTGCATGTCTGTCGGCAAACGCCAGATCTTGAATTCAGCTGAAAGCCAAGGCAGGCACCGGCTCTGTAGGGAGGTCAGGATGCAAAGGGAACCGTTTCCTCAGCAGGAGTGTGTTTTGTGACACAGCATCCCAGGAGTGACCGCACAGTCTTACGCATTCCTCCTTTCCCTAAGCACAAAAACCTCACCTTCTTCTACAAGAGGGAAAGGAGTGAAAGGTTTTTCCTACCGCATGCAGATATAATTTCAGCATTCAGCACTGCCCTTTCATTTAAAATATCTAATTCTATTTATATTCCCTGATTATCTAACAGAATTCACTCTGACCTAAGGGGCAGATTAGTTTTTTTACAGGGTATCCTATTGCCATGTGGCTCTGTGTGTGTGTGTGTGTGTGATGTTGCTTCTCTTCATTTAGAAATCAGAATACAGAATTTTTCCTATTTATAATTAATTTCACTATCTGCTATCTAGTATCTAAAGGCATTGCTTACTATCAGAAATGTACAGTCCAAAAAGGTGTTCCTGAATGTTTTATTTTGGAAGTGTAAAGGGTTTTAAAATAAACAAAAGTAAATATTCAAATACATTTCATATTGCATGTGGTAGGAGTGGCTCCATACAACACAATATGGATGAAGCAAATCTGGCAGTTATATTTCTTTGAGACATAGCGTATAATAATACACAGACACTTCCAGATCTGGTCTCGTGTCATACATAACATTGCCTGGCCCTTTTGTTATAATTTAAATCCAGCCTACTTTATTAATTATTAATATTTTATTTTGCTATACTGATTGTTCGAGTTAGAAAAAAACATTTAAAAACTACTGACTTGAGGACACTGCAAGACCCTAAGTACTGCAATCTCTGAGGATAAATATACATTTATGTTTTGAGAAAATGTCATTACCTGCAGATGAATCAATGCAAAATGATCGTGCAATTAAATAGGACAGTCTGAATTCAAATTTAAAGTGGCAGACCATGATTTTCCTACTCCCAGTGCTGCTTGAAATCTCTCACACCTTTAAAAAAATATAATTAGCTTTAGATTTATCCCACAATAAATAACACCAGAACATACCTTGTGCTACCAACCTGAATTTAAAAAAAGTTAGAGGCCATCTCAGTGTTTTGAGTTTATGAGATCTTTCAGACACAAAGCCCTAACAGAGTTCCCCAGTCAAAAGGCATCAGGAAGGCTCATCGCTTATGGTAAACTTGGGCTTTAGCCTGACAGACCTCTTCTTTATTGTGCCTTTCGGGGACAATGGCATGGTGTCCATAATGCTCCTGTCCTCCTCCAGCTGCCTAGCAGTGCATGAAGGGGTGGGCACTTTCACCGTGTTGCCAAACTTAGAGTAGTCCACAGAATATTGCCCATCTTCCTCTGCCACAATGGGCACAAACCTTTGGCCCCAGAGGATTTCATCTGCCAGGTAGGAGGTTCTGGCTTGAGTAGTGATGCCAGTGGTCTCCACCACCCCTTCCAAGATGACGATGATCTCCAGGTCCTCGTGGTGGTGAAGGTTCACGGGGGAGATGTCGTAGAGGGGGCTGTTCTTGTCTATCACGTGGTAGATGATGAGCGGGGAGACCAGGAAGATGCTGTTGCCCCCCACGGGGTTCTCCATCTGGATGTCGATCTGGTTGAGGGGCACCACCTCCCCCTCCAGGCTGGCAGTCTTCTTCACCACCTGCATGCGGATGGTGGCGCTGATGATCATGCTCTTCCGGAGGTCACCCACCCGCAGCATGAAGCAGAGCTTGCCCTCCCGCAGGGCGATGACCGCGTGCTTGCTGAAGATGAGGGTCTCGGCCCGGCGGTGGGCCTGCGACGTCTTCATGAAGATGCAGCCCAGCATGATGGCGTTGATGACCAGCCCCACGATGTTCTGCACGATCAGCACCAGGATGGCGGCAGGGCACTCCTCCGTCACCATGCGTCCCCCAAAGCCGATCGTCACCTGCACCTCGATGGAGAAGAGGAAGGCGGAGGTGAAGGAGTGGATGCTGGTCACGCAGGGCACAAACCCGGCCGGGGCTCCCGCCGTCCCCTCCCCGGGGTCGCGCTGCAGCCGGGTGCTGTGGTCCAGGTCCCCGTGGGCGAAGGCGATGAGCCACCAGACCATGCCGAAGAGCAGCCAGGAGCAGAGGAAGGACATGGTGAAGATGAGCAGCGTGTGAGGCCACTTGAGGTCCACCAGCGTGGTGAAGACGTCCTGGAGGAAGCGTCCCTGCTCCCGGATGTTTTTATGGGCCACGTTGCAGGCACCGTTCTTGCCCACAAAACGAGCCCGCCGCTCCCGCGCACGGTACCGGGCATGATCCGGCACATCCTCCGCCAGCCGGGTCAGCACGTACTCCTCGGGGATGATCCCCTTCCTCGACAGCATGGCTCCCCGCCGCCGCTCCGCCGCTCAGCGCCGCCCCATGCAGCCGCCGCTCCGCCGGGGGCGGGAGCTGAAGGGGGGGGGGGGGGGTAAAAAAAACGGGGACGGCCGCGCCGCGGGGGCCGAGCGCCTGCACGACGCCGCCGCAGCCCCCGCCGCAGCCAGGCCCGGGAAAGGCCGCGGCGGCCACCAGGCGGCACCGCCGAGACCGGGAGCGGTCGAGCCCGGCCCCACACGCCGGGAACCGGCGTGTGGGGCCGGGCTCGACCGCTCCCGGTCTCCATGTTGCGGTTGCCGAGCCGGTACCGGCCCCTCAGCCAGCTCCGAGCGGGCTGGGGGGGGGAGGATGAGGGGGCTGAGGCGTTCCCGCCTGAACGGGAGGAGCTGAAGCTCCTCAGCGTCGCCCTGTGGGAAGGGAAGGGGGGAGCCGAGCCCCCGAGTGCTCCCCTGTGACCGCTGGCTGCTTTTCTTTACCTTTTTACCTCAGTTTTTGATTTTTTTTTTTTTTTTTTCCCCCTAAAGAAAGGGGAGGTGGTATTTCAGGCCGCGGTGGTGTGAGCAGCCCCCTTTCCTCACAGCGGATTTTCTGTAAATATTTGTTCGAGGATGGATTTACTTCCATTAACAGCCAGGTTTGCAGGGTGGTGTGGTTTCAAGCAGGGGAATTATTCCGTGAAATAGAAAACAAAATGGTGCTGGGGATGCTTTTAAAGGAAATCTTTAATGCAAAAAAAAAAAAAAAAAAATCCTGAAATTCACCTGCGCATCTTCCTGTAAGCAGGAAGAAAACATTTGTCTAATGAATTGAGCAGGCAGTGGTAGGAAATGTGCTTGAAGAGGCCAGGTCCAAGACCATAATGGTTAAACAGAGACCTGGAATTAAGGGGGATCGTTTGCGCTTAGAAAATTTGCTATTTACCCTTGAGTAAGGAAGGATTTGTGTGAAAGAACTTGCTTCTGAAATGACATGCTCTGTAACAGCCGCTGAGTGCACAGGAGAACATCTACTGTCCAAATAACAGTGAAAGTTGCAGAAGAAGGATCCGGCTGCAAATGGTTAACCCAGAGTGACATGAACTTCCAGGCAGGCATCAAAATCAAGAGGCACCAAAAGGAGACAGGAGGCTAGAACCTGTGTGTCGGGGGTATGATGTCTGTGTGCGGATCAATACATGCGTGTGCATGAGTGTAAGGGTGTTCCTTTGTGGTAAGAGACATTATTTAAAAACACTCCGATGTGATTGCTCCTTTGTTTCAACAGCAATATTCTCATTCATGTGTTCACTTAGTCTGATTTAAATATTGTGTTTCTATTTCAGTTTAGACACCAAAACGGTAGAGTTGCTAAAGCATCCCAGGATATCTGGATAACAGGTTTTTCTTTAGTGCCAGTGGGTTTATGATTATGTGTTTCAAGTTGTATGTGTCCATGGACTTCCCCTCCAGTTTTGGCTCCGAGTGCCATGGTACAGCAGTCATTGGCAGGGATTGCCTGGTTGATGTTGGGAGCTAGCCAGTTGGGCTTGAAATTAACTTTCACCACCTACAACTACTTACTGTGGCCCACCTAAGGATTTCAGAATAGTAGTTTTAAGTATGAGCTCTCTGAGCAGTCTTTAATGAAGTGATTACTGTTCCTTTAGACTATTTCTACTTTCCATGTACAAATAGTTGCATGTCCTTGGACACATCCATTCCTTTTGGAGGAATTTCATCCCAAATACTCCACAGTTTCTCCTGTTCTGGGTTGTCTTTCTTGCCGCTTTGATAAATAAAACTAGTATGACCACAGGGTGTGCTGGCACCTGGCTGCCAGGCCATTGTTTAGCCAACACACCTCCCCTTTCCCTATATCGCTTTCTCTGCTAGACATTTTTTGTGTGCATGCTCGAATGTGTCACCTGTACCTACACTTTAAGTACATGGTTTATATACACAATTTAACTTTAAGAAATGTTTATTTTTTATACTTTTCCTTCTAAGCATTTGATAAAAAACCAACAAATGGATGAAGCAATTTGAAGATTTACTTGTCAAAGGCGTGGTGCTCATGGGAGCTTGTAGTTGATGGGAGCTCACAGCTACTTCCAGCATTTTGAAGTGAGCATGAAGAGGCTCTGCACCACCATGCAGTTCACTGGTAACACTCTTTTGCAGATAATGGACATGGGTACCTCATACACTGGGATCTCCCACTTTTTTGCAGAGACAGACCTATTTAAGAGGCAGTCATGCCTTTTGTGCCATTTTTCCTTACTCTTTTCTAACCGTTATCTTATTCTGTACTTTTTCCTCCAGAGGGCGGTAACTACACGAATGTAGAATTAAAAAAAAAAAAAACAAACAAACAAAACACAAAACAACCCAAACAAAACGTGCCAGCAAGGAGTGTTTTAAAAGAGAAAGGTAAATTTCTTCACAGTCTGGTGCTAGGAATGACCCATGGAGCCTGTTATGGCAAGGGGTGTTAAATAAACACACCATGTTGGTTTTAGGAATCCTGGGCTTCAGAGAGCAAGAAGGGTGTTTCCTTGTTTCCACTTCTTTTCTTTATTGGGACTGTCATTTGCCACTTCTTTTCCTTCACCTCTGAGCACTTGTTGGCTGAGATGGGACAGCAAAGCAAGTGGCTTCTACTAAAGAATTTCTAAAGCTGAGTAAAGAGAAGCCCTGTCTTTGTGGATCAACTGACAGATACTTAAAAGAAAAAAGTGACAGATCTTCTGAGTGAGCCAACATATTTGTGTTAAGAGCTGCTGCACAAGTTGGGCTCACAGGAATGAACAATCCCACTCTGCTGTACTGAATCATGAAGGGTAAGTTTTTCCACCCACAAAATAGGTTTTACATTTCAAAACTCCACGCCCTTCCCCCCCCCCCCCCCTTAATTTTAAGGCTCTCAAAGAAGATAGTGTAACTGTTAGATTAAAACGTAGTTGACACTATGGTATTACTCTGCCTTTGGAAGAGAGTAGACCTTTCTTTCAAAGGCTACCCAGTCCTAGCCTAACATCAATTAAACCTCACGACTGCCCTTGCTGTACAAGGGGGGAGGCAGAAGAGAAGCGGTGGGCGGTGGTTATGCAGAGCTGCAGGGGAAGGCATGAGCAGAGCTGGCTAAGGCAGCAGCACGCTGTGCCCCCCGGCCTTCCGAGGAAACAGCGTCCCCCTAGAACAGGATGAAATGGCCATGCTAAGACAAGGGGGTCAATGCTGTAAGGGTTTTTGTATAATAGGAGCATTTATAGAAAGCAAACGAAATAAACCAGACCCTGGCTGCATCTCTATGGGCATGCTATCCCACCAACACCTTTGGGACTGAGCTGAGTCCCATCTCGGAGGAGAAATGTAAGTCTGGACATGGCAGCTCCCCTCAGCAGCTTCACCTGGCTGCTCTGGGGCTGTCTTGCACCCATCTGAGTACAGCACTTCGCTTAGCAGTGCTTCACTGCCATGCAAAGTACAGTTGTGTGCCTGGTTGAACTGGTGACTTCCGAAACACTTCTCTTGAGGCAACAGGTTTAATCACTCAGATAATGGCAGTGAGCCTCCCACCATAGAATAATTTTCTTTGACACGGCTTCTGGTCACTGCTGAGACTCCAACCCTTTGGAGTTAGGGGGCAGAAACCCCCTCAGACTTGACCCCATATAAACAAGAGTAGATAAAATGTGCTGAGGAATGGTGAAGTGTGTTCTGTCCAAGTGGTAGCTGAGAGGCCTCCCTATTCACACGTATTTATCCAGCAGTGTGGTACTATTAATCACTGGATGTGAACCAACTCACCCTACTCTCCTGCAATGCTGCTTTGTGAAATATGAGCCCCATTTACGATGGAAACACATGACACTTTGAGGTCTTATTTCTTAAGATATATATAGATATAGATTCCTTAAGATATAATATAGTCTTCTTAGTGATATGCTGTGTCCTTCACTCCCTTGCTGTAAATACTGGTCTGTGGAGCTGGTAGCACTACTTAAACAGCAACAACAGTTCTTCAGTTTTCCTTGTTCCCTGCTGCAGTGCTAGAAGTAATGCATTAAAAATATCACATATCCCATGAGAACACTGAGATGTCTTTTTCTAGAAAATAAAGCCTTTAAAAAACAGATCGCAAATTAATTGAGCAAGCTAAAGAGATTTTAAAAAGAGTTTTCCCAAGTACTAGAAATTCTTCAAAAAGGGGAAGAGGACAAAAACAGATGTAAAGCCGAAGTTGCTATAGAAAGAATCATGGTGAAAAATTCATTGTGGCCTTCCACTCAGTCTTTGACATTCTAACCCCTTAGCAAATCAATCCTGGCACGATTGTCACGATGAATCCATAGGGCAGGGCTAAGGACTTCTTCAGTCGGATTGGGATAATTTCAGTGATTGCAGGTTATCTTAATAAGTATATATAATTTATTGGTAAAGATCACAGTGAATCTAGAAAAAGTGTGACAGTGGGCGAAAGATGTGAAACTAGGAGACAATGAGTCAAGGTCTCATGGCTCTGAGCTACAATGGAAGGTTTAATGCTGTTCATTTACCAGATCTGGAGCAATTTCCAGACGAATGTGTACGTCTGTCTTTCTCTGGAAACAGTGTGCATTAAACACTGATATTTTATCACAACCTGCTTCCTCTTCGCTTCCTCACAGTGCGGGAGGGAGCTGGGCTCAGTCCCGTTTGGAGTCAGTGCAATACAGTGATTCAATGGGGGTAGAGGTGAAGCAGCCTAAGAAACACTAAAGGAATTGGCTTGTGATTAATTTCTAAAACGTATTAAAGGAGAGACCAAGAGACACAGGAATGATCAATAAACCACAAGATTAAAAAAAGGGGTTATAGATTTTATATTTAGATATTAAAGCTTTACAGAGTCATATCATTAAAAGAGATACAAGCTTTTGAGAAATACCTTTGGTATATAATTTTTCCTTCTGCATTTAGTCAGCCATGAGCATTATCTACAGTAGGGCTCTGACGCATAAAAAATAACATGTTAATAAAATGACAGGAGCAGTTTAAGAGTTACATAAAAACTCCATGCTGGTTATGTTTGATGAGTATCCTGTCATATTTCACCCATGTAGTTTTTTTCAACTATATTTCGTAATTCTTTGGTAGCAAATAAGAACAAGAGTAGTAGTTTACAAAAAGGAAAGTACATGCTTCAGGTGGAGAAAAATGGCCCATTTTATTAAAAAAGGAAAACCTCGATTTATTATGAAATGTTATTTATTTACAGGTATTTTACATTTTTAGAAAATAATACAATTGTACTTTAAAATGCTTCATTTATTTTTATTACTTATCTGCTTGTACAAAAGAAGCAAAGACACTGTCTTCTTGTTCTAGCAGAACCTCAGGCTTGTCATATTCCAAAATAACCCCTCTCTTCATTACAATAACCAAGTCTGCGTTGAGGATCGTGTGCACGCGGTGCTGGAAAGCAAATAATACAAAATGTCACTTCAGTCTATCAGACATAGTCCAGGATAAGACAGACTTCTAGAAATTAATTTTCCTGACAAGTTCAAGTTTGATTAAGGCTACTTATCCTACTTCTCATCCTAATTTACTGTGCAAATACTGGCGATAAATATACAGGCCCAGAGCCACGTGGATATTCAAGTACCTAAACTGCACACAGGTCCTCGAGTATGAAGAGTCACCCGAGTCCAGACTGTGCTGTCCCGGCCAGCAGCCCTGCCACCGCGTGGTGCCACGGGAAGGCAGCTGGGAAGAGTGGGGACAGGGCATGCCAGTGAGTATGCTCCCAGCCCCGGACTGCCTCTGCATCAGGGGTGTCCCTGAGATTGCTGTGGTTTGTCTTTGTCAAACTGAATAGGTCCCTCCTCTAGGACCTTGCCTGTGTCTTCTCTTGAGCTCTCACAAACGTTCTGCATCCACATCCCTTGGGAAAGATTTTTCCAGGCCTGCTCCCCACTGCATGAACAAGTACCCCCTTTCATATGCTCTGGGACTCGCTGCTCAGAGATTCATCCGATGCCTCTTCCCCCTTGCCTCATCATTTTGCAGACCTCTCTCACACGTCCTTACTCTCTGCAGGCAGAAGAGGCCTAGCCTACTCAGCTGCTCCCCTCAAGGGGCAGTTCTACGCCTCGGATCATCCTCGTGCTTCTCAACATTTCTCAGGTGTAATGTACGTGCAATGTACACAAAATCTTCAAGGTATGTGCAAATTATGGACTTATATGATGGTATGATGTTTTCTTTTTGGTTCTCCACCCTTTTCCTAGTAAGCCCTAACATATGATTATTTTAATGGGAAGAAGCTTCCCCAGTTCTTTCCACAGTGCATACTGGAAATAATTAATTTAGCTTTTCTGCAGTGCCGTTATCTTTCCTGAGCATTCCTTTCAGGTATTGATCACCAAATGGCCCTATAGATTGACAGACTTCTTACTCCCGGTGTGTTTCATGGATTCAGGGGTTCATTATTAGTTTTGATGGCTTCCAAAAGCTGCTCTCATACTTTTCTTTTTTTCCCCTGCTTTATTGCATTTTCACATGTAATATGCCAGAACTTATGATCATTTCTGTTTTCTTTACTTGTCTACAAGTTCAGATTTACAAGAATGCCTTGTTGTTTCAAATAGTATTTATTTGTTTAGCCATACGAGCTTCTTTCTATCCTTACTCAAGCCTTTCCTAACAAATAGCCCTGGGATTTTTGAATAAAATCCTTCAGTAATTTCCACAATACCTATCAGATTCAATTTTCTTCACTTTCTCTTTTAGCTTTTTTTTCCCCATTTATTTTTGAGTTTTGTTTTTTGCAAGCCTCCTCAATTTTATGGAATTCCACTGTTTAAAGTTGACTGTCACTGCATTGGACTTTTTGGGTCTGTATTACTCCTGCAGAGATATTTAATTTCAGAATACTCTGGTATAACCCTGAAATAGGTGTATTTTTAGAAAATAGAGGACTAAAAGATATGTATTACTTCTGACATATCTGTCGAGCCAGCTGCTTTGATTCAGGTCAAATCTCTTTCATAAACCTTTTTTTTTATACTCAAGATCTTTGTACAACCACTTCAAGAATATGCAGGCTTAAATTCAATCACTGTCAACAGGGATGGAATGTTTATTTTTCAAAGTTACTATGATTTTCATTTATTTGTTTAAATTCTGAAATGTAATTGCTTTATCCAGTGGCAGAACTATTACACAATTTTACTTGTCCTTATCTAAAGGATTAATATAGCTTGATGAAATTTATTCTCAGATTTCACATCAGTCAAAGTCATATTATATTTTAAATTAGCCTAAAATGGGTAACAGAAAATAGATTACTTAAATTACATGCCTTTACAGGCAATCAGACTTAGCATCATGCAACACATTTAAGAAGCTGTTGTTATGTATTTAAATAAGAAAGCAGTTTAAAATGGAAAAGAAAGCTTACACTTAGACATCAATTTAAAAAAAAGATTAATGGCCAAATGAACACATTTAACATTGACAAGAATTGACTAATGTAGCACTTCTGATTCTTGCTTGCAACAGAATGGCAGCACAGACTGTACTTACTGCTATTGTAACCACAGTACGGTCAGCAAACGCAGTCATGACTACCTTCTGGAGGATGTTCTCCTGCGTAAAGCAAAGCATTAGTTGCTTTTCAAACCACAGAAGTTGCATGATGGACACACGGACACTAAGGCGGCTTAAGTAACCAATGATTTTATTGACGTACTTTTACTGACCCTTTGTTGCAGAAAAAGTTAACTACATGCCAGAACTAAGCCAGAGCCTGGTCTCGTTAGCCAGCCCTGCTCGTGCCTGCCAGCCTCAGCCCCTGGCCTTTGGTGCCCTGCCCCAAGCCCCTCTGATCCTGACCTCGGTTTTACAGTGGAGGGATGGAAGGTGAATCCGGGGTCCTGCCAGGCTGTCCTGCCCGCATGCTAGCGCCTCTGCCGTGTGTTCCTCGCCCTGCTGGAGGCTGGGAGTGTCCCCACGCACGGGGGACATCTAACACCAAGGCGGGCAGGGATAAGCAAGGCAGTGTGCTGTACCTGGGTATTTAACAGCCCAGATGATATTTAAGATGGTCTTAACATACATAGTTCTCACTCAACAAGTACTCATCCCTTGCTATTTAGGAAACGTTCTGTACCAAGCTGCCTAGAAATGTCTCTAGCACAGATGCCTTTCTTTGCTCTTATCTGTTCTTTAGACATGTACCTCAATGGAGAAACTATATCCTCAATGCATCAAAATTCAAAACGTCTGTTTTAACTGGGCTCTGTACAGTCTAATTCCCAACCTTATTGACACCCAACACACTAAAAATTGTACCTGTTATGATAAAGCCTTCCCATTATATTCTTTACTCATAGAATAATCATGAGGACGACAGAAACATTTCTCGGAACAGAGGGAAACAAAAAAATCTTAAGAATGTACTGTTCTATTTGGCTAAAATCCAGACAGTGCACTATTAGTGTGTGGTTTAACCTCTGTCTAGCAATTTCAGACAATTAATGCAATAATCCACTACGTCTTTTCTATGTCTCTGATTATTTCCTCGACTCTACTTTCAAACCTTCTAACTTCCTGACTTGTCCTGTCCACCATGTGGGGGAAATTTGCCTGTTTGCCAATTTACCCTTCACTGCCCACCCTAGCTGACCTTTCAAAGCACTGTTTACTTTAGGAAATCAAACCACCAATGAAAATAACATGCTTCATTTTCCTAATGCAAGCAATGCTGGAATAAATATTAACCCCCCAGTAAAACCATTTAAAAGCTCTTTAGATTAGTTAGCAATGACTCACAACTCCCTGGACTGTAAACACGTCTGCACTAAATATGGTGTAACCATATTACAGAGTAGACAGAACTGCAGTTGTCTCCCCCTCAAGACAGACAAGAAATCAGAAACACTCCAAACTCACTGTTGCCATGTCAATAGATGCCGTGGCTTCATCCATGATGAAGATGCTCGTCTTCCGCACAAAAGCCCTTGCTAGGCAGAACAGCTGTCTCTGGCCCTGGCTAAAGTTTTCACCTCCTTCTGTGACTATAGCATCTGGAAGTGATAGAGCAAAACCACTATTATGGGGTGTGCGCCTGTGTGTGTGTGTATGAGAGGGTCAGATCAGAGTGGAACAGCTGCTTGGAAAATAATGTCTCACTTTCAGCATAAAGATTTTCAAAGTAACATTTCCTACGTCTGCAGCTGCTGGTGACCCAATTTTGCCTGTTTATTTCCAGTGTGCAAAACAACAGGTACTTCTGTCTCATGATATTCTTTACATCTATTAGACAAAGTAGCTAAGGATGTTTAAGAGCAAGTGGCTCTGGAATATACGCAGTCATGCGGTCTAGGACACTGCACCCCCCTGTCAAAGTGGCATCCATCATTTCTTCACCCTAAGGCTGTGTAACTTACCATTTTTATGGTGTGTTGTTTTTTGAGGGTTTTTTTTTTGGTGTGTTTTTTTTTTTTTTTTTTGTTTGGTTCTTTTTTTTACATGGCCAAATGATTCACACCTTTAAGCTTCTGAAATCTTCCTCCCTGGACACAACTATTGGAAAATACAAAAGAACATATTCTAGGTAACACCTGACTTCTTGACACCTTATTTGAATTCACAAGGCCTGTAAACCTCAGTGCTTCATTACAAAGACATATTGCAATAAAATAATTTTGCCACTGATTTGAATAGAAAGATGATTCTGCCCTGCTGGTGCAGTTGGTAAGGGAGTTAGATGGATACAGGGCCTTTGCCTGCTGGCAAGCACTTTTTGTCACCTTCCATAAACCTAAAAAGCTTTTTTTCCAGCAGCTACCTTTTGAATACATAGTAAATGTGAAACAGGACTGTTATGAACACTGGAAGGAATCTTCTCGAGAAGGAAGTCTTGTTACCTAGGCCCCCAGGGAGCGCTTTCACCACATGCTTGAGCTGTGCTATTTCCAGTGCTTCCCACAGCATGCTGTCAGTGCACTTCTTCTCAGGGTCCAAGTTAAACCTACAGTTATGTGTAATTCAAGAATATCAGTCAATATAAACTTCTGCAACGTACTACTTCTTTTAGTGTTCTTAGAAACAAACTTGCACATAATCAGAATCATATGTTAAAGATCTGGGTGAGCCTGATTCTGATCTATCATTGGTATAAATCCATGGCATTCTGTGGACTTGGCCAACATTTATCCCAATCAGATTAAGAACAAAATTTTACTCTTTCAGTTGAGCCTAACAGTAAAAGCTTTCTATTTTGCAGACCTTTGTGGTTTTAGAATTTATTTTGTTCTGAATAAAGTAGAGAAATTCTTATGTTTTAATAGAAAAAACTTTGAAGAAAAAAACCTGTGAATATAATCCGTTGAAATTAACATTCATTTTTTAACAAAGCCAAAATTCTACCATCTCTCCTTTTAAATCCAATGTGTCTCTGTTCTTTACTGCTATAGGAATGTTGAACAGAACAATCAAGATTCATACTGAATTATGAAATGCAAGTCTTCGCAACAACTGAACAAATCTTGGATTTATGACAGACGAATGTTATTTTAGCTTGCTGTAGCCCAGAAATAATAGCAACAAATGTGAATCTCATATCATCTTAGTATATAGAATGAGAATCAGAAATAAACAATTCAATGGTGCGTAATACTTTTTGGTTTTACTTTTTATTCCTACTGTGTGTGCTGTGAATGATGCTGGCCTAAATAAATTTTTTAATAGGTTAATGAAACAAAGGTATAGAGTCATCTCATCTTCTGACATGAATGAACCATGCTTTATTCAGGCAAGTTCAGGAGATAATCCTGGCATCTGTATTAGTGTGGAGTCAGCGAACCACAGCAGTCTGTATCATTTTCAGTGAACTCTGATGACTTTTATGTAGAAACTGTAACTGCAGGTGATCTAACTCTGCACTGAGGCTTGTACTGTTCCTTTCTAAGGTAAATACCACAGACATAGGGAAGGACATTTGTCTGAAACTGTGGAGCTTTTTGCCACTGTTTCTACTGCATCATCCTCTCAGAGAAAGAGGGGGGTGAAAAAAGAAACAAGGCATTTGTTCTTACAGAAGAAGAAACGTCTCAAAGACTAGAAAATCAGCACGGATAGAGGCTCCAGGATAAAATACCCCAGACCTCCCCTAGTACTTCTCACGTTGTTCTATTGCTTCCCCTTTTTCTACATCAGTTTTTTAGTCTGCATTTTTTCCATCTCATTTTTTAAGGCAGACAGATGGAAACAGATGCAGGAGAACGAAGGTTTCAAGAAGTGCTGAGTGGTTATGGGATCAGCGAGCTAAACCGGTTACTCGATCCTGGAGGAATCACTAGTGACTTTCCCTACTTCCCAGGCAGGGAATGCCTTGGTGCTGCCCAGGCTCGGGCACTGGGAAGGTGCTGTCTGGCAGGCGTGGGGAAAAAGCACAGACAGGAGGCAGGGATCCCCCTGCTCCAACCGAGGACACCGGAATTGAACAGTTTGCTATCAGCAATTCTGTAACAGTCACTGTATGGTATAATTATAACATATCATGGCAAATAAGTCATTCTATGCTTTTTATTACTGGTGCTTAATGCTTACCGGATTGTTCCGCTGAATAAAATAGGATCTTGGAGAATGATTGACAGCCTGGATCTCAATGTCTGTAAGGGGAGCTTAGCGATGTCTATACCATCAATGATAATCCTTCCTATTCAAAAGAAAATGGATAGTCAGCTAGACTGTTCACCATGCCACACAGCTGCTGGCAAAGGCACGGCTCACTTTCAGCTCGCAATACAGCACAGCAGGAACAAGCCTTGAACTGCATATCCCCTTACTGACGAGACAAGTTTTGGTTAAGCAGCAAGCACAACTGTCTTGAGACTATGCCTCAGCTGGGAAGAACATAAAGTGTACCTGTAATCTTTTATGAATGATTGGACACACTACTTGTCTGCTTGACCACTATACACATCTATCAAACAACAAGATACTTGAACCAGGGACTAGTTACCAAGAGGAACAAGTGTTTCAGAAAGCCAAATTGTTATTGAGAACTTTGAAATTTTATCTCCAGGTACAACTGTCTGGCTCTGCATAAGAGTCCTGTGGGTGATGTGGCTGGGAAACTGAGGCTAACATTTTCTGAGATGCACAGGACGACACTCCATGAGGTACATGGACATGGCACACACAGCAGGAAATATGGCAGGAAATTCCAGGGCAGCAGGCCAAACTGCAATCCCCAGTTGCTGAGTTTTCCAGGCCCAGTGAGCCCTATATGTGCCTTGTGCATGGATCCTTCCTTGTACTTGAACACCTCCCCCTTTTATGGTTTGCTCCTACTGTTGTGATTTAACAGCACAAAAGGACTTTTGCTTCTGTCAAGTAGAATTTTTATTGATCCAGCTTATCAATGGCACAGCTGTTAGGTGACAGATGATATTGCATTTAAACAAGGCCAGAGAGTGTGTCCTGCAGATTCAAAAATCAAACTTCAAAGGTGCTGCTGTTGAGGAAAGGACTATCAAAGCACCATCAGGAGCTAAGCTTGACTGATATGAAAAAGTGTAATCTTACCCTCAAAAGTGTCAACCATTCTGAAAAATGCAAGAGAGAAAGAGGATTTTCCACTGCCTGTTCGGCCGCAGATCCCGATCTGTGACACAGAAAGCAGATCAACATCAGGTGAGCAGACATGGATAGTGTCTGTATTTGACTCTTAAGATGAGTGATGGAGGAGCTGTTCTGATCCCTGTGGCCTTCTGGCAGTTCAGCCAAACTGAACTGGCCATAACAGAGCCCCTAAATTCACTCTTTGTCTTCAAGGGTCTGAGCATTTGGGGATAAACCAAGGACAGCCCTATACACAGGAACAATAGGATAGGGACAGAGGGGCAGAAGGAGGGCTAGGCAGTGCTGCAGGCAAAACGCAGGACCCTGAGGTGGCCTTGTTTAGCAGAAAGGACAAAGGCAAATGGGACTAAGGAGGAGAAAAACAGAGAAAAGAGATGGCATGAAGCAGAAATGATGGGAATAAAGGCAAGAGAGCCACATGGGAATGAAGGAAAGTAGGTCTAACACAGTCAAGGGTCACTGTCACCACTTTTGGCACTGCATGCTGACAGCAGGGCACTGGGATACTGAGAAGTGCTGTGTAGTTCTAACTTCTCACTCTACTGTATGCCTAAACACACCAAACTAAGAAACCCATAGACCATGCACTACATGCTTTTGGAGCAAAAATTCTGTAATTCAGTCATCAAAACATACTGTGGTATGTTTTTTCAGCTCTGATTTCTATGATGTGGTAGTCTATAAAAAGCTTCTCAGGATCACTACAGTTCTTTACCTTCTGTCCTGGAGAGATGTGGGCATTGACATGCTTTAGCACTGGCTTTAAGTTGCTGTCGTATCGGACACTGAGGTTCTGGATTTGGATCTCCCCTCTATCTGGCCAGTTCTGGGGAATCTGTGAGGAAGCTGTACCAAGAGCACAGGGAATAAAAAACAAACCACCAAACCTCTCATAATAAATTCATCAGCTCATTAAGTGATTTACTACATTTTTCATGGTAATACAATGTAAAATCATTAACATTTCAGCAAGCTCTTTCTGCATGCTGCACAAAACTGCACTTACAAAGGAGCCCTTCGTAATTTTCAGCTTCTGTTTTGAGAAGGCCATTGATTCTTTTCACTGCACCCAGCTGGATCTCCATGTCAGCCAGGTTACGAACCATCCAGTTCAGATAGTTAGACACCTGATGTAAAGCAAATACACCACTAAATTCCATATTTTAGGTAGTTTGCATCATTTGACCAGCATGCAGTTTATACTCCTCCACAGTAACACTTGTTCAGCCTTAATAAGCTGAAGCTGTGAATGAACTGTACAGTACACATCCACAGGGTGACAACAATGGCTAAAGGTTAAATTTCCTAACTGCAGTGCACAGATACTTTGCTACTATGGAGATCTGATCTACACCGACACGAAAGAGGGAGGGGAACAGCAAAGACAGGTGAAAAGACATCATCTTGGTAACTTAAGGTTTGACAGTCCAGAATGATGTACTGGGGCATAATTACAACTGATGCACTGAAAAAATATTCTTCACAATGGAAGACAATATAAAAAGATATGATTCAACTTGGCCATGTTTTGTTGACATATTTGAACTAATTCTTCAAAAAATATTACATCTAAAAACTGAAGAAAGCATACACTCAAATATGTCAAGCACTGGATGTGAACTGAAGTTAACACATGGTTTCAGTGATGTTACAGTACCCACTATAGATGTACAGACACCTTCGATCTTCCTGTTCATCTTTGTGCCCTGAAGAATTACAAAAAAATGTTTGGGAGAGACAGAAAGGGTCCTGAGATTCTTACCATAAGAGCATAGGTTAGTCCCAAGCCTACAAGTCCTGAAGGGAGTTTACTATACAGGCAACTGGTAATAGAAGTGACAGCTGCTATGAGTACCACACATGCTCCAATGTACTCCTGAAGGAATATGAATAAGCTCCATCACTATAAGTCTACAAATGAGTAAAATGTTCTCATAACTTTGCACACCAAACAACAAACCCACTGCACAGTTTGAAATACAGGCAGGAAACACCACAGAATTCCACACAGATCCTGCCTAGGAACACATCCTCATTGCCTTTAGCACGGACGTGCTGTTTAGAAATGCTGTTGTACACAGGAATTGCACCAAGGCTCCTGATCTTCTTCGGGAGAAGTCAACACAGGTATCTTAAGCATGTAATGGGGGTGGCTGAAAGCGTGCAGCTGGCGTTACCTGGGGTGGGAGGGAAATGCTCGTGTGATCCCGTCTGTGAGCGGCTCCGCTCTGCGGCAGCTGCTGAGCTGCTGGGAGGCTCCGCTGTTGCCACTGAGTGGCTGCCATCCATATTTGTGCAAATAAGCTGTTCTGGCACAGCACGTATCTATTAGTTGGACTATGTCCACCCATGAGGGGCTTTTGCTGCTTTAACTTAAATCACTGACTTCCCACAGACAAGGCTTTGAGTAAAACTATGTAGCAGACTAGGAAATGAACTGTGTAGGAGGGGAATGGTCACTCACTTGTATTTGTACTGTTTAGTGACATAGGCATTGATCAGAATTAGGGACTTCAGGTGGCCTAGGACTGAATATATAAAAGTGTAATAACATTTACTTAAGTCATACTCAATATCTGAATTTAGGTAGTAAAAGCTACCAGCTAAAATGGAGGTAAACAGTGTGACATGAAATATGAGTTAACGCACACTTCAGCACATATAAAAGGAGCCCATGTTACCACAACAGCTGCACTACACCTGTATCTAACAGTCTGATACAAACATCACTGTCCACAACATAACACTCGTTGATTTGCTTCTCAAGGAATTATTTTTAATAAATAATTTCTCATGCCAGGTCACTTTACTGAGTGCCCTAAGGAAAACAAGCACCTGAATAGCTTTGGTGTTCTTCAGATGACCCAAAACAGGTATAAACCTGTCTACGTCCTTCTGCTTATTAAGAGAGCTTCCAAGATGTTGAAATGTTCCTGGGAGGCCACAAGGCAAAGGCCTGCTGACACTGACTCACACAGTCCCACAAAGGCATCCTGGCTGGCCGCACAGCTTGACCAGCTCTGATCACTCATCACACACAGAGGAGTCAATGTGACCTATAAAAACTATTCCTGTCTTGGAGAAACAGCTGCAGGCTATGGGGAAAATTCATACTCATTCAGCTTCCAAGCTGGGTTGGGCGTGTGTTCATTACAGACAGAGACAGATATAAAAGGTAAAGGTACAGCCTCAAAACCCAGATGAGGCCAGATAACTGTTGGATGCCTCATCAGATTGCTTAGAATTAAGGCAAATAAATTCACTGTGTATACACAAAGGTAATGTACTTGCCATGCGGACTTCCAGCCAGCGATTGGCAGCTGTAAGGAAAAGGGAAGCAATGTTGTTGGAATCTGTGTATTCAAGAAGTTTTTGTCGAAATTTGGCTTCATACCTAAAAAATAAAAGAAAAAGAAAAAAGGAAAAAAGGGTCAGGCCTTGGAGTCTTGGAAAAATGAAAAAAATTAATTTCTGGGGGTATGTGTTCATGGACAGCTTGACACAGGGTCTAAATCAGCCTATCAATAATTCAGTGACATCTGTAGACATATTATCTAAACACATGCAAACTGTATTTTGGAGTATCTTCAGGAGTAAATGGATGTTGTTGCATTGATGAAACTCCTTATGGGAATTCTGGATCACACTGGGCATTTTCTAAATGTATTTTATTATATGGTAACTCTAAGAGAGACAATTCTGAACCTAAAAAAATAAAGAGGAATAGTACATGCCTGTACTTGTGAAAAGAACTATTAATGCAGCAGAACACAGTTCTTCTCAGTTAATAATGTAAGCTCAAGTTCTAAAATTTATACTACTGCAGTGCCTAGAAATTGTACCCATTTATAAAGTATAAATTCAAGTACCTCCAGTCATGGTAGCTCCAGTGTTTGACAAACATGTTTGTCCTTATCACTTAAATGGAGCACTTTGGAAAACAAAAGTTCAAGCACATGATGCAACAAAAAGTAACAGGCTGGAAAGAACTGTGCACACACACACCCCCCCCCCCCCCCCCCCCGGCCCCTAAATGAATTAGCCACAGAAAACAAAATAAGGTTAATGACAAATAGGTCTGTTTACAGTTTATTACAGTGGATCTGCACCCACTCATCAGAAGAGCTGCAACCATGAATTCTGCCTTGAATTCAGCAGATTTGGCAGATGATTCCCTGCTGCACCTATTCAGACCGGGGTCTTGGCAAGCACCCAAGTCAGGCAGTCACCCCTTTCAGCTGGGCACTTTTATTTGCACAGGTGTAAATTAATGTGATGTTAACAATAAAGCGTAGCAACAATTATGTCTAATAATAAAGGAGAAGTCTGGCACAAGAGCCTTTTCCATGGTATTAACAGAAGCTTGAAGCCCTGAAGATCTAGTTTAAGCATCCAAATCTTGCCTTTTCCTCCCACTTTATTACATCAGCAAGTTCAACCAACCTACTAATATCCCCTATAAAACTTTGCCCTATTTATATCCTTAACTATGATGGCTGCAACAAGCACCACTTATTTATAAACTCAGCCCTCCTTATACTGATATGAGAGAAAGATATGATATTTGTTTCAGTGCAAAGTACACAGCTTAGAGAAGCTTTCAAATTTTTTTGCTGCAGAGTATCTTAATTCTTCTTCTGAGTACAGGGTAATAAAGTTATGATTACATAAATCATTTAGCCTTTGAGGATAAGAAATAAGTACCACTTTGTGGAAATAATTTAGCTGTCCACAACTTAGCCAATGTGCTGAGACATAAGAGACGTGTCTGCTGTGTGCAATGGGGAAGGGGCTGGCCTGGCTCCGAGCGTGTGGGTGAGCTGACACAGCCTACAGTGGGTGTGCCCCAGAGCCAGCGCTAGGTCAGGCAGTGCCAGGCTCCTGAGCCCTGCCTTTCCTCGGGCTAATTACCCTCAGCGCCCTACCCTGAAGAGACGGCTGTCCTGCTCCTGGACCCAACTCAGTCCCGTTTATCTTTTGTGTCTCCATACCGTGAGGTATGATGTGATGCAGATACACCTTAGAAGATGTGAGGTGTGCACCATGAGCCAGTCATGCCTATGCACATGGACTGGGATGCAGACAAAGTTACCACTGTTGGTGGAGTACTGCAGAAATACCAGAATTTCTCTTTACAAAGTGTCCCCAGATTACCAGGCCTCTCGGAATACAGACTAGTCTTTGCAGAAGCCTTCACATTTACATTTTATTGATTATTTAACACCAACGCTATCTGAAGTGCCAGACAGCAAACTATAAATCAGGCCAGGACATCTGTTGAAGGTGTATTTATAGCTGCAGCAGTAGCTGTCTTTCTGGTTTCCCCCCGGATTTTTTTGGTACATTTTTCCATATGCATTGTGAGTAAGTGCAGGATGGAGAATTACCAAGGGTAAGGACATTCCAGGAGCAACTGGCACCTAACTTAATGACTGGATTCCTGAATTTGTGTTATTTTTAGGGATGCTCAAGCTAGCAAGTCTAAACTCTACTCCTGGTAATATGTTAGGCAGCTGAAAAGCTACACAGTTCTAAAAATAGCTAGGTTACCAGCTGATGTGAGAGGCTGGCAGGCAGGAGGAATACAGAACTTGAACGCACATGGCTGTCTGGGTCAGAGACACATCAATGCCTGCAGGATTTACAAAAAAGAAGGCACCAAACACAATCCTGTGATAGAGGAAGATATTTCAAGGTGACAGGAAGAATCAAGATGGAATGTTCCAAAAGACTGAAAATATTAGCTAGATCACACTGAATATTATTTACTGTATCAACACCTGAGAATACACAGCCGTAATACTCTAAAGATTCTCTTGATGAAGTAGAAGAATATATGGATAAATAAGAAAAGCAAAAAATTAAAAGAGAAATTGAATTTCCTTAAAAGTCAACAGACACATATCTACAAACTAGAGAACACCGCTGGCACTTAATGAATTAAATATCCAGTAACAGTAATTGATAATGGAAAATACTCTGCTGCTCTACCACTCTTCAGGAAGTTATCTTCAGTCAAAAAGAAACAAATTCATAAATTAAATAGATTAATAAATTCTTTCAGTAAGTTATTTATATCCTATTTAGAATAGTTTAAGAAAAGTTAACTTTGTGCATTACTTCTATTACAAAATTAAAATTATACATTAGGAGCAATAAGCACTACCATTTCAAAGACAGAATAGTAATTATTCACTGGCAAAACGTGTAGACATCTAGATGAGATGGGCGTGGAAGAGAGTTGGCCACGTTTGAGCCAAGGGGGAAGAGCCAAGAACAGCACTAGTGTGGGGAAGGCAGCTGGGAAGCTCAGCAGTAGTTTTGCTGGTACCTCTACCAGTGGCAGCGTGACTGCCATTCCTGTCACCCAGACACACCACCCAGGCACCCTATCGGGTACTCCTGGGCTGCTCCTGAGAGCTTGTGTGGATGGAAAAATGAATCAAAACAGGGGATGAAAAACTTTGTCTCCAGCTTGTATATTTTCAAAATCAGTATAAACCACCACGTTTTCAGCTAGCAACCTGGAAAAATAATTTAGGGTTTTATTGTGTCCTCTGAAGCCACCAGCATGCACACTTTATCTTACCAGGACATCAACTCATACAGCAATTACTCTGGCATAACAAGTTACTGCATATTAGTTGTTCCATGGAAACTGTCCAAGTGCATAGTCTGCCACACCGCATGCTGTAGTAATTGCAAGCTAATTCAGCCTCTTAAATCTCATTTGCCCACAAGTTTGTTGGTTTTTTTTTTTTCAGGCTGCATGCAAGTGTGTGGAGAGTTACCACAGGGCAGCTGACACACATTAGATTGTTTTTCTATGGCAACCCCTTCACACGCAAAAAGCTTAAAGTTCTTCAATATTTTGGAGTTCCCCCTTATCAGTTTTTGGGGACTCTGGATTTTCCAGGTGATCCAACTAACCATAACTGCACAATTGTAGAACAGAATCAGAGATAGATATTCAAAAGCAAGGTAATGTATGTTTCTCAAAAAATTATACCTGAAGGCTCGGATGGTGGTAAGACCTTCAACAGTCTCTGAAAAATGGGAGAGTAATGGTAGCTGAGTGCTGTCATCCAGTTGCTGCAGGTCCCTGGAGAGGGTTATGAAAAGAATTTGGTAAAAAGCCAGTTTTGTTGTGCAGTTATTCTCTTGAAACAGACCCAAGGATCACAATAATTACATATGTAAGGTTCAGATAGATTGCGAGGCAGTGCTTCATGTTCCTGAACAGGGAACAAAGAACCCAAAAGTATTTAGCTTTTATAATTTGAATACAGACAGTGCTGGAGTTCTGAATAGGTCTTTTCCCTTCACTGCCTTCCCTCATTTCTTCTATATTCCTATTTCTTACGCTCAATTGGTTATTCAGTTAAACATTGTTCTGGCTCTATGCTGAATATAAATTTAATGGGATACTGCAAATAAGAGCTCGAGTTAGGCAAAACTCAAGAAGGCAAACAGCAACTTCCTCTCTCTTCCCTCTTCATCCCCCAGTGACAGCACAACTTCTCTCTGAGCTAACAGTATAGCTCAAGCACTCCATAGAGTAAATGGGAGCCCGCACTCATCATTAGGCTGTGCTTCTCAATCTCATGTTCAGTCACCAAATCAGGGGAAGCATGTGTGGGGTGAAGTATTGAGTCTCAGTTCCTTCCAGCAGAACGTAAATTGGTTGCAGACTCCCTCTCGATCCATGCATACATGAAGGGATAAACGCTGCAATGCTGCAAGTGATTCTTGAGCACCACTGAGAGGGAAACTCTGTGACCTTAGAAGGAGGAAAATCACAGATATAGCTAAAAGTTTTCAGCTTTTTAAAAACTGAAAGGCACCTAGAACAAGAGAGGATGCTCATACACACTGGAATGGGCAGCAGTACCACCATGGTTATACTGCATTCTCCTGCTCTCCCTGGCTTTACAGATTTCTGCGTCCACCTGCATGGGCAGACATCAGTTCCTCTGTTCTGTCACCTCATTTTCTTGGACGTGCCCAGCATGCAGCCTTTGGGAGGACAGAATCCAGTTGGTTTTTTGTGTCTTGTGAACTTGTAAGAATCTTTGACCAGGGACAAAGACCCTGCTCATGCCTCCCAGAAGGTCTGCAAAGGCGCTTTTAAAATGACACATTTTCACTACAGTGGACGTGGCTCACTTCAGACAGGGCTATGGCTTTGACGGGACCAAATTTAAACATGAAGTTCCCCAGCACTGCAATTCTGCAATGCAATTATGTACTGCAGAAGGCGTTTTTATTGCCAGAACGACACTGGTTTATGCTCTTACCGTGATGCGACTCGGAAGTACTTCTGGATGAAGTAACACATGATTGCGAGGGGAACCAGGGCAATGAGAAACATTGGTGTGACGTATGAGATGACAGCAAGAGCAGATACACACAGCAGAGTGGAGCGACTCAAGCACTCCAGGGTAGCTGGAATGTGCTGCACAGATAAAGGAGAACAAGCACACAGATTCTTCCATAAATTATCAAGTTTAAACCAGCATTATTTCATTTTCCTCTCCTGCATTTAAACAGGAAAAAATAATTGAGGATTTGAAGCACTAAGTGTATCGGTCTGCTTTTGAACTGACTGCTGGGTTTTGGGAAAGTCTGAAGGGATTTCTGTGAGGCTGCTTCCCATGTCTGCATTGTGGACCACAGCCCTCACGTCAAAGGATTACAAATGGGATGCAACAGATGATTTCAGCATCTGCATTGATCCTATGAACTGTGCAGTCTGGGGTAAATACTAATAATCTGAATTTCAGTCATTTCTATTTTGGGAAACAGCATTTGCCTTTTTTTCATTTCATTTGCTCCTATGTGCCTTTACCCACTTTTTAAAAAAAAGTAGATCCTCTTAATTTGGGGATATCACTGTTGATCTAATTTCGCTCCCCTTTTCTGTACGGGGCATTTGAAATCAAATAAATGGCTTTTCAACGTGCATTTAAGACAAGGAATTAATTTTGAGCCTAGAAAATCGTGAGGGAAGTTGATAAAGCAATCGAAATTATAGATCATCTGTAAACTTCATCTAAACGAGTACAAGAAATGAAAATCCAGTCTTTCAGACTAGCAAGGATAGGATAACTTGGCAGCTTGAACATATTTATTCAGTACCTGGTCGATGGTATTGCAGTCAGCTGAAAATCTGTTCAGTATACTTCCCAGAGGAGTCGTTTCAAAAAACCTAAAATGAGACAAGGAATGGAAGAGATGATAATACTGATATTAGAATACTGTTAAATTTTTTTTAATGTCTTCCTTAAGCTAGGTAGTGTATTACAGACAGAAGCAAAGAGATTGACAACCACAGTAAAGTTTCTCATTTTGCCCTGTAACCATGGCTCTTCAATAAAATGGCAGTCCTGAATGTAACGCAACAGCAAACATGTCATCAGCTCCCTCTGCTGCCTAAGCTATGCAAATCACATGATTACATTTTCAAAAGTCCTTCCAGATTTGCTATTTAAGGCCTTTTTAATTCATGAAAAATGCAAAGTTAAATCGCAAATCATGCATCTTCCTGGGAATAGAAATGCAAAACTAAGAACAGTCAGAATAATATATGAAAAGACCTTTCTGTTATATTTGCATATGCAAAATGAAAACTTCATTATTGCTCTGTAACTGTCCATTGTTCCATAATTCATGGTGAACCTGAAGTCTAAATCTATCTGAACAGAAAAAAGTTTTTACAAAACTATCTGAGGTTTTCCCTGTGTATAATTTCTCCATGATTTCTGGGTCAAATACAGTTAACTTAAAGATAAGAAGGTATTTTTCCCAACGTTCAGTAACAGCTGCAGATTTGAATCAAGCCACAACTTTACTTTCATGCATTAGAAAGAACACTTATGCAGGACAACAAAGGCCTCTACCGGTATCTGTGCATCCTGGCGTACTCTAATGATGCCTGTGATGAAGCTCGTCATCTTTTATAGGCTTGCAGAATTGCTGCCTGACAGTAAATATTTCCAGTGATTAAGATTATGATGCATGCTATGAATGAACTGTACAACATATTGATCAATAATTGTGTTTTCTTCCTAATTAAAAACAGCAAAGAGAAATTAAACATGCAAGGAAGCAAATCTCTAAAGTTGCAGTCAGGCAGGAGAGGCATTTGACTAATGTCTAGGAACCTGAGCAGCCTGTGCACCATTTTCAAAACTTGCTCAGTAGTTTGATACCTGCTGATTTTCAAAATCACATTAAAAAAAAAAAAAGTGATTCACAGTCACTAAATAAAAACTGTTCTTAGAAGACTGCCTTGAGCTAAGAAACACAAAATTACTACAATACGATTTGTATTACAATCGGAGGAATACCTCATTGGAGCCAAAATAATTTTATTTAGTAAAGAAGAGTGTAGCTTTTTGGTGACTTTCAAGCCCGTCCACTCCACCGCTATTGATGTGACAAGACATAATACAATGCCAAGACAGCAGAGAATGCTGAAAACTTTTGAATATGGAGAATGGTTGAAATCCTAAGAAACAAAGAAAGAGTAACAAAATTATTCACTGTAAATTATGTTTAAAATTTGTTGTAAGAACACAAACACGGGACTGCAAAAATGTAAGGAGTAAATCCTTTCTTCCTCCTTAGATTAAACTGCCAATGATTTTCAGCGATCTTAAACCACAGTTTATTATCCTTTGGAGAGGGGAGTGTTTGCATGAAAATAAGAGATTAAACAAGACATTTACAATCATAAATTACTCCAAAAAAACTGGAAAAGATATATTTGATAATTTCATCTGAAGGAAAAACCCATCTTCAAAGCATTTATTATGGCTTTGTTGTTTTGGTCTATTTTTGTTTTAATAGGAACAGAGTAGAATATTTTTTATTTTGAAATATTAATTTTGTGTTAAAACCCTAAAGCATCTTTTAGAGATGGAAGCATGAATCCAGTGAAATCATACATGCACCTCCCAAACATTAAGGTAGATTATGTGTAGGCACTAAATCTCAATAAAGAAAACAAACCCCATTCTAACAAAATCCCTCCACTACCGCTTTATACATACAGAGTACTCTGACAGGTAACACTGTGGTTAGTTCCATGGGGAATTCACATAAAAATCAACCAAAGCAGCATGTTGATCATAAAAATAAATAAATAAATAAATAAAAATCTGTGTTTCCCATATGTCACAAAACTTGAAAGCCCTACTTGCAGTGAGAATGCAACAGTACAAGAAAAATTTAAAAAACTATAATATGAAAAATCACTTTAGAGACCATGGTTTAGGTTTATCAGCGAGATGATGAAAATAGAACAAATCCAGCAAAAAGAGAACCCCACCACACAAAACTTAACTGTTAGTTTCATTGCACTGTGTACTTGAAAATGCATTGACCTTCAAAACACTCTGGAGTGGCTCTATTACTAGAAATATAGCACAGCGCATGCAAATCTCGGAGCAGAGGTTGACAGTGGGAGGTCAGGGGTTAAATCATAGGAGGAAGGTGAAGGAGGCATTTCGTACCACACAGTGAGAGCAGTTCCTCAGCTCTGGCTCTGTCTTCTCCGAGATGGCAGCTGAGGTCCAGCACGCCAGCCAGTAGTCGATGGCCACCATCACCGTGTGCTTCAGCAGCTGGGACAGCACCAGCAGCGGCAGGAGGAGGATTCCTGCTGCGCTGAGGTACTTGCCACAGGCTCTCCAGGGCATCTTCGCTCTCTGGTGCAGCACTGAAGACAAGTTGTCTTCATCATCGCTTTCTGTTACTTCTTCTGCAATGTGCAAGAAAAAAGTAGAGCCACACTGACCTCCTCGTACACCCCTTGCACAGGGACTGGCAAGTGGCAGCTACAAAACAGGTCTTATCGTACAGGGTATAGAGGGGCTTTAAGGTGAAATTACCTGCTCAGGCATGCATGTATTAACCTACTTAAGGTAGTAGCAATTCATGACAACAAGATGCAAAAAACCTTAACACTAAGCAATAAATGTCTTCAGCCATGTTGTTGCAATTTAAAACATGATAAAAACGAATTGCCATTTTTTTTCTGTAAAATCTTAAACAAGTGTATTTAGCTATTGACAGGTTTGAAGATCACCCAGCATAGATTATTCAGTATTATTCCTCTTTCATTATCAAATCATGTTCAAGTACAAGAAAAATCCTCAAAAGTTTGGAGGAAGCTATGACTTCTGAATGGTTGAAATCACTGTAGCCCAGAGGTAAAAAATAAAATAAAATAAATCAATGGAAATAGCACTCTCAAGAATCACAACCTACCTGAAAAATTAATATTATCTTGCCAGTTCGAATTAAATTGTATTAGAATGAATTAATACAACTGTGAAACAGTGATGTAGTGGTACTGGGCTCAAAGGGTGCTCTTTTACCTTCATCCTCTTCATCATCTTTCAACAGAGCTTCACGGGAATACATAGTCCTCCGGAGATTTGTTCTTTCCAAAACAGTTTTTCTTTCAATAATAGTCTCCTAAAAAAGGGACAGTTCATGTGTTTTCAACCAGAGAATTAATTAAAAAAATACTAGCTGTGACAAAATTTGTTCCCAATCAGAAAATCAGTGAAAAATATAAGTGAGAATCTTGCAGCAGGCATTCAGAAGTGATTGATTTGCTACCTCTGTGTAAAACCCAAGGACATAAATCAGATATCTGACATTAATTTCATTGTGACATGTCACACTGTGACATTGTGACATTGTCAGTCCCAACCCTCTTGGAATCTTAACTTGGACAGATATCCCTGAACAAGAACTAAGATTAATATCTTGTTCTTCCTGTGTTATAGTATCAAAGACAAAATGTGTTAATGATTTAGAGAGCTTGATACAGGCATATCTGAAAAATTTCTACCCAATGCAAAGAGTAAATTCAAGCGTATTTAGTGAAGCAGTTGTCAGTACTGCACATTACCAATGCTTTTTCTAAAATGGCCCAATTTAATATTGCTTAGACAAGAAGATTTTGACAGGGCTTCCTATCAAGAATGAATCAGAGGCAACAGTATCAAGGAAGTGCGAGATGTCCAGATGAAGGAATTTATCTTAATAGATAAATAATAATGGTAATAGTAATACTACATTCACACTAAGTTAGAAATCACACACAGCATATCAATCCTTGCTAATGCTTTCAACCTAAGAAAAAAAAAAAAGTCACATTTTTTGCAAATGTCAATTGCCCTGCCCATCAAAAACCTTCTCCAGCTCTTGGTCTTGTCGATTCATTAACGTCTTCCAGTGTTCAAAGAGCTCAGTCTCTGATTTCTGAATGTCCTTGAGTGTTCCTTCTCTCTGGATGTTACCATCTTTCATTGCAATTATCTAAAAAGTTAGATATACAAGTGGTGAGACAAATAGCCACGTATCTTTATTGATTTTAAAGCTACATTGCTGTGTCTGGACAGAATTTTTTCTTTCCTTAAATAAAGAATATTTCTGTGAACAAATCTGTCTTCTAAAAAGACAGTGACATTATCTCTTGACTCTATCTCCTTTACTCGAGATGCTGGAGAAAGAGAAACTTCCTACACTTCACGCTTTCAGAAAGAAAGGCTGCTTTTAAGGAAGAAGGAAGAACAGAGTGCCTGTCAGCAGATGGGAGAGTGCATTATTCTTCCTAAATACAAGTCATTAGCAAGATAAGATTTTAGAGTTCTCTTACCTCCTAAAAGGAAAAGGCTTTTAGCAACACACTGTGTGCAGCATGTTTTGCCCTCATTCAGGCAATTAGACATGAGCATGCTGGCTCCACCGTCTGTTTGATATCATGGACCTGATAAGGAAAACCTAGGGAATTTGAATCCTCTAAAGCTTTTAAAAGCATAAACAGCGGACACAGTTTGAAAAAAATTATATATGCAAGACAAAGTCTGAAGGGTGTGGTTTCCAGGTTTGTATCGGTGTGACCACTTTATACACACACTATAACTACCTTCACTTTAGATCTGACAAGGAAAATTGGAAAATGAGGAGTGTGGACTGCAGACCCACGTGACACCATTACAAAACAGTTAATGCTGTATTTATTTTTCTCTCTCCCTGGAAACTCAAATTTCCATGAACGAGGGGTGGGGAAATAATCTATTCCAGTTATTGCTAAAAATTTACACCAGAAGAAAGGAAAAAGTAAAGCAAATAAGGATCTTGTTTGGTCGATTTATTCAGGAAATCTGTGATTGGGCTGGACCTTGAATTCTTCTGAGGGTTTTGCTGTGAAGATTTAGGAGGGCCATCACATATACTTCAAATTATATTTTTATTTAAAATTCCTTAATAAAAGAAAATAAATATTCCTGTTGCACTCCATTGGGTGAGACTTACTAAGGCTTAATGAGACTTGTGGTTAGGAAAAAAACCCAAACTATTTCTTAATATTTTCTTAAAAATTTTAAGCTTAATTAATACAAACCCTTCCTGTCTTACTGTTGGAACTGCACATTTTATAAAACATTACTGAAACCCAAGTAGAAGATAAAAAACCCCAAACATTTCTCAGAATATTTCGTAACACATGAACACCTACAAATCAGGCTGACAATCAAAGAAAACAAAAAAGATTATACTGATACAAGGCCATAGCTGTGCATATTTTTAAAAATGCCAATATATAACAACTGAATACAAGGAAGCCAAAACGGACCTCATAGAGAGAGGGAGAAGGCAGAAAATTCCTGTATCCTGAGAGACACTAGCCAGAAAACCAGAGCTGTGTTGAGAACCATAGTAATTCTGAAAGGTGTACAGTTGAGGGTCAAGGTCACAGCAGACACCATAAAGGATAAATGCTGCCCACCAGAAACATGATCAGAACAAGATTAATGTCTATCTGCAACTTTATAGCAAGCCAACAGGAAGAACAGAAAGCAGCTCAAATACAATTATTTCTTGAGACAGAGTAACTGCTGCTACAGCTGATGCAAGCTGCAAATGAGAGAGAAGTCCTGTGAGGAGGCATAATTGCAGCCATCAATCCTCAAGGGCAAGACGACCTGTGATGCTGCAGTCAAACAACCATAGGAGAACTAAGTGCAAGGCCAGTATGAACCAGTGAACTAGGAAAAAGCCAGAAAACCAAACCTCCTTATCCTACTTGATTTGCTTCATCTTTGACATTTGCAATTAATAGAAAGCATACCTTTATTTTTTTTTTTCTGCAAACTACAAGATATACAAAGAAACCGAACAAACAACTGATTACAACACTTTTCTTCAAGTTTTGCCAACATACAAAGGTTAAAGACATTCTTGACTCATAAAGCACTAGTCCTAACCACAAGGAAATACTGGTTTTTTCCTTCTAAATATTTCCATGCATCTCAATATCCAAAAAATTTCTCTGTGACAGTACAAATTCCTAGTAACATCCCAGCAGAGATGAATGTTACTCAAACATTTCACTGTTTTGACCAAGATTTTCCAATATAACTAATGCTTTTGGATACTCAATATATTTTAAACGCTGCCTGCTTTCATGAGAGTATTAAGTATCAGCTCTATGAAAATCCAACCTACTTAAGAGTCCTAAGATGGGAATCCCAAAAATATGGCACCCCAAACTCACTGGATAATTTGCAAAAGATCTTGATTATGTCTCTTTTCACTAAACTACCATTTGGTGGAAAGATGAAGCAAAAGTCTTGTTTGTAGCAAGACATATTTGTGCCATATTCTTGCTTCCTCAGAAAAAAACAGGAAGAGCTTTCTTACCCAGTCAGCATGGGGTAAGTACTGCAGCTTGTGTGTTACTAGCACAATGGTCCGCTTGTCTTCCCGTAGCATTTTCAGGATCCCCTCTTGCATGAGATGGTCACTTAGGTGGATATCCAGGGCAGAAAATGGATCATCCTGTCATGAAGCAAAGAGGTCAGCTTTTGGAGCCAGCACTTCCAGGAATTATGGAAGCTGACAGATTTTAATATCGGTAAAACCAGTTGGATCAATACGGACAATCAAAAGAGGCCACCAGAAGATCAGAAATGTTCTGAGGAATGATTTTTCTTAAATCACGTAACAACAAACCTGAACTGTCTTTTTGCAGTGAGTACTCAGACCGGCCCTGCCAGCTGTGCCAATGCTATGATTTCGGGGGGCTTTCTGGGAAGGGCCCCTCTCCACAGGTGTGCTTCACAGCCTGCGGAACCACAGCGCATTGGGACACAGAGCCCCGGTGGGCGTCCCTGGCACGCAGGAGAGAACTGCTCCAGGGACGGCGACAACGAGCACATTTTGATTTCCCTTGTACATAACTGCCTTCTGATTTTTATTTTTTTTTATCCATTTTTAAAATCCAAATCAAAACTCTATTAACAAAGAATCACAAAAGGAGAAATCTTGATCATTTTGATGACTCTGCTCAGATGCTTGATTTATGACCTAGATTATCTTACTGAATCAGTGACTTACATGCAACCAATACAGGCATAAACTAATCTGTACCATCTTTTGGGGGACTTCTTTACCTAATCCTATTCATATGGAATTACAAATCTATTCTTTCTGCTTGCACCAGTGATACTGGCTGTAGGATTTACTTAGTATTATATTTATATTTAGTGTAATATAATATTTAGTATATATAATACTAAGTATTATATTTCACTAAAACCAGCAATTCTTAAAAATCAAATTTTGTTTTCTTTTCTGCAGATGCTTTCTGATAAAGTAGGCCTGAATTTTAATTAATTCTGTTCTCTGAGTGACATCATTGCCACCTGTTAATTAGGGAGATTTATAAGCAGAGGTGAGTGCTTTAGAATATCCCTTTGAACTCTTATTCCCCTCAATCTTGCAACAATTTATATTGTTACTGCATTAGATACTTCAGTATTGTTGCTTTCATGTATCTACATAACAAAAAATATCTGAAATTAACAGTAAGATAAATATGACCTGTGAAATTCTAATAAATCAGAGCATCTTAACACAGAGCACTTAAAAAGTGCTTCTGAAACACAGTAACTTCTGACTGCGGTACAGAATTTATTCTCAAAAACTCGTGTGCAGCTGCGTGTGCGCTGTGCTCACTGAGCAAGGGTGTATGCTGACAGCTCTACTGCCGCACTCTTCTCTCTGGCACAGACCTAAACACCACTCTGAGCCCCGAGTTTGTGCCCAGCCACCTCGTATGCAACGCTGCACCTCTGTGAACTGTAAATGCCAGGTCACAGAACACGACATGGCACTGTGGAGTCAGGCGAGGCTGTTTGTTAGGTGGCACCCACCATGCATGATTATAATGATGCACTGAGTACAAGACACCTGAAAAAAAAAACAGTTCATGCTACAGGACTAGTCTGACATGCGACAAATAAAACATGCTGCGTGAATGTATGAAAGCAATTAAGAATAAAATATGTAGTGAATTGTCGTATGACCTATTTTCATATCTGCAATGATCACAAGGAGTTTAGAGAATACAAAAGGTTATTGAATATGAGGTGCATGCTTGTTAGAGTGTTTGCAAATAATAACTTAGAGGATTCCTGATTATTTTTGAAAGATTAATAACTGGAAAGAAGTTTATTTGTCAGTACTTTTACATTATCAAACCATAGAGAACCTGCTACTTTTATTGATCTTTTATTGATTATTGAGTGTCCTGCACAAAAGTACAAAAGTGACAAAACCAAGTTACGGCCCAATACTGGATCTGCTGATTTGCAGCACCTGGCCCAACTGCTCTTTACTCTCCTGCATTTTGGTCATTGCCTGGAAATGCCCTACACATGAAGCAAGCACATACTGATCAGCCTAATTACAGGGAAAGGTCTAAGTAACCTCCCAGACTTTTAGGGATGACCTCTAATGTGCACAGCTTTTCTAATTCCATGTGACTAATGTCTTGCTGTTGTAACAGCTGGATTCAAAGCTCCTTGAAAACTGAGTTTAAGAAGGAAATCCTAAATTGGAAATCCAGCAAGCTCACTACTAGTGAGTGTGTAGGATAGGATGCATCTGTTTTCCCACCTACTAAGATTTAGAGCCTGCGCTCACTCCTTTTTCCATTGCACTTCTGTTGAAGTTGGGACAGGATATACAACAAGCAGTTCAGGGTGGGAAGACAGCTTAGTTTGTTGCAGAAAGGAAACACCCCAGACACAGGGCAACATTAATTTTAGGCCTGAGACAGCTTAGGAATTTCATGAATATGGCTGAGACTATTAAATTTCTAAGTACAAAAGATAAACACAAGGGTCAAAAAGAAATTTCAACAGACTGAGAGGGGAAACATCAGCATTTCAATTTGTATGCTAATGCCTATCTGTGTGCCAGCAATACTTAGAAAATGCTCCTTACCTGCAAGCTAGTTAACAACTGATATAAAATGAACAGTGCTCATTTGGTTTAGCACAGTGAAGCACAATGTTCTGTGCGTGTTACCCATGAAATACTCTAAATGTTTGCATCTCATGCTTCTGTTTTGGAGCATAAAAAATAATGGCACCTACTCACCAGGAACACAACATTTGTCTGCTGGTAAAGTGCTCTTGCCACACTGATACGCTGGCGCTGCCCTCCAGACAGATTAATACCCTGGAGACAAGCAGGAGAAAAAAAGATATCAGTTACAAAAACATCAACTGAATATTTATATTCTGATTGGATTATCCACAGAAGACTTTCTGGACAAAGAAATCCAAAGAAATTTTTCAAAAGTGTAGGCTCACAATTCAGCTGGGAACACAGTACACAAATTGTTAGAAAAGCCAGAGCACTCTGTCCAGAGCTCTACTCCATACATACCAGAGGGATGGGAAATGTTTAATGGTTTGTGGTGACATAATGATGTAGGTGGCATATTCTGCAGGCAGTCGAAACTAGATTTCTACTCAAAAGTGAGCTTTATGAGTCTGGCTGTGTCCTGGTTTCTGGTTTTTTTTTTATAATCATATGCTGTCATACTGTATCAGCTTTATTATATACTGTAATCAGTACTTGCTAGCTGGGAGATCAGACCATGCTGAGATGAACATTACATGGTTGCTATTGTACTTGTTTTCAGCCCTTCATCCCCTGCTACCACCCTGCTTCTAAATTACTCATCCTTCCTGCGATCCACTTGCACCTTCACAAACACCTTAAGCTCTCACAAGCCAGTACCGCTGCCAAAAGACACTACCTGACCTTCTCCCTCCCCTCCACTTCCCTCCTCCTGTCTAAAAACCATTTGTCTGGCTACATGAATTGGGTTAGGAGCTAATCCATTTAAAATTAACATGGTAACCAGTGTGGAGACTAGGCATGGAAATGTATCCTTAAATGCATCCTTGTGTGGGGTGGTTTGTTGGGTATTTTGGGTTTTTGTTTGTTTGTGACCGTGCTAGTATGTGCCAGAGTAAATTGTTTTCAAATTTGTAACTTCTGTTTCCTGTCTTGTCACTCCCTAATCTGTCCTGATGTGATAAATCTTAGCTTGCTGTTGATTAAACACCTGCCCTTTTTCAAATGAAGGGGCTGTAAAAATCTATGAATTATTTATTTTTATGTTACTCCTAAAGAAACAAAAAAATGTACTGTGAAGTCAGGATATCTGAGATAGTGGCCACAGAATTAGTCAAACATTCTGATAGCAGCACATTTGAATCATTGCATCTCACATAAATGACAGTGTTTCCATGTTTACGGAGCAATAAGCTTTCAGACTAATGACCCAAGCGTACACTTAACTAAAACATTACCTTTGTTGGCAAATAACCGGTAAGATTTTAAAAACACAACAAAATAATAAAAACCCCTCTCTATATTTAAAACAAAAATAGAAGCCTCTAGCTGTTTACTGACCCTCTCTCCAATCTGGGTTTGGTCTCCATGAGGGAGAATGTCAATATCAGGCTGGAGGGAACAAGCATCAATTACTGCTTTGTACCTGCGGAAACAAAAAAGGTAACGCAAAATCCACATAGATACTGCTAAAGAAGCACATTTCCCACCTGCAGAGGAACAAAAATTAACCAGCTGGAAAAATCACACAGTGGAAAACATATCTGTTCGCACTAATTGTTCTAATGGGGTCTTTTTCAATCACAGGCAAGTAAATAATATTTCAGCTAGGAAAAAGCATCTTAGGTCAGTCATCTTCCCAAATAAAAATATTTAATAGTTAAAACCAGGAAAAACAAGCACAACTTCTTCCATGGTATATTGTTAGTATTTAGCTTTTTTTTTTTCATGTCCAGGGCCTTAGTTTCTTGTTTCAGTATCCAAGGATGACAGAAAAAATGCGCGTAGGATGCGAATACATAGTCAACCACTTCTTTTAAGGGCGGAGGGATGGAATACCAGCAATTAACTTTTAAATCTTTTGGAATGTTTGGTGGGCATTTGTACTGAATAAGAAGGCAGACTATTATTCCTTCACAATGTACCAAACACTGAAACTGTAATAAACAACATTCTCACTCCCAAACGGCTAATGCCCTTCTAAGACAGTTAAAGTAGTCAATTAGGTGTAAGAAGAGAATCCTTCATGCTAAATAAACACTGTTCTTGGAAATGAAAACACTTCTAGTACTTAAGTTGAAGTGAGACTGAACTCTGTCCCTTGTGTCCTTCAGGAAAAACACGGTCAAAGGGGGACTTGTGCAGGACTGACGGTCTTTTGTCGTGTTCGGGCAGGTGCAGTATGTTTGTTCCTAGAGGGAGATGGGGACCCTTGTGTGAACCGAGGCCTATGCCATCCATTATCTAGCTAAAAGGGGAGCAAAGCTGTAACAATGCTGAAACCCGTTACCTCTGTTTGTTAAAAGGGCTTTCAAATGTGATATTCTCTTCCACTGTGGCATTGAGCAACCAGGGCTTCTGTGATGCATATGCTACTGATCCTCTTTTCCTGGGGCAAAAAACAAAACCACAGAGTTCCAAGATTATAGCGCAGTAGGTGTTTTAGGAAACCACTTTCTTGTAAAGGAAGAAACTGGTATTTAGTCTTCAAAAATGCTCTTTCCTTTCTCTTCTTTAGGACAATCAATAGCTCTCCCACCAAGGAAACACATAAGAAGTTAAACTTCTGACAGTATACTGAAATTGTTCACCTAACTGAATTTCAGTTTGTTCCCTTTTTTTTCCTGCTGTGAGGTGGGTTTTGGAGAGGCTAGCTCAGTAAAGCTGCCTCTTGAGCAGCGTGGATGGCAGAATGAAAACTACCATAGACTGAATCCCAGCTCTGTTTGGATAGACTAATAAAAAAAACCTGTATAGCAGATCACTAGTTAGGCAACACATTTCAGGAGGGATGTTCTAAAAAGATATTTTTAAGGTGTTCCAAAAAAATAACAACTCCACACTCGCGCAAAGGTAATTCCCCCCCCACCCCCACCACATTTATTTTCCCCATTCCAAGAAGCGAACTTGAGTCATAATGTGTAGAAAGTATTCTAAGTCTATAAAGACAAGAAAAGAGAATACAGACAAAAAATATTTGCTGAATTTCTCCCCGTGGAATTGCCCCCATAATGTACCATCAGAAGGGAGAACTTACCAGATATGGTCAACAGGATCTTACCATACATATTTTATTTCATAGGGGTTGTTATTATTATTACTATTTAAAAATAAAGCTATCTGCCTACTAGCAAAGTAGTTAGTGCTTTTGTTGGAAATTGTGCACCAAGGACCTCAGTAAGGCAGAGCTGGGAGAAAGGCAACATTTTTAATTAGAGCAACTGATACTGTTAGAAAACTCATTGGCATATCGCCGTTTCTCCAGAAAAGGGCCAAAAGAGGGATCATACACCTAAAAGCATATCTGTTTTCTTTCCAGCTATATCAGCTAATCCAATAACACGATAGGACCTCTCACCCAAACGTAGCCTTTGTCTGCTAGACAGCCATTACAGCAGCCTCTTTCTAGTTGGACCTGAATGCAATTCAAACCCTAAGCTGTCAAAATACACCAGGCACTTTATCTTTTTTTATCAGGAGTTAAGGTCACTTGCCCTGCTCATTTTTTCAGGCTTTCACCAAGCTTGCTTAGAAATCATTATAGGATCTAATTTTCTTTGATGACCTGAAAGAACACACAGTTACACTACCCTGTTAACATGATTCCAAGTTCAAATGTCTGATGGCTTATTAGAATTTAATTATATTTTATGAATTCTCTTTACTGGAAAATGAAACAGAGAAAAAAAACCCAAACAACAACAGACAGAAATAATCCCCTAGGCAGCCCAGTGCGCAGCCCCAAAATTTAATTCAAAGAGCATTCAGTTCTGTCTCAGGAGGGAAGCATTTTTTCAATTAGTATGAAATTCTCATCCCAGTGATTGAGAAAAAATTGCTCTGAGCATTCCAAGATGAACATGTATTCCCTTCCCCTCCTCTTCACTGCTTGAAACTGTGTCTTTGCTGCTCTTAATTCTCAACGTGATTTAAAAGTTACTTCTAATTTATTTTTTGAAAAATAGTAGCAAGGTTTTGAGGAAAATGTTTTTACGACTTTTGTAAGAAGTGTTCTTTTGTTCAGTGAAGATAGGGGCACTGCCAGTAAGCTGCACTCCATCCTGAGAGCCAGCACAATGCCTGGGAACACCATCACCATCTGGCTTACGTGCTGCTTTTAGGCCATCAGTGAAGAACCAATTACTTCAAGAAATTTGGCAATGAGCTTGCCAAAATTCATTACGAACTCAGAATTTAGTAAACCCCTCTAAATTAATCTAAATTGCAAATTGACACTAGGATGACATATGAGGGCAGATCATATTTTGACATAAGCAAAAATCTTGCAAGTACCTGATCACAGGAGAATCTGTTGCATGTCTACAGTGCTTTTTACGGTAAAGGGGCAAGCAAACAAAACTATAATGAAACTGAGAGACATGTGGCCAAAAATCCAGAGAACAAAATATTCTGAAACAGAGCGTGCAACACTTTCTCTGAAAGCCTGCCTTGAACCTGCCTCAGGTTTCACACTTAAAACACTGGATGCAAACAAATGGCTTACCAGACAAGACTTATGAGGAATTTATTCTGCATGTGGAAGTAACCGCCTCCTACCCCCAGACTGGATAAACAAATTTGCATTTTCAACAGTGGAGTGTATTTTTTTTTTTCCTTTAATAACACAAGATAGACTAACCACAGCCTCTTAATTATCAGAGAGGCAGACAGCAAAATCCAACCTCACAGTAAGTAGGAAAAACCTTCCCTGAGCTCCCTAGAGACTATGTGCTTTGGCTAATACAGCATCAAGCCTGTTCATTAATTTAGAATCAGAAATAACATTGTCAAGCTTGTTTGTTTAAAGTTATTAATCTATCTTCACATTTCATTTTGTTAAGTCCACTAGGCTCAGTACACAATCAAGATTACTGAAAATAAGACTAGTTAAGGGACGTCCATATATGAATCAACCTACCAAGTCTGAAATGCTGGAGATTTTAAGAACAAAATAGATGCGCTTAAAATGCAACACAGTTATGATTATAAAGGTAGAGGAAATAATACATTGCAAAGACTTCCCTGGGTGTTTTGTTTTGTTTACTACAGGTTTATCTTTATTATTTTGCACAATTCATGAATTTCTAACATGAGTCAACAACTCAAAATCAAATGTTCTCCAGATGAGAAAAATGTGTCCTGTTCTGTCCTATACTATTACTGCATGAACAAAAGAATATGCTTCCATTATTTTCAGCCTGATGGTGGGTAATAGAACATTCTGATATTGCCAGTCCTGAGTATTCAGGAGTATACTTTTTTACTGTTATTAAACTGCAAAGGTCACTTGCTTGTTTTCAATTCTAAATCTTGCAGTAGCTGCATACAGAGACAATCCATTTGCCTTTTAAGGAGGAATAATTCATTAAGGGCAGACACTTCTGAAAAATGCTCCCAGAGTCACAGAATGGCTGGGGTTGGAAGGGACCACTAGAGGTTCCCATTATTTTTTGAAGTGTTTTACCTGAATTCCGTGTCAATAGGAGATTCCTTCTCTGAGCTGCAGAAAACAAACACAAGTGAGTTGTGGGTTTTTTTAAAAAAATCAATTATTTTACACAATGTAAATAGTACCTTAAAGTACAATCACTATGCTATAATTAAAAATACAACAAAATGACTGCATAACAGAAATAAAACTCTCTTAAATGTGCTAACATTTTGTACCATGTGATATTGACCTAAAAAAGGTATGGCTAAAGTTTCAACTTTGAGAAGTGCTAAGTAACATCTCAGAAAGTATTCACACCTATGACCAAATACTCAATACTCTGTTCTGAGAACACCAAAAATGTTCTACAGGATGCTAGTGCAATGACACTACCAGACATATTCCTACAGCACTTACCCAGCATAACTAGGATTCCCAGAACCTATGATAATGGAGGTAATTTTTTCATACAGTCTAATATTCTTTCCTACTTTTTAATGTTTTCCATGGTAAATATATTTTGTATGTTATAAATATATATATATTTTAAAATATAGATATATTTTGCATATTGTGCATGTTATCTTACTGTTTGCTACCATCCTCCTAGCAGCTTCAAACATGTGTATGTCTAATTCTCTTGTATCTTAATGGGTTCAAACGGTTTCACTTTAAATTGGCACAGAAATTGCAGCCTCTCTTACAGAAAGAGCTGTGAGATTTCCAGCATCCTTTACCATGAGGCTTAGTCATTAGATACATGATGTCCCTCTTACACTACACATGGCTAGGAGTAGAAGTTTTGCAGGACTTGGTCTGACCAGGTAACAAGTCAGAAAAAAAGATAAATGGGAGAGAAGATGCTGATAAATCTAAAGAAAAGGCAGCAGAATACTTGGTGCATCACAGAACCAAGAAAATATTCTGGTCAGTAGAAGACACACAGTTTAGCATAAGTCAAGAAAAGGGACATCATATGACATTTTTCCTGTTCTGATTTCAATCACTAAGTTCTCAGTGACTTCAGCAGGGGTAGGACTGTCACTTTTACAAGTTTTACCATTCTAGAGGTTCGTGCGCCACACTAAAATCACAACCACATCAGAAAGCTTTGCTCTCAGTTCATTTGGTAGCTATTCCCAAAAGCCAAGCTGAGCTATGTTAATCAGGTAAAAATAATATCCATGCAAGCATCCCTTGCCAACAGATGGACTAATCTGCTACTCCCCACACTTCTCAGCTTGAGTGTGCCTGAAGAATGCTAGGTGAGAAAATAAACTTATGACAGGATGCAAAAAACGAGGAGAAGAGTAACGGAAAGAATTTACTTCAATAAATGAAACCTTCAAAGCAATACTTGATACTATTTTTAAAAGTGCAACATTAGGGAATAATCTGGTTCAGACTTTCAGAGGATTTTCAAAGATGTACAGGAAAGTTAGGATACAATTTTCAAAGTTGCCAAACGGCAATGTTTTCATTAAGGAAATCCAGCTCTTTGTAAGTCACATAAGTGGTTTCAAAAATTTTATCTTAAGCCAGCGAATACAGTTTCATTGATTTTGAGAAGTCTCACTGAAAACGTTAAGCATAGATTTTAGAAACCTTTGGTTCCTTCTATCGCAATCGATTTAGTAGGAAGACCAATACAATACCATACCTGACATCTTCTCCCGTCTCACTGTCAGAAGTACAGCTGCATCACAAATAGAAAGCAAAGATTGTTTATTTAAGCAAGCACAGGCAATCTGCCCCAGAAAGAAAAACTATTAAATTCCACTTAGTGTACAGACTGCAAACAGTATTTATCACAGAGCTGCAGTGCAGCATCTGTTCCTTCTATACAAACTGACTTGATTTTAGCAGACAAAAAAAATTTGGGGACAGTTTTTTTCATTATAAACATTTAATTTGAGTCAACAAATAAAATCACCTCCCCTCTATCCTGCAGGTGCTAACAGAACTGAGATGCCCTAGGTTTTGTTTTTGCTATTTTTGAGCATGTACCAAGATGTTCACAGAGTTTTGTCAGCATGGCTGGCCATACTTACTACTGATGCTAAATTCACTTCCCTTGAAAAGAATGAAAAATCTGTGTGTCAAGTGATATCAACAAAACCAAGAAGGAACAAAGATTTTCTTGCTTTAAAGAGAACAGTCTCATTAACTTTTTGATAACACCAATTGCTTATAAACATCCAGGAAAGAAAACTACCTGCAGTTTAAAAGGCTGGTTTGAGACAATTCCAGAAAGTTAATGCATAGTAAACAATAACCATATCTAAGTTCAATTTACTGTAGGATTTGAGAGCGCCAGCCAGCCACTAGTAACTTTATGCCAAAGGCCAGCGTACTGATCAAAGGTTTTCCACAGTTACCCCACACTCCACTGGTCTTTGGTGACTTGGTGAACTCAGTGGCGCCAAAAACCCATGAACCTGTTGCATATCATTAAATAGCAACACATTCTTTACAGAAACTATCAAGGGGCTGAAACAGGGACTATCTTTTCCAGCCGTTCCATGCACAACACAAGGACCCTGAACAACAAACAGTGGTTCCTGCTTCACGGACCACCCCGCAGGCGGCCAGGGAACACCCTGGTAACTTGTGACATGCAGTATTTGTGCGTGACAGAGGCTCCCTCTCCACGGTGCTCTCCTACACCAGCCCTCGAGACAGGCAGAGAGCTCTGCAGCTCACATAATCCATCCAAGTAGCTCCAGAAGCAAAGCTCAGCCAGGGTCCCTCGTGGCGGGCACAGGCTACCTGTGCTTACTGCAGGTGGGCAACTGGGCTCCAGTTTCTGCTCCGAAAGCGGGGCACAGCGCCGTGCTCACAGGGCACCAACGCTTCCCAGAGCGACAGGAGATGCAGCAGCACACAGCAGTGTCCCAACTCCCCCTGGTAACCATGTTCTTTTCCTATATACAGCCACAGGTGCCACTATTCTCACATGCAAGTACTGGTAGATCAGTTCCCTGGTCTGTGTTTCTGTTCTGTAGCTGCAAGAAATGAATCCTCCATTCGGAGTTCTAGCTCAGCCTTTTCAACACACTTTGACTTCGTTTTATCCTTCCTTTTCCCTGCATACTCCTGGCAATTAAGGATGCACTCATCTTCTACCAGTTTTGAAATGTCAAAGTATTGCATGTTTGATGATGAGGTCTAGATCTAATTTTTTCCAGGCATGTGGATGTCTAAAGGTGCAAATATGTGCCTACTGAGATTTTCAAGCCTTCAAATCTCTATTTCCAACTTAAATAAAGGACCTGGATGTTTCTGAAAACTCACGTAAACATGCATTTATAAAAATCAATGTAACTTTAGGCATCAAAATAATTTTAAAATATTGTCATTTGATGAAAACAGTCGACTAACTCCACATTGAGCAGAAGAAAATCTACTGTCAGCAATCTTAACAAGTCTAGCACTTCCTTCACAGGATAAAGACTCTAGATTCACATGGGAGTATGTATGTCCTGTTTAGAAACAAATGACATAATTTTGTCTGAGCAAACTATTTCTCATTTAGGTCAATTTTCTGATATTATTTACTCCAAAAAGTCTTATACTATAAACTGCTCCCTGGACTTGAACCGGGACTATTTAAAGTGAGATACTGCCCAGAAGAAATTAGCATGGCATATTCTATAATTATTTACTCAATAACCAGTCAAATCAATACTATTTACCATCTCTTCAGAGTGTAAATAATGATTTCTCTATTTTTGTTAATCTCTAACCATATTATCAAATATTTATGCTGAGATGCTCTTAGCCTGCTTTGGCTAAGGGGCAGTAATCTGGGCCCTGATCTTTCAGGCACACAGTGTAATACAAACAACAAAATAAAATCTCCAATGGGCAAGTGCTCACTTCCGATTACCTGATTCCTAGTCCAGAAATAAATTACATTTCTTTTTAATGTTTTGAGACAAATAATTTTTTATAGGAAGCAAATAAAGATGATCTGCAGTTAATCCTGTTTTATCAATAGAGCATGGAGGCACAGAGGAGGGAAATGACTTGTGCAAGGTTATCCTATATTAGACCAAGGGAAAGGCCAGGAATAGAATCCAGATTTCCTGAGCACTGAGTGACATGTCAGCAGGATGTATCCTTCATCTTCATAGCTGTGACCTTGAAGGAAGGGAAGGGGAAGGAAATTTGGAATGAAATAATTCAGGACTATTCTGTAATGGGAACGACTGAAGCCAAGCACTCATCTCATCCTGAACAAAGAGCTGTAACAAGGATCTTTCTGATTTTGGTGACACATTTTATTGCCTGAGCTAAGGCTACAAGCTCTGATGATTACTTGATAAGACTACTCTCCTTGAACCTGGGATAATGTTGCATGTACCTGGTCAGGCTTTAGTATTTTCTTATCAAATTAAGGAAGCTTTCATCTGATAGCTTTACAACACAGGTGTGCCAGCCTACACTGACCGCATCCATCGTCCTGAATAGATGAGTGCACATGGTAGCAGCTCTGAAAGATGAGACAAAACATAATCTGTCCCAGTGCAGCCAGCACTTACAGTGCTAAGATTGTTTCAGCCACAAGCCCCTTTATACATATCTGACAGATAGCAAAGCAAATGTGATAACAACTGAATTTTACCTTGTGATACTTTGGCACATATAGAAGACATGAAAACCAGTTCTGACCTTTACACTGTTGTGAAGTACATGCTTCTAAACAAGTGCTATTTAAAACCACGGTCTGATCAGAACCATCATGTCATCTGTTTTAGTTTAGCATCAGACATTCAAATTACACTGCTTAATCATGTTATGTCATCTGTAAAAAATTACAGCCTTGTTGAAATGAAATTAGTTCACCTAATCAGGCTGCGGGGATTCTACATGGTTCTTCAACATATGCTGATTTTCTGCTTAAGGAAGTATGTTTTAGTGGATAGATCAACACATTCTGGAACTTTGGCTTCTGTTCTTGCCTCCCTCACCAGCTGAAAGAGTCATCTTCCTATGTTTCATTTTCTCTACCTATAAACCAGGGAACCTTCCTTCCTTGTACTATTACTATTAAAGCATGTGCAACTCTAAGTAGTGTGACTGGCTTATGCATGAAGGCTGAATATAAATAATATCTGTCTACAAACACTCAGGGAATTTGCGAGAATTGTTTCACAAAATCAGTGCAGAACCCACTGGGAACAAAGACCCTCTGTCCATCAGAGTGCATGGATTAGACTTACAGTTGCACCGTTGTTCCTTCATTCCCAATCAGTTGGAAATAAAATTAATTGTTTCTCTAGTTTCTCCTGCAGTTTGTCAAGCTTTACCTACAAATATCCCAAAAGGCAAAGCGCAGTCTGTATGGCTAGGAAATCTAGTAATGTAAAATTAACAGGTCAAAAACATTCTCACACACTGATCAGACAGTGTACTAGAGGTGGCAGTAATTTACTGGAAATCACACACAGGAGCAGCAATATCTTATACCATCTGCCAATTAGTTCGAGGGTCAAGAGACCAAGTCCTAACAGTAGAGCTGTTGGAGTTTGTTAGCATTTTTTTTCCTGCCTTCATAGCCAGAACAGAAGACACACACAAGCGTAGCCTATATCTGGCTGTCAGAGCACGGCTGCTGTGTCCCCTTGGGAAGGCAGGGAAGGACAAGACTATCCCTCTCTTGTCAAATGAGGCAGGATGCACTGTGGGGAGTACCCTGAGTCACTGCCACTTATAAAAATCTCTCTCAGGCACTAGGGCAGTGCTGGGATGGAGCACACATCTCAAAGCACAGCCAAGGACTGCTCCTGGTGAGCCAGTACCTCTTTATAGTTCCATTCAAAGACATGAGCTCAGCCCTGAAAGAGTAAATGCCATTCTGTAGCAGCACAACACTTCAGCTAATTAATTCTGATTCCAAATTAGTTATGATTTCACTCAAGTTATGTTGCTGGAGTGCAAAAATGCCCAAGTACGGTTATCTATTCCCATTAATGGAACAGACACCTTGTTTGACCCTGGCTGGATGTTCTTTCTGATGTGTTCCCCTACTGATAGGGTAAGGTCTGTATCTTGAATGTACACCTACAAAACCCCTGACTCCACAAAAAGGTTCCCAGGATAGATTTTGGCTTTTTTTCTGCATTACTATTCAACTCAAGCTTGAATTTTTAAATAGCACTACCTGCTCCAGAATATGTTCCCAGAGATCTTCTGCATCTCACCAAGTATGGCTAGCAAGAGAGATGACTTACCACAGCCAACCTGTCCTACAATCATTGTTAGCTGACCTGTGAGAGAAGAAGGCATATATAAGCTTCTGATTCACCAAATGCTCACGGAAAAACATCTTATTCTGTACATGTGATGTCATTTTGTACCTTGAGGGATTCGGATATCAATGTTGGACAATGCTGGAGGTCCTTCAGGTGTCCAAGTGAAAAACCCATTTGTGATCTATATGCCAAGATGGAAAGAAACAAGAAACAGAAAACTGGTTTTAGAGCTGACTTCTTGTTTCCACATCAGACACTTCTGTTTTCATTACACTGAGCACAGGAACAGAGTTAGCCTTTGCTCAATGCAGGAAACACATCTTCAAGTGACTGATTTTGTAAAGGCTTGTATTCTGATGTGCAAGAATCTCTGAACTCTAAACAAGCACGATTAGAAAATTATGGAAAATCCGAAGGAAAAAGAAGCTGTTAAGGGTTTTGTTATTTGTAGGCAGGCACATGAAAAAAGTGAAATGATTACCATACTATTAAATTATATACAGAGTCACAGATTGCTCTCTGCAGAGCACTGAATGTCACTCTAGACACACTGCAGCATATACAACAATTATACAGTCCAAATTCCAAGCAGATATGCAGAACTTCCCACAGAAATTAGATGTTGCTGCCTATTATGGTATTTTCCTTTTTATTTTTGATATGACTCTCAGATAACCTAGGTTTTACTAGATACAGAAATCTTTTCACTGAAGACGACTAAAAACAAGAAACAAAGCCTGTTCAGGTCTTTAAATGGAAGAGATTTCCATGGATACTGTGAAAAATAGGAAACAGGAGACAATTTTAAAAGGCCTGTATTTATACAGGACCCTCTTCTCTCACTTTTTCAAAGCCACTGAAGCCTTCAATGCCTTTCAGCAATGCGAGGTACAACATTTTTTGATCTCAGAAGAGTGGAACAGGACACTTTTACCTCTCCCTGGAGAAAAAAAAAGTGATACTTTTATCTTGGGAAACAACCTGAAAAAATGAGCAAAAGGAAGTGCAGTGTTCCTCCCTCTAGATGACTGAAGGCAGCCAGAAGATCCTCTCTCAAAAAGTGCCCCTTCACGGGCAATGAGCTGCAGACAGACGTACTTAGAAACCGCAGATCCCTGACCCAGGTGCCACCGGTGACAACGATGTCAGCAGATGGAGCCAAAGATTATAGCTAGTCCTGGCTTCCTATTCAAGACCTTATAAATACTGGCCTTACAGAGGTTACTGCTCTGGCCTCTCCTCTGAGACAAACTCTTTTGTTGTCACTCTAGGCTGTCTTTTGATACCCCCCCAAAAAAACCTCTCCGAAATATTCCTCTTATTTTCCTGGAAGTCTAATCAAGAAGAACCCTGCACCAAAGCAGCATGTCAGATGACAGCCTCTAAAAAAAAAGAAACCCTGAAAGCACTATCAATTGTCCTACTTACTCCCATGAAACTGGATTATTCTTTCTCTTGTGCCAGACATGCAAATGTATAGCAGACTTCATAAATAAACAGTGTCATCACTGTAATAACCATCATGATTTTTATTACTTCTGGATAGTTCTGTAGCAAATCAAGACCATCAGTCTTCAAAGTGGCATGTGCAATTTTAATTTTTTCTTCAAAGAAGTTAGGTCTTTGACGGTTAGTTTTCAACTTCATGTTGAAAGGCTACTAGGAATTCCAAAGGATGAAGGGAAGGCCCGTGACAAGATTATTTTAGAAATGTCTAAAACTAATTCTTTTCCATTTTCTTCATACCATTTTTCTCTACAGGCATTGGAAAGGAAAGAAAGAGTCTGACATACATGAAAGGTTGGACCAGATGATCTTTCAAGGTCCCTTCCAACCTGGGCTGTTCTATGTTCTAAGTTGGAAATTTTTGCCATGAGAACAGGGCTGATGACTTAAACACTTCAAATCGAAAATTGCTGAGCAAAATCTAGAGGCATATACAGAGCTGATCACAATATAGAGGTCAGTAGTCAATTCTTAAAATGAAAGGCATAGAAAAGAAAGGTGGAGGTTAATCTCTGACATGAGCACAAGTGTCTGACAGTTCACATCAAATGCTGGTTCTTGAATGTGAAACTGGTGTCAGAATACAAAAGTGACTTTTAGTGAGCTATAGTAAGTGTTATTAGAGTGACCTTCATATCACCTTTACACAAAAATCATCTGCTTCTGTGATGCTAATGGGTCTTCTCATGTGAGAGCTGTAATTGTTCCAGTCTTCCCTGGCAGGCCTCTTGCGGTTAACAACTTTGAGTGGCTGTGCAAGATCAGAAAGACAGAAATAAGCAGTAATTGGTAGCAGTACCAGCAAAATGTCCCAAACACAAGCAACCATGTTATGACCTATACAGTTCAGGATATAAAAAAAGAGGTTTTGCAATTGCAAGAAATATCCAGTAGGAAATGGAAAAGTAAAAAGCTTATTCTGGGTACAAATTACTCCAGCCACTTCACTTGCAATTCAACAGCATTACTCACCACCGCCTGGTATTTGCTGTGATTATCTGCACTTCTTAGCTCTGAAGATTTATCGTGCTCTTCTCCAATTTCTTCACTTGACAGGAATTCACTCAGTTTCTGCACACTGAAAGGGAAAAAAAGAGAATCACACCTGAACTTGGAATGCAAAGCTTTTGTCCACTGCAATGTTTATTATAGATCATCCCCTTTGTACTTCAGCCACTGTCTGCTGCATAGTTTGTTCATTTTCATTTTGTTACAGGCATACAAAAATGTGCAAGAAGTTACTGCAAGGAAGCTGACAAAAGCTGCCCTGTTGTCTATTAACAGCTATGATATTTTAACAGTTCGTGCAGATGCTTCTCAAGTCTTGTCTTTTCTGATATGACCGGAGAGATTACACAAAAAAATTTTTTTCAGGCGTTTGGTGGGATGCAGAACCAGCCACAAAGCAGCTTGTTTTGAAGCCACATGCTGAAGTAGAATTAATATCATTTATGTTACTGAAGTGTTGCACAGTCAGTTCTACTGAACAGTCTTATGAACACTAGCAGTCTGATGAAATCTCTACACTGTGAGCTAAATTCAACCAGCTATGATGAAATATGATGTGTACGAGGTAACATGATAAAGTAATACAGCTTAACAGAAGAGTGTTCAACAGATGAGATATAAAAGGAATTCTGACAACCAGCAACAAAGGAGAAGGCATAAAATCTTCACAAGCTGCTTAAGATTTAATTAGCTAAGAGATAATGTGCCTTTATTATGACATTTAACAGATCATTACATCAATTTTACCTCTGTACCTGACTTTATAAAATGTATGTCTAATCTACTCACAGGGACAGCAAATTGAATTTGTAAAGGAAGTAGATTGAATCATGAACTCAACATCAAAGGGGCTCAATCAGCTAGAAATAAGTTAACTATCAGTCTCCAAAATTATAGTGTGCCAGAAGGCCTTAAGTTCCTAAAAATAAATTTATGGACAAGGGCTGAAAAAATTGATTTCAATATAAAAAAATCGATATAAATAGCTTTAGGCTAATTGGGGAGAAACAGACAAATGATGCCACTGTAGCACAGTGATACATGGCTATCTGTCTGTTCGAATGCAAATCTTAAAAAATAAAAATTAAAAATCCAGCATTTATTTTGCATTCCACTGCCAAGGATTTCTTCTTCAGGAGGAGACCTAGTTTCCTCTAAGAACCTCATAAGATACCTAACTGGTGCCAAAACAGTGCTTGGACCAAGGCATTACAGCACCTCCTAAAGCAGGCTCCACAGAGCTGGCACTTGTCCTGCAAGGAGGGGTGGAAGCCACCCAGGGCTCCATAAGAAACAACTGGTTCTACAGTTTTTCTGTCAACCTGCCCACTTGTTAATGGCATCTGAGGACTAAGAGATACACACGGGGGTGAATTTAGCTAGAGCAGGTACTACAATCTAAGAAACTGAAAACGGGGAGAATAAGTATTTGGGATGGAAGAAGAGGAGTAATAATGAATTCAGGCTCGATGTCAGACCAAAATCCGTAATGGGAAAGTCTGTTGTCTCAAAGGCAGAAATTAGAAGCCCTGTCAGTAGAGATATTTCTACCTATGCGCACAAAGCTCTGAAAAACACAGCTAGGAATGATCTTAACTTTTTTGTTCAGTGAAACAAATGTTTAAAAGAACATTCTAAATGCCTTTAAATGGACCAAGTGATGGTTTAGATGCTGCCTATATGGAGTTTGTGTGCAGCTGCTCCTACATTCTCTATAGTAAAACTACACTGACATTTGAATAATTGCTCTGAAGATAGAAAGAGCAGACAGAGAAGTACCCTGTGCATCTACTCCAGGGTCTAGAGGGGGAGGAAGAGAAGACAGCAAACACATTCTTGGATCACGCATACCCAAATAAGACCATGTCTCTAGTAAGCCATTCTATAGTTTGATTTTGCTCTCTGCTCTCTGGTTGTGTATCAAGGTGGCAGTACTGAAGTGCCGAGACTTCTCTCTGCAAGCCCTCTGCCCAACACTCTGCTTAATTCTGGAATTGCTGCTCCTGTGCCAACAGTATAGCTGTGAGAAAACCTTTTGTTAGAGACAGCAACTCATATTTCAGGATGCCACACCATTCTATATTCTTAAAGAATAAAAAAAGTACATTTTCTGTAGAGCTCTTGCTGACATCACAATTTCACTTGCATTCCAATATCTCCACAGGGGAGCTTATTTTTAAGCCACAGAATAGATGTATTGATTAAAACATCATTATTTGCACAGCTGACTGGAAAAGTGGTTTCATATTAAATGCAGTAAGATACAGAATGCCACTTGCTACTTGACCTTTGCTGATGGAAAATTGTATGCTGAACCCTTTGTCCTTGAAGACCTCATATTTAATAAATACATGAATGGGCTGCTCAGTCTTAATTTTCAATAGCACAAGCACACTACATAGTAAAAAAAAAAAATGCTTTCAAACATAGTAAAAAAAAAAGCTTTTCAAAGAGATAACTGAATTTATCACCTTCTTAAAGACTTTCAACAGTTCCCCCTCTCAGAAGCAAACACCCTAGCCCCATAACTTGGAAAGTTTACCATGGCCCTGTGTGAAACAGGAGCTTTAAATCTGTTTTACCATTGAAATTAATCACACAGGTGTTCTGATAGTGTCAATGACAATCCATGAGGATGCTTTGCAATTGGGCACATGTGTAATGACTCAAGATACCGACAAGTTTATTTGTGGAGATTATTGTCCTTAACAGCATCTGGCATCAGAGACTGTAGCCAATATTAACAGAGCAGGGGTTGTGAGTGCCTGAGATGCAAAGCCAGTAACACCTCTCCACAGCTGGATCATCTTCACTTAGGCAGCTCCTTTCTGTCACTACAGGAGAAGCTGTCTTGTACACTTGATAATTTAGAATATCTCAGCCTAGAATAAGCTGAAGCACAACTTTATCAAGTAAGCTTACCTTTACCTGATCTTATTAGAAGGACACAGTGATAACAAGTAAACATTAGCTGTGCTCAACTGGCACAAATACAGCTAGTAACTGTTGCTTTTTCACACTTACCAAACTATTTAGGTAAGCATGTGTCCGCATGTGTTGAAAATATCTGGCACATGGTTCCAAAATACTGCACTGACGGATGGGGTACTCAGAAGACACAGCTAGAGTAGCGCTGAGGAGCAATGCACTCTGAACACTGCCTGGGTTACTGTCATACCGCCAGCCAGGAAGACAGGGATCACATCAACTTTGTTACAGAGCTAAACCAGGGGATTCCTGTCTGCACTACAAAATGGCAGGGCAATAGCCTGCTAACAAGAAGATAACTACAGAATAACTCATGAAGAACTCCCAGCCAGCAACAATTAATACTTAGTTGATACTAATTACTTCAGAATTGCTCCTGCAGCATTAACAGGCACACAATTCATTTACAAAGAAATCCTTAGACAAGCCAAAATAAATGCGCTTTACCAGTGCCAGCGTGAGCCTCCAGCTACTTTGCTGGCTGCAATCTTAGCATCACAATTTGCCATGACTCTGGGGACTACCACAGTGGCTGCAGAACATTTCATGTCAGCCACCGACGCTCTCAGATTTCACACTTGTTAGGAGAGAGGACACAGCTGTGACTTTGCACTGTCAGGGAATTTTGAAACAGCGAGGGCAAGCTCAGCTTCCTGCTGTAGTCTTCTTTCCATCTCCAAAGTGACACAAAAGTAATTAAGCAAGGGCTGGTGCCCAGCATCTGGCTCTTAGTTTAGACAAGCTCTTAAGACAGCTATATTGAAGGCCACAAAAAGGTCCCAATAAAGTAAGAAGCCCAAACTCACTCTTCCTCTCTTATCAGTCAGGCAGAGTTACACTGCATATGAAAAGCATTAAGAGGTTTTTACACAAATCTGTTGATACTTAAAGCAAAACTCCCAGTGAAACAGCAGCTCTACTGGTTATTTGAGGTTTTGAACACATGTTCATAAGAAATTAAGAATTCACCAAGTCTGAAGTAGACATTTACATATTACCTCACTCTCACACTTAACAGCGATTTTTATGTGGGGTTTTTTTTGTTTATTTGATTAAGTCTAACTCTGCACCAACAGGCAACCTCTCAGGCAGTGGGTGGGAGGGCTGAGCACAGCCCAATAGATACACGCTGAAACACATGTGCTTTTGTGATTACCTTTTTCCCCCCCTGCATGTATGATGTGAGGAAATATTTGCATGACTTACAAAACTAAATCCTCAGGAGGTTTTCAGTTCCTTTCCTTCTACCACATATATGTTGCATGCAGTATCGATATAGCTCAACCCACCCTACATAATGAAGTACTAGCTGCGGACCACTGAATACTGTGTTAGCAAAGAACTCAGCCCACATGCTACAACCAAGGGAACCATGCAAACTAAAAAGCTGGGAAGCAATTTAAACAACAGGTAAATAATCACCACACTGTTTCTAAACTTAGAACTGCAAAATGAGCAATAGACACATTCTCAAAAGTCAAAGAGGTGGTAGCAAAGACATTAATTTCACAGTTCTCACCTTACTAATGCTTTGACAGTGGATCTAACCACACTGGAGAGCAGAAACAATGGAGACACGAGAATATGAAACAGGGAGATGGAGGCAAATGCCACTGATGGGGAGAAGTCAGCCTTCGTTGTCAGATGAGCATGGACCACGAATGTCTACAAAGAGACAGAAATCATCATCAGCATTTTGTCATAAAGAATGAAATGCACAAAGATTTCATATTTCATAAGCATTTCATTTACAGAATCTGAATTTATACTCTCTTAACAGTTTGGGGGAGTGCTGCATACTCTGGGCTGCTTCTGGTCACAGACGACAAGTGGGCATTTTCTATCCTCTCCCAGAAGAATTGCAAACGTGTAGCAGGTTTGCAATCCTGTCCTCCTCCTTCCTCGTTTCCACACCACTTATACTTGAAAAATGCAGTTGTAATTAACACTACTTAGAAAAGTCCATACTTACTATAAGTACAGCTGCAATTGGTATTGCTGCATTCATAAAGACTGTGAAGGAAAACACGTAGGAACATTTAGAAACAATTTCCATTCAGACATGCTAAATGTTAAAACACTACTAGCACTGGTTTACAATGTTATTTTCTATGCTTAAGATAGGAAAACTGTGCAAGTATCTACGTATATCTGTACATTGTTTTAAAACGCCTACAGTTCACATCATCAGAGCAGACAGAAGCCAGCACTGCGCCCTAGATAAAGATGACTCATGTACTGGTTTGGAGCTGCCATCAGCTCGCACGCAGCTCAGGCGACGGGCACTGCAGGTCTCCGCCTCACGACGGGCAGAAAGGCCGAGCTGGTACAAGATCTGGCCGGCTGCACATCAAGCTGTGACCAAGGTCTGGGGCACCACGTCTGCAGTGCAGGGCTCTGTGGTCCCCTCAGATTTCAGGATGCGACTCAAAGGGTAAGGAAAAATTGGTAACTCCTCACTGTATCATTGACTGAGTTTAGTCATAATTAATTACTCCAGGTTTGTCAGACTTGGCTACTTTGTAAATGTCCTCAGGAGCTTGATATAGGTTATAAGGACAACCTAAATGTGACAGAGTGTTGATTTCACGTGAGCCCTGAGTTATTAAAATGCAAACAATGAAGCAGTTTCCTCCCTGACCTCAAGCAGTCTCTGTCCTGGTGCTGCAGATTCCCTCACTATTGCAACTCGTCTACTATGGCATTTAGAGGTTATTAAACAGATGGATGGGGAGAAGCAGGCAAATACCATTTCTGTATAGGGATCTCTTTTAGATTGGGAAGGAGCATGGATTAAGAATGTATTAAAAAATAGTTACCCATCTGGGAGCTTGAGTCAGAACCAGAGCTGTGACCTTACCCCACACATCTGTCTCCTCCATTGCAACCTCAGGATAATAATCACCTTTTCATTTTGACCTTCACTCAATTTTATTTCATGAAGTAAATAATAGAGAGAAAGAATATAGAATCTATAGCTAAATTTCAATTAAAAGATCGGTACACATGTAACAGAAAAGAAAGATGCTAGCCACTTCTTTTTTGTTTAAACTACACCTGATCTTTTTTCTACCAGGTACAGCCAATGTTCAGACAGTAAAAGCACTCCCCAGTTACTTTATCTGAAGTGGAGTGTCATCATTTGACCCACAAATGCTTCTGGTTGACTGTTTGGCCATTTTTTTCGGGGCATAAACTCCCCTAACAACTTAACATACTGTTAGACATTCTTTTTTCCTATATTTAGAAGCTCTTTAATGGAATCTGTAACATACTTCTGAAGTCTGTACTCAAGCATAAATAAAATGTTACTTCATGTAGCTCTAATTCCTTGACAGAAGAGAGTGTTTGAGAGTATAGGTATATTTGCATATATACTTCCGGAATAAAAGCTTAGTCTTTGAAAAATGAGTATGTATTAAAGTCTAGAAAGTCATAGTTTACCCCTCAAGTTAGGGTGAAAAAAAATCTGAGGAAATGTTCTTTTCTGTGTTGGAATACAAAGTAGCTTCAGTTCAGACTCTCATTTCTCCTAATGATTCTACTTTCTGCCCAGATTCACACTTTGAATAAACTTGAGGTAGTTACAGCACAGAAATTTTGAAAAAGCAAAGCTTGCTGCCTGCAACTATGGACTCCTTGATTCTATTAAATCCTGGCATTTGCAATTTGCCTTTGAGTCTGCTGCAGTACGTGAGTTTGCTTTTATCAATGAATCTGATGGGGAAATCTAGAAAAGCTGATAAACTTCTCAGAGATGGAGCCTGCTCTTCTGCTGTCTACAGTACAAGATCATACCTGTCAAACACAAAGCTGGGCAGCTTAAATATACTGTAGGGCTGGAAAAGCCCGCTGCAGTTAAGACAGCTAGGGTCACTTGGTGGCTCCCAAGAAGTCAATCTGAACTTTGCTAGTATGTGAGATCAAAGGACTTCAGTACTTCTTTCAAGCTTCTTTCACATCTTTCAAGCAAACAAATAAGGGCTTCTAAAGCCACTGGAATTTGGGAGGGTTTTTAAAATTATTTTTATATTTTAAATTACACAAGTGCACAGAATAATAAAATGTTTCCTAACATAAATTTAGTTTGCAGCTAAGACTTTTGGTCAAATGTACTTTGTTACTGGAAAAAGGCAGCCTGAAAACTGGGAAAATGTTTTCAGTCCTTTCTTAATATTTTAGGATAGTATCTATTGTTGTTTTCCTGTGACAGAGCCTGGAGTTACTCAGCATCTGACAGATTAGGCAAAAATTCATTGAAATAGGAAAACCATTACTTTCTTTCTCCAATTTCTCTAAATATTTCCTGAATATTTAGTGCATACTAAATCCTGTAAAACCAAACATAGGATAATCTAACTAATCAGTATGAAAAAAATTACATAGGAATCTTCCTTGCTACAGTTAAAGAATTCACTTCTGAAACTCAAGAGGTGTCGCTACCAACTTTGCAATCCAGCTTTGATTCTGGGGGTATGTTTCATTAAGATTATAGGAAGAGCTAATGTCTGTAATAGCTCTTTTAGTACACATGAACCATTCCATATACATACAACCTGGATCCAGGCACAGGGGAGAGGCAGGTGAGATCCAATTTCCAGGCAGTCTTAAAACGGAAGTTTCTTGTGGTCTAGCCAACACTGCCCTGAAACTTTTAGGTATATTTTCTGCAATCCAATGCAAATCTATTCCTCAGTAACAGAAGTAGCTCCAACCACATTATTTCATTCATGTTAATAGCTAAGTATACTTAGAAAAGTATTCCAGAGTCTATCCAACATTGTACATTAAAAAAAGTATGTAAAAAAAAGTCTAATTTCTGCTCTCTTACTGTTCTAGGAAGTGTCTGCCTTTATCTTGATCAATAACAAAATCTTGGTAATGTTCTGACTTTTTAATTTTTTTTTCTTTAATAAAAAAATGAAATCATATTCACTATAATGTTAGGAAACACATTTTGTGCTGATTATGCCTGTCATTCTATTTATACATATGGTAAGCAAAACAGCAAATTCTGCTATATTTATATTCCATATGTAGTCTGCTAAAGTGCAAGTTTGTAAAGATCAGTGCAATTTCTGCTAAAGACAGAGGGTGTAAGGAATTCTTAGGCTGAAACTACAGGAACTCTTTATAAGCCAAAATTATATGCTACAACAATATTAAAAAACTGCATTGGTTTACCCCAGCTGAGAAACTGATCAACTGTGTCTTACACACACATAAATATCACACGTAATACGAACAAGAATGCAAATCTACACATTAAGTGTCTCAAGAGGCATCAGTGCATATTTAAAATTGGTCTTAATACATCTTCGTATTCATGTCACTATTTCTTTACAGAATAGTCAGTACTCTGGGGATGAATACACCTTTTTGTAGCTGTTATAAATGATACTGTGAGGATTTAAAAATCACATAAGTCTTCACAGCTCCTTCAGTCCTACAGCTGAACCTGTGGCTGTGACTATAAATAGATGTTAATGCCAACATGAAGTAGTGCAAACAAAGAGAGCCCATCTGTGTTGATCTGTGTGTAGGATGGAGTTTCCAGTCACATAATCTACTCCAGCTAAATTCTCTTGTCAAAATGGAAACTACTCTCCAAGCACAGAGAGCTCAGGATCCCCAGAAAGAAATTCTGGTCTCAGAAGTCAATGAAAACCTCAACTTAATGTCAGTTAAATTCAGTGGGATCAGGACCTTTCCCTCAGGGTGCATTACATCTGTGATCATTTGGCAGGGAAGGAAGTCAGCTGCACGTCTCCTGGGTGAATGAAATCAAATACTAACCAGACTGGAAGTTATCTTCCTAAGGAGTAGCCTTCCTTATTAGTCTAGAAGGTATTTGTACAGGTAGCTTGTGACATTTGAATACTTCTCTCTAAAAGGTTCCATTTCATTAATATCTTACAGATTATATGAACAGCATTCTTCAGTATGACTTTATTAATTATTTCTAAAGTATTACAGTAGCAATTTATACAGGTGTTGCATATGATCTTCTCAAATACAGAGTTTAGTTGGCCCTAGCTCTTCTTAAAAGGATGATAAATGCCATAAAGCAGCTTGAAAGATAATGTGAGACAAAAGAATCTGGATATGGACTGATGAAATTGCCAGCATTCTGGTATTTTACCTTTTTAGGATATAGAAATGCTCCTAAGAATCACTTGTTTTTATAAGAAATCCAAATTTTGAGTAAGAAAGTTAAGTACCATCTGTTGGAGCTTCAACACAAAGACAATTCCTGTCACATATTACGATACACCGTATTGTGCAAAATGCAGGAGGAAAGGAAAAAGAAACATCAACAAAGGTTTCTTCCTGAATGCTATGTTTAGAGAGTATATTGCTGGCTGAAGGTAAACACTTGCCCCTTAAAAGCTTTTCTCCAGAAAAGCTAATGCTATGAAGCATTAATCTTGACTTTCTCTTTTAGGCTTATTTCCCACACAGGCAAAATTCTACTGAATTAAATTGAAAGTCTGACTAAATGGAAAGTGAGGAGTATGGATCACAGCCTAAAGCAACTGAAACAATTTCAACAGACAAATGGTAAACCCATTAGTGGCTAATCATGCAGTAGCACTTCAGCTGAACAGTGGATTAGAATGAAGGAAGAGACTTACTGGATATGGAGGTATAAAGGGCAAAGGACTTGAGGCTAGTCATTTCTTTTTGTCTGGTTTCCTCTACACTGCTGTGAAAGATGTGTTCCCAAGCATAGAGTTTTAGGAGCTTAATGCCTCGAAGCATCTCATTTGTCTTCTTCAGTCTCTCATTGGAGTACTCCTGCAACATTTACATACATATTTACTTAAAGAGTATAACTGAAGTACCTGTCCCCTAAACATAAGGATGACACAAAAATTGTATGGAGCCCCTTGCAACCAGTCAGCTATAGTCCACTAGTTTTGTCCATTTAGATGTTTTGTCACTATTTTTCAAAAAGATGAGCTTCCCTAGAGCTCAAGTGAACGGGCAGTTTATTTTCACTCCTAAATCAGATAGCTTATACTGAAAATTTTACTCCCCTGTCAGTTTTCTGATGACCTGCAAAGCAGCCTCTCATGACTTCTATTGCCCAGCACACTGGCTGGATTTTCAACAGGCACTCTGACAACGTACAGTGGAGATCAGAACACACAGACAAGCTACGACTGGGCACACAGCTCTGCCCAACCGACGTGACATGGAAACATCGATGCCAGGCTTCAAAGGAGCAAGGTCACATCAGCAAGAAACTGTGATCCTGTAGGGAACTTCGCCGGGCCAGCTGGCTCAGGCACACTGGTAAAGTTATACTCCCAGTAAAGCATAACTGGAATTTATGCTGCTTCCAGTTTTCAGGGTAGCTCAGGGATCTTTGCACCACACTACATTTCACAGTGGAAACATTTCTAGCACCAAATCCACTGCTCCCATCTGCAGGAATTTCTAGATGATGCTGACTGTCTGCTTGGATGCCACAGGGATGAATGCTGTCTATGTTTCCAGAAGCATGTATACTGTTGATGTTAAGGCATTACTTTTCACACAGGAAGGTGCACAAATAACTCTCATCACCACCCATGATTTGTGGTGGAAGAGATTTCAGCAGGCTCTCGGGGTCCATTACAGTTTCATATGGCTTCCTTGGCAGTGCAACAGTTGCTGAATGTGGGGATAAGGTTCAGAGCAGCTGGGCATGGTAATTCCTATGAACCAAGGTAATTTTCTCAGCAGTGATGCTGGTGATTCAAATTAAAGACAAGCCAAGCGAGGGATCAAGGAACAGCTCATGACTTCGCAGACCTCTAAGCTCCCCAGCTAAGGAGCATGGTGTGGGAGTTAGGACTGCCCAGAGGTTATTTAAATAAATCAGTCTGATAGATTTCCACGTCTATGATGTATCTGGGGTCTGAGTTTGGATGCAGCATTCCTGCTTCCTTTCCCCTTGGACAGCTTGCCCTGCATGATTCATTTACTTGTGCACCATCTGACTGCACAAAGCCATTTCAGTCAACGATTACTGACCGTTTACATTTCTAAGTTGAAAGATCTTTTGGATAAGTTTTTTGCACTTAGGGAATCACATACTTGTTGAAAAATATAACCCCCAAACCCTGCATCTTTACTGCTTACGCTTATCACGTTTTCACGTTCTTGAACATTACAAAATGTCTGAGAATCAGTTCCTGGCCAGTGTCCATGGTTAGCTTTGTAATTCCAAACACAGACCAATGCATAACTACCAGAGGTGATATTTATAACCCGTATGAGTTGGAAGACACTTACCAATGTGCTTCTCTGGGCCTGTGAGAGTTTTGTTGCTACAAAGTACTGAACAGGTGCAAGGACTATGATTACTGCTGCTCCAATTAAGGCACTGATTCCAAGAAGGTAGTAGAGCAGAAGAACTCCTACAATTATCTGTTGGGAGAAAAGAAAGTGAGGGGAAGGCTTGGGATTGCTTCACTTTGTGTATGTACCACAGAGACCAATCACTGGGTAACCAGACAGCATGTTCAAAACCAACAGCCACTACAGCTAACCCTACCCCCAAACGTCATATATCCTGTACCTCTGGCACAGTGGGGTTTGATCTGTTGGGATATTCTGTCAGAGCACCAAACATTCCCACCTAGTGTTCCTCCCCAGCTCGTGGGCTCTGTGTATTTCCATCTCATAGACTCCCCATTATGAACAGTAGAGGAAGGTTGTACAGATTTGCGTATCTTCTATAACGTAACTCTCACAGCTATTAAAAATAACTTTACTTAAAAAGAAATACTTATTTTAAAAGCTTTAAATAAAATTTAAAAGTTATTTTAAAATAATACTTCCAAGTAACACATTGAGATATTCCCTTTACAGTCACTATTAAATATTCTTCCCCATTGGCCAGATGACATGGCATGCATTTTCTTTGACTTATGATTGTGGGTTTTTTTCTTCTTTGACGTTTAAGCATTTTTACACCAGGAAAGAAATTACACCTTCCAGTTTGATCAGAACTCACTAGTCTCCGACACAAAGGACTTCCACAAAGAAGGAATGCTTCTTTGCCTACTAGAAAAGCTAATATGAAATATTAAAAATACAACTGATCTTGTAAATGTTAACATGACATTATTGCTGACCAGTACATCAAAAAGGCACATCATAAATCATATCGCTAAGAACCTCCACTTCAAATAAACTCTAACATAAACTTGCAAGGAATTGTTTTAAGGATTCATGGTACCAGACTGGCATTGACTGTTACGAAAAGGTTAGAGAAACAGCTTGAGAAAAAAAACATTTGTCTTTGGATAAGTAAGAATCTATAGAGCCACAGTCTGGATGGAAAGGGATACTGTGAGCACCTCAATAAATACAAACAAGATGGAAAAGCTACCACTGTTAATTACCACTACTCTAATGATTAACTCCTGAACAATTTGGAACACTGACACTCTCTCTATAATTTATCAGTATAAGTTGATAAGTTAATTGGAAGACATAGTGATAGAAAGTTAATTTCATACATCATTTCCCTTAATTAAAAACAAAATAAAATTCTGAAATTTCTTTAAAGTGTTACCTACTACTCTTGCTATATTTGCATACTCTCATAACCCTTATGGAAACACTATCTTCCATCATTTTGAAGTCATAAACTTACCCACTCCCACACATATTTATGGGAATTGGGTGTTTCCATGAAGAAAAATTAAATCCTTAGTTTCCACATTTCCATCTTGACATTTTCATTAATTTAAGGCACACAGAGAGAAAATACAGGTTTTTTTTTTCTTAACAATCCTTTGATGCCTCTCTGTAGATGAACCAAACTAAAACATGACTCAAAGTGAGTCACAGTATTTACTTAGGAAACACACAGTAACATGAAAGTGAAGTCCTACTGTATATACAGCATAAATCTAGTAAGAGCAAAGGTTACATTGTAAACTAAAAATGTTTTCGTGAGGAGTGAGAACTCCGTTTCCATCTGAAGTCAGGAAATCCATGACTATATGAAGCCAAAGAAAACATGCAAGTCCTCTGTCAGATCGCCCTGGCAGAGCTCCCCTCCAAAACATGAATGGTCTTGGTCTTTACAGATCAAGATATTAATTCCCAACTGCTTCTTCATGAGCAGACAATCCAGGCACTCAAAATACAGGAAAGCAACAAACTGTGCAGTTCAGAGATGTTCAAACCTACAGAGTCAATGCGGAACACTGACCTGCTTTCCCCCACTACTGGTTGATTGTCAAGGACATTATGGAACTTGCTAGTTCTAGAAAGAGAGCCTCAGCTTCTCACACAGACAAGGGGAAAGATATTCTACCTATTGGATCCTGAGGGATTTGATAGCTTTCAGCTGCTTTTCCCCCATCCTGGCTAGTGAAAGGGTCAGTCTTTGCAATAAAAAGTCTGTTTTCAATAGATTAAAAATCATCCCATTTTTGTTGTTTTTATATTGCGATAATAAGGGCAAACTTTTAAAATACATTCATCATGTATGGGACAAAAAAAAATTCTTAATAAGTATGTGAATACTTGTATCTAAAAAGTGCTGAAATCTTTAAGCATTATTGCAAGTAATTCTAAATGTATCATACCAAACACTACACAGTCAAGAATAAATAGTACGTAGATAATATCTGAATTGCTGGAGGACAGTATCTGGCAAATGGGAAGGCTCTCACTAATATTTCTGAGAAGGTAATGATCACATTTTTTGAAAACTGTGTAATGAAACACTTCCCTTTCATCAAAATCCCAAAGCTCTTACCTGCCAGAGATATATATCATGAGCAAGAAACTCACCAATAACTGGTTATTTTGTCTTGATTATTTATTGAGGATAGCAACTACTTTCAGCCAGAAACTGCTTTGTGGCCAGTTTTGAAAGAGACAAACGTCCTTTCATGACAACCGTAAGCTATCCCTGCCAATGAACCAGAGATATGAGAATACAGGATTTTTTAATAATCACAATGAAATCAAACAAGGGTGTTTATAAAATGACAGTGGTGGCGAAAGGCTTTACAGGGCCTCATTTTGCTCCCAGGGTTTGAGCCAAGCCTACTGAGGGCATCTTTCAATGGATGGACATCCCCAGGCTTCTTTTCATGGTTTTCAATGGCCTTCAAACAGTAACTTAAGGCAATGATAAAGCTCCTATTGACTCCAGTCAGAGCAAAAATGGGGCTCAAATTATCTGGACTGTATAGAAAACCTAACTTGTTATGAATGGCTAGGTCTTCTAAGTCGAGGATAATTACAAAATCCACAGCAGATGCTGAAATGCTGATTGTTAGGTTAAGAGCTACAAAACAATAAAAAAACCGTTTTAAATAACAACAAAGCTTGTTCAACTTTTGATTAGCCATCTCTTGAGCATCCAGTAATCGCTTTCACTGCCTCATAAAACAAGGTATTGAATGAATGTTGCGGAAACATGTTTTGGAGAAACCTTTGTGACCACCATGACACACTGATCTGTGCCTTGCAATGCGTGCACCACCCACAGCACAGGAGCATGCTTTGACATTTATTGTCCTGATCTGCTAAGGAGCATCGCAGGGTGAGTTTTAATGCAAATATAATCATATTTTCAGAAGACTGTCAGGAAATCTTTACGAGTCCTTGGACTTCTGGCACATCAGAGCAAAATGTTGTTACAGACTATGCAATGAAATTAGCTTAATTCTCAGTTGTGCTAAAGCTCTCTCTACCCTGAGCTGCCCGAGTGGTCTTATAAAAACCATACATTAAACTGGCACCTCTCACATAGCCTGTTTTCCTAGCAGATTTACAGTGGAGACTAAGCCTAGGGGATAATTGGACCCTAAACATTATCATTAAAGGGGTGGACTCTTCTTAATGGCTCATAGCTTTCAGCAATATCATTTTAGCAGCATTTCACTGACTTCGTCCCGCAGGGTCCTTCTAGTCAGTGAGCAAAAAATACTCTGATACCCAAGTTACCGCCAACAAATTCCCAACCTGTAACCATACTTATTAGGATATTTCATATCAGTTTCTTTTCATTTTAGTTGTCTTCTCTTTTGTAATTAAAAATCAATATTAGCACATGTTCCTTGATCCTTTGGGTTCTTTTCCCACTTTAATCTAGTTCCCATTTTTCCTACCCCATAATTTTTGGGAAACCATCCTGATGTTAAAAAATAAGTTGTTTCTTTCTGAGAAAATCCTGCTGATAATTGCTATATCCATCACCCTTTTTTTAATTCTAGAAAGTAAAATGTGTTTAACTGGCACATAAGCCTCTCCAGGATCAGGAAAACTAATCTATACCCTGATGCAGTTATTCCTGCACAAGAAAGACAAAATGCATTTATACTGTATGAAGGCAGCCATACTATGGCCTGTATAAATATGACTACAGGCACTTTGCATCTTAGTATTTTAACAGGTATAGTTATATACAGCTCACACACTTGCATTAGAGTAAATGCAAACCCCAGGCAAAAAAACATGGTTAAAATAAATCATCAGTTAATAAGTTGCTGACTGTTTACACCCAACTGTGCTCATAACCCTGATTTGAGGCTTTACACAACTCTTGCTGGAGTCAGCGAGAGTTTTACCAAAGATTCTGACATATTTCTTCTTCCTCCAGGCCCTATTGCAGTCTCAGAAGCAATATACCCCTTACTACAACAGAGATACTAGAAGACATACGGTAACATATTAGGTTTCAAACACATACAGCAAAAGTGTGAAGACTCCCAGAGTATTTCAAGAGGACACTAATTAGTTTTCCAGAAAACAAATACTCCCCAATGACTGAGGGTACACATGATGCATTCAAGAATTCATTATCACTGACAATGAAGAAGGACCTGCGTTGCTCCTCCCCAGTATTTTCCTCAGTGAGGAAAAAAACAATTCCAGGGAAAATAGTTAAACTAGGGGTTTTTTTTCCAGGTTAGTAAGTTAATCTGCTTTACTATGCAATTAGATGATTTTAAGACTATCACAAAGGAAGACTTGCTCATTTGATCTGTAGCAACTTGCCCAAAACCTCTTGGCTTTGACAGGAACAACTATAAAACCCACTCAATTCTATTATGTATCTGTACTGTCAGAAGTTAATCCAGAGCTCCTGATGGCCATTACACATTCCACGAGGCTACAGGACATGGAACCAAGAGTCACCAGGCAACTGAGCAATTGAGCATGACTCAGAACAGTGATCTGCCCCATGTCATGTATGTGGGAAAGGAGATTGAAGGGATGAGAGTGGTGTTTAAATACAGGAGAACAAAAAAACACAAGAGAGAATAAAGTAGCAAAAACATTTCATATAACAAATGAATCTGTGGAATTTTGTATGCTAGAATGTCATCCATGAGGCAGCAGTAGTTTTACGGGATGTCCAAAGGATCACGTCTAAGTGATCATATTTTTTAATAAACTGCTGCTTCTCTTGCTTCTGTGGGGATTCAGAAGACAAATGCTTGCAATACATTCCAGTTAACTCCCCGATGTAATAAATTAACATATTGGAATAACACATCCTGCTGCACACTATAAATTCTTGTTACAAATGCAAAGTATGTTTGGCAGCAGTCAAGATCCTAATACAACCCTAAATACCTAGAGCCCTGTCACAGATACGAAATATATTATATACAACGTTTCTAGATATTAATAGCTTGAATCTTATCTCAGGTTAAAGAATAACTTCTTCAATATCTCTCCTTTCATAAAATTCAGAAGCAATCAGTCACTACTGACTGATGACATGAATAACAAAAGCTTGTTCAGTCTTCTTACCTGTACTGGCATAGCCCAAAGGTTAGGGCAGAGGAAAAAAAACCACATCAGCTGATTTGTGTCTATGGCAACCAGGTTACAGATCTGGCCTGCAGTCATCTCCCCCATAGACATGTTAGAGGTTGAAAGCTGCATAATTTTATTGTATATTTTTGTCTGGAACATGAGATCAAAAGGTATTAGCATAGAGAAATAAAAAAAGATTTCTAGCACCATCTAAAACACAGGTGTCACCCAGCATGCAGAGGGAAACCAAGATTCCCAGTGACTTGAACAAGGAGCTTAAAGCTTAGCGTTTTGTATTATAATGAAACATTTTAAGCTACTGTCTTATTGTTCACCTACAAAAAGCACAGCATAATTAGGTACATAATGGTTGTCCGAGTACTCCCTTTTTGCATCCCTGTGGGTCAGTAAGAGAATTAAACCTTTACTTCCCATAAGGCCCAAGAACCATATTAACTGTTCTTTTCACCTCCAGCTTCTCCACGGAGTGCCCTTGCTGGAACTACTGCTAATAAAATACTATATTATTACATTCAATATATAATTGTCAGTATATTAGAATCCTTGTTATTTTTTCTCTGGCAATTGATTCAGGTCCCATCCAACCTCAGAACCATGTTCTTGGCTGAGAACGTTGCTACATTTTGGGTAGGGAGCTCAGTCCCATTACAAAGTTTAATTCACAGGCAACTAATGTGACAGGTCCAATTCTGTACTGAATTAAGTAGTTGCCTCAGTGCAGAATCAGGCAGCATGTATAAAAATAGATCAATACATAATAATGAAAGTGTACTTTTACCAGCTGGTTTGGTAATGCTTTGCAGTCACGAGACTTAGCTGAGAGGAGGCACCTTGATCCAGTAAGTGCCTTTGGATCAAGTGCCAACTGTCCATCATGAAGCATAAATTCATACAGGGCACATTGAACAGGTGCAAGTTTACACAGGGGAAAGAGATAAAAGGTTTAAAGAAAATTGACAAATTAGAGGGAAAAAAATGTATAAAAATACTGGCACAGATACTGCCATTAACACTAATTCAGCTGCTTAGAGTGATGGATAGAAACTTTCCAATTTGAATGGTCCAGCTGTTGATGTAATCTGTGCCTCTGTGTAATATCCAGTGCAGAGAATACAAAGCTTTTCTTAAGCAAAACTCCTGTAGCACTATTTTCCAACAATCCCCCTTTTGCATTTGCTGTAGTCCACATATTTTTCAGTTAGCTGCAGCTCTTCTGCTTGATGCAAGACATGCAATTTTTTTAATGTATGTTTTGGGTCAAATTTTTATTTCTTTAGGAATTTTATACTTCACTCTAATAAGGGAAAACCAAATGGATGGAATCCAGAAGTCTGGCAGCTGACAAGTGCTTCCAAGTGTAAGATCAAAAGAGGATTAAACAATTAGGCTGTTATTGAAAGCATCCATCTATCACACAGACTCTCACAGGATCGATGTAGTTTCAGTGGCTAAATAGTGTAACTTATAAAGCTGGCTTTCAAGCTGTCAGAGGGTAGGTTTCAGCCAGTGCACTTGGCAATACCACACTGTAATCTTACACCTAATTCTCTCATTTCCAGGCACAGATCTTTGTATACTACATAAAACTTTGATCTGCTGTTCACAGTTATACAATGATTATGGACTCCATTTTACCAGTCTTACTTATGTTCAGTAATTGCAGACTCCGTAATGCTTGGTAGATTTTGTGGCATGACCCATGGAATAAGACACTACTCCATGCATTGGGAATACAACCTATCCTTTTGTCCAAAGTATATTTATGAGACATTTTAAAGCTGTATTATTTGCATGGGATGTTACAAAAATGTGCCTTTGAGATGGGAGAGGTGTAGTTCACAACCTTAATTCTTTCAAAAGTTACATTTGGTTTCACTGTCAGCAAATTTATGCTCAAAGGTAAGCAGAAATACAGCATTCAATATTACAAATAAATGTTTATATAAAATCATCAAATAAGATGCAGAAGAAAGAATGCAGGTAGGTCTAAGTTAACACAATCTTTAATGGCAACGGTTGCATTCAGTACATTTTAGGAGAGAAGCATTTCAGAATTTTACAACTATGATTATAATTTTTATTTACAAATACATGTACGATTGCATAAAAATAGCATATTTAATAATATATTGGCTACCTGTATCGCGCCTCTTAAGTTGATTCCCGTTTCAATAGCAACATAATAGGATGCTTGGAGAAATGTCCTTTGCAACAGAAGGGCAAAAAATAGGAGTACAGCCAAAACATAAGCATTGGACAGGAACTCTTGAGATGAAATAAAAAAAACACCAAGAATTTTAATCTATAAAAAAAAATAAAGTTAGAAATCAGATGTAATAGTAATTTAATTACCAGTTTTGCACAATTAATAAGCAGAGATAACCATAGTTTATTTCGTTGAAAATGCTCCCAACCTGAAACGTCAGTTTATCAATTCAAGGAAACAGTCATATACCAACTCAGTAAACTTTTTTAAAAGGCAGAATGATGTTTATATGATTTCTGGTATAATTCCAAAACCGTAGGATGGTTTGAGTAACTCCATATGGTCATTTGCTAAAAGATGTGCACTGCCCATTGTCAGAAAGGACAAGTAAACATCCCTCTGGAGAAATTAGTCCTCTTATTTTAGCACCTCAGGTTACAGAGCATTCAAATGACCTTCACAACTTGTTGAAAACGTATCCTTTTAACTCCTGGAACTATGCACATTATTTTGGTTTGCAGCATCTAGTTCAGCATTTTTATTTCTAGTCATTACCTCCCAGCAAGTTCATGGGATCACAGAAGTGCATTCTGAAGCATGTCTATAGCTTACTGGGAAAACAGTGTATTTATTCTAGATTATATTTAACAAGCAGACACCCTTGGTGCTACAACTATTTGAGAGACTGTCTTGCCTTGGGAAGCCTTCTGAGACTAAAATGTCTGCCTTCCTCTTTCGCCCCTTTGCTTCTTTATGACTTTGATTGCTGACTTATGCTGCCATTAAAGGCAAAATTAGGAAGAGGTCACTTTATTTCCTCTCAGAAGGCTTCCTGTAATTTACACTCCTGCTGTATTCCTTGCTCATCACATTTCTTCTTGCCTACAGTTTCTTTGCTGTTGACGTTTTCAAGATTGCTATAACATTTAATAAACTATATTTCGCAAATTCTCACTGTCTGTACATTTTATTAGATTGATCAGCACCTTACAGTTAACTGTTTATAGAAACCTCACATGACAAGTTAATAGAGAGGCTTAACTTAGTTTTTAAAGCTGTGCTTTTATAAGATGAGGCTGAGCCAGCTAAAAGAACAATTATGTTCAGATAAAGAGACATTTAACTACAGTTTTAGTTATTTGTACCTTAAACGGATTTTAAACCCTAAATTATTACCTATTCCATAGTTATTCAAATAGGCTACAGCAGTGTTATATACTGCTAAAAGTCTACGGTACAGTAAAAGTGAGTCTTTCTTCCAGATTATTTACAGTTTTATAAGCTCGGTTTTTTAAATCAAGTTAACTTGCTTTTGACACTTCTGAGCAAGAGGTAACTGTGGTTGTAAATTTGTTCTTGCTGTAAATCTGAAGCATAAAGAAGGAAGACTCAAGGCTCTACATTTAGCCTGGAAACTTTAGAAAACGTACCACAGGTCTGAAAAGTTACAAATACAACTAAGTCTTTTCCATGCTACCCATAAAGCCCTGACAGCAAAAAAGAAGAGAAATTCACGAACTGGCCAAGTCCATGGCCAATTAGAGGCATCCAATTCAGACTCTTTAATATTTATGCTCATAAGCATAAAGCATTAGGCACATGTAAGGTGGAAGAACTGCCCCTGGTGCTTAATTGTACAAGTTTAGAAACACTATTGTTTCCTGTGCAGTGTATATGTACTCACATACTCAAATACAAGATAGAATGTGAAACAGTGTTTAACTGCAAAACTTGGTGATTTTGGAAAAAAAAAAAAAAAAAAAAGGAAAGGCACATTGGGGAAAACCAGGATCATTTAAAATTGTGATGTTTTCACCTCAGACATATTTTGTTAACTTGCAACAGTGATCATCTTCCCTCTGAGTTAGCCTTTCTGAAGTCAGCTATTATTTTAGCAGTTCTTCACTGGAATTTCTTTTAATTTCAATATAGGATCATCCAGGAAAAAGTTGCATCTCTGTAACCCATTAAAATATAAAAAAAGCTTCTTATGAAGGCAAAGCTAGAACATGTAAGTCTGCGACACTGGGAGATCCTGATTGTCAAAATACCAACTTGACAACAAAGAGAAACACTCTGTACGGCATTATTACAATCACGAACCACAAATATAAACATCACACACTTGGTGAAAGCACCAAGATATTTGCCAAGTCTCAGGTGCATTATCAGGCCATTATGGTTTACAAAATCCCACAGCATCTATGTGTTTAACCTACAATAGCTGCCTACGTACACTTGTCAGCTTGCAGGAAACACAAGGAAATAACTGAACATCTACTAAACCTTTTGCATATAAGGCAAATAACCTTGTTCGAGAAGCTTGATGGAACTAACGAGATGTTTTATTTTCAGAAATGGCTCTGGAAACATTCAGTGTCCCACCTTCCTGACGACTTCAGCATAATACCACTTTTTTTAAGTGCCAGTAGGCTCTAACCAGTAACAGGCTGAGCAAGAGGCTACTATCTAAATACTTAAAGACCCTAGACGCACCCAGTCTTAAATATCAATACTGGACCTTTTGCTACACTGGGACCTATGACTTCTAGAGCTTTTAAAATAGTAAGTATGTAAGTTTGGTGTATCATTAGAATGTGTTATGTCAGCAGACACTCCTAATACTGGAACTGCTAATCCTAACATCGGAATGTGGAAGATGCTACCAGCAAAATACAAAATTCTGTTAGCCTCCTCTTCAGTGTGAGATGATTAACACTCAGAGAAAATCATGTCATAGGAATGTTCCTGTGTGGCCATAAATATTGATAATGGAGTTATAAATAAACATGAAGAGCGTGACAGAATGTAAGATGCTGTTGTGCTCTGACTAACTGCGGCACTAACTAAAGCAGTTAATACTGCCCATGACACACACGTGATCTCAAAGTTCCAGCTCCATGGTAGTTTATATCTGTCACAAAGGGTCTGAAGAATGAGCAAATATTCTATCTTCAGAATTATCTCTTTGCCTTCAGTTTCATAAAGAGAATTTCTGTTTGCAAGATGGAGTTGACTCATTACAACATCTCCTCAATCTAAACTATTTAAAATGGAGAACTGTCACTTTAAGGGATGGGTAAAAGACACTCTCCACTGTACTCACAGCTTACGTTGCTTGTCCGATTCTGTCCCACTGCATGGCAATTCTCTTCAACAGCCTCAAACTCAGAAGCACATCATCCACAAACAATGATTGCCCCCACCATATCTTTGCCTTCATAAGGCAGTGTTTTAGAAGGCCTGTTTCTCACACATACGTATCTTTCAGGAGAAAACACTAAGACAGGGGTCTCCTTTTTTTGACTTATTACAAGTAAGGGTATAATATTCCTAGTATAGAGCTGGTGTATTTTTTCCCAAAGTAGACCCAGTTGGCTAGGTATATGCATACATGTGGGAGTTTTCCTGAACACCTCAGTCTGTTTCACATGCTTTGAACAGAAAGCCTTCATACATTTTTAGAAAGATATTTCACCTCATCATTCAAAAGCAATTTTCAAATGTAAAGGTAATTAAGCCTCTTAACAGAAAACAAAGTGTATAAACCAGGTCAAAACAGAAGGAAAAGCCTTAGAGACTTTTTAGCAAAGGTAAAAATATACCCTTAAGCGTCACTCATGGACTATCACCACCAGTGAATATTGCTGTTGGGTGACGCACAAATGGTATAAATAACAATGATGAGGCTACCGCTTAACTAGACACAGGGAGGATGTCAAGGCTGTATGAGGCTCTCTTTAGGGCCTATCTGGGCCAGACCTGAGCTTTTCTCACAGAGAAGCACAAGCTGTCACTTTAATAGGAAAATTAAACAGGATAATCCATAAATCTTGATTCGATATAATTTCAGCTGAAACAGTATTCCAAACAAATTATCAAGCAGAGCTCAAAAGCTCCCACAGTACTTTGCTGTAACATAGCCCTAAAGTCCTAAATTTTTCATTTCCTGCTTTAACTGGTTTCCATTGAATCCTCTTGCTATATTAAAGTTTCCAAATATTAGGATAAGAATTGCAAAACAGATAACCAATTCATTTTAGCCTGAGGCCTTTGTTAAATTTTCTGCAATGCATCTGATATATTTCCATATTTACAGTGGACCTAATCCAAAGTGTACTTGCATGAATGCGTATATTTCCATTGGTGTCAACAAACTCTGGAAATAAAGTCTTATATCAAACAATAAGCGAGCTGCAGAAATAAATTGATTTTCTCATAGAAATCCAGCCTGAGTGACCCCACCTTATAATGAGAAGATGCTTCCTGAGTTAGGTGGTTGGTTTTTTAGTTAGTCAAGAAGTATGTCCATTTCTTCTTGGCAAATATTGATTTAAATACCATCCTTTAGAAATGTTTCAGGTGATCTTTCAAAACCAACCTCCCCAAAGACACTAGTGGAAATTCCTTGTCACAGTTAAATTACTTGGCATTTTATTGTGATAACAAAAGCCTGCTTTAATCCTCTTAGACATCACTCACTTTTGGAAATGAAAAGCCAAGCCTATTAAAAACACTTTTTCCTTTCTGAAAATCACTCTGTTATATACTTGATTCAATATCTACTCAAGACTGTACCTAAAATCCTTATGATACTAATGAGATTCTGGATATGCTTGACCGTTATCTTGAATGAGGTTATTTTCCAGAATGCAAGCCTGACTAGATGCGTGGGTGATGTATTTTTCTCCCCATCAAGATATAAAAATGAATAATAAACAGTACATACATACTGTCAGTTCTAGCATTCACAAATACATTGCAGTCACTTTCTTTACTGAGGTCAGATAATACAGTCATAGCATTACCTTTTTTGACTCCTCTATTTTTATGACATTTTGACAGTACCTGTGGGCGAATGGTGTTATTTCCTTTTCCAACATTGTGAACAATCCCAGAGATGCAGAGTGGACCAGCAAATCCAAGCAAGTCAGCCAGAATACGGAATGTGCTACTGAGAAGTAAGGGTCTTCCAAAAGCACAGCAGAGAGCTCGCCAAATTGATCTGGATCCTTGTGGCGATGATGACCTTTTGTTCTGCTCAGAATAAAAAAAAAATCTGTAAGGAATATGTTATATATTAACCTCAGATCTGATAAATTATCGGTATTTTTATCCCTGCTTTAATTCATTGACAACAAGTTGCGACCTTTCAGCTAGAAAAACACAGGAACTATAATTATTGTCTCATTTGTTTTTATAGAGTCAGAACAAAACATTCATTTCTACTCTCCTCCACTTCACAAAAAGAACCATGATTTCTTTCCTTCCTTAAATAGGGATCAAATAAGTGTGTTGTTTGTGGGTTGCTGGGGGAGAAAGAACAAAAGGGGAGAACTGACAGGTTTTGTTTTCCTGTGAACATAGAGACTGGAAACCTACACTCTTTTCAGACAGGATGCAAAATACTTCTCTTAAGATCCTGAATACACTTAGGACCCACCAGAGAGTCAAACGGAATTTGAGCTGTGGTAGTTTCAGCCCTGAATTCTCCTATGGACAAACTGTAAGTGAAATAACATGGAAAAAATAGTCCTGTGAGGCCTCATTAATTGATTCTGTAATTGAATGATTCCAGGGTCTTATTAGGAAGAACGATAATGGTGTTCGGTGAATAAAGTCCATAATTACTTTCCAGATCAAAAGAGAGGTAATATGAATTTTACATGCGTTTAACTAGTAATGTGTTTGACATGTTTAGGTAGAGAAATTTCATTATTTGTAGGAGGTACAGCTGAGTATGTGACCTCTTCGTATATGGAAAGCTATGTTAATGGATACTTCATTTGCATCATGTCTGTTTATAAAATTTTATATCATCCTTATAGCATAAAAAGTAATTAAAAATGCAAGCACTGAGTAAGCAGATAGACATAATTCCATGCTTTGCATACCTTCTGTGCTTCAAAGGCCTCATTAAGGCGAATGTAATTGGTCACAGCTCTCATAGCAATGGGAAGCTTGCCTATGGTTTTCAGGTCTATTGGTTTTTTATGGGCAGTCTTGATGAATGTGTTCATCCACCAGTATGTTCCTTTGGATAACAGATTCACAAATGGCTGTAAGAATCGAACACCAAGGTCCTGGAGATCCTCAGGAGGTTTAACTTCTTTAGGAGTTTTGAAGAAAACATACCTCTGAAATTCAGAAAAATACCAAAACAATCACATTAAATACATAAAAAATAAAAGTCCACAAAGAATAGATAAGATATAAAGGACATTGCAGATAATCAATGAATCAGTCTTGGTTTCTCAGAAGTACTCAAGGAACTTAAGCATTCAAATCCATCCAAGACAGCAATCCAGCTTCCTCAGGTGCTGAGGAAAACCAGAGGCATCCAGTCTAGAAATAAACAATCCTAAACATTCACAATTACTTTGTTTATGGGGTGCAAATTTGCATACTTGTAGATGTAGGAAAAAAAACCAACCTTAAACTTAAAATAGTACAGCCCCGGTCTCTCACTCCGAGTTCCAGCCAGCACAACATGGGACATGTTTAACTTAGGGACAGCCCTGAGGCTATCACAGCGATTCCATCCTCAACACCACACTGCCTCACGTCTAAGTCAGCTCAGAATATGGAGCTGCCTGTGCTATCCTGTATGGCTCTGGGAAACCACTGAACTAGAGAGTGCAGATGGCATTAACAAATGCTTTTGTTGGCTTAAACGCGGAAAGAGAGAGGGCCGACTGCTCATGATTTCCTGTTGTCAAGATAAAACTTTCTCAGACATCACTCATTTTTGGGAATGAAAAGCCAAGCTTCTTAAAAATACACCTTTCCCTTCGGAAAAGTACTCAATCATGTATTTCATTCAATCTCTACTCACGACTGTACCTAAATCCTATTAATCTTAGTAGGATTTCTGGATATGTTTCAATGCTCTCTTTTATCCAGTCATATCTGGAGAAATAATTCACAGATCCTGGAAAAAAGGAGTGTTAGGGTTGGGAAAGGCCATCTAGAGTAACAGTGGGAACAGCAGAAGGAAGGGAGAAGGTACAATTGGGATTGAAATATAAACAAGTCAATCTTCTGTATTCTGGAAGAAGATGGGGGACGGCAGGGGAAAAAAGGTGAGGCCAATGTCTCCTGTTTCTGGTACCACAGAGACCTCACCCCTTATTTTTATTTTTCTCCCCACCTCCCCTCAACAGAGGCCAACTCTCCATGCATCCCAAACCTTTCCTTCAGCAGCTGCAGCAACAAGCCTGGTTCTCCAAACTCTGCCATAGACTCAATAGGCAGTAAAAAAATCCATACTGCTGGGTAGTTCATTCTATGCATCAATGACATCCTTTAATAATTCAAACAGATACAACATTAAAAAAATGACAATAGGCAGTGACCATTTTTTATTCTTCTTTGTGACCTATAATTCCACAGTGAATAAATATAATTCAATTATGCTATTCTATTATGAAGTTTATGAGCAAGTCCCTCTGATGTCACATTTGAATTTCACTTTTTCCATAAACCAATGCACTTTTTTTCATTTATGATATATATATATACTGAATATCCAGCATTGAGGTTTTCATTCCTCTTTCTTTCAAAAACTTTACTGAAAAGGCTGCTTTTAGACATATTTTTGTCCTAAGCTATCAGATAAACACATAGACACACAAAATCCCCAAGAATATCACAAAAAAATCAAACACATGATAGGCACAACTCACTTGCTGAATGCATTACTGGAAAGAGTTCACATATTCCTGCTTCCCCACATGTGAGGGAAGCAGCAAGAAACTTTGCAGGGAAAAATTTCTTCCCCTCCAAAGACTAAGTTTAATTTGTTCACACAGGGACAGGTGAAGGGAAGAACTTTGGCATTTATCTACCCAGTAGTCTCCAAAGTCATCACTCAGTTTGGATGATGACTGTAGACACCACAGATGAAAAAGATCTATACATAGCTGGGAGGTTAGATAGCAACCCCAGTCGCCCAAATAAATCCCTTATTGTGATTGTCTCCTGGAAAATGAGAGATGTTATTTGTGTGTCTAAGATATTCTCCGATAGAGCTGACAATTCCTTTCACCCAGTCTTCCTTGCATCAGAAATACTTGTTTCTGATGACTGCAACTGTGAATCATAATAGACATTTTTAAAACAAAGTTAAACAGATGAAATTAATCTTAATTTAACTACAATGGAGTCTGGCATTTTTTGAAATTATGGATTCATCTGGCCTAATAAAATTGGATTAACCTTTGATTTTCAAAAATATTTCTATTTCTAACTGGATTTTTTTCTGTCATTTAGAAATGCATTTCACACTAAGTATCCAGAAAGGGAAATTGAAAAAAAAAAAGGCAAAACATCAAAAAAACCAGAAGGAGATTTTTACGATACAAACTTACCCTCACCCTGATGACATTAATTTCTACAGCTAGTAGCATTCCATATAGAACAACCAGGAGTCCTGTGAGGCAAAACCGAAGCTGCGAAAATCCAACTCCATTATCACAGAACTTTACAAATTTGATGGTTTTAGTTATGAAAGCTAAAGTCCAGTAGAACAGCAATGCTATAGGAGGAAAAAAAAAGTTAACGAGCTTCACAGTTGCAAAAATATACAATAGCAGTATTAAATACTCATTCAGAAAGAATGCAACAAGAATATATAAAACCAAAGAGTGGCCTTTCTCATGTCAAAACAGAAGCCTAATTCAATTCCAGAAACATGAAAATATTGCGATAATGTTAGTTCCAAATTCCTTTCCAATTAAATTAAGTGATATTTGGAAAGTTTCACAAAGTGAAATCTGCTGAAGGAAATTTCCATCTGTTGTAAACATACAACCGCATGATGAGTTCAAGGGAGGGAGTTGCCCCACAAGTCAAGGTGGCTGTGAATGATGCTCTTCAAATTTGGTTAAAGCTACAAGATTGCTATGAATTTGGCTTGAAGGAAAATTGATCTCATTCCTATGGCAGATCTCTGGGATGTGTGCAGGAACAGATATTAAAATATCTTCTCCAAACTGCTGCTGCCCTATTCTATTCAACACAAATTCCATACATGCAATTTATATGCATACACAGGTACATCAAGGAAGGATGTTCCGACATTTGTAGAATACAACGTTAGCTTTCTGGAGTTCTGCTGACCTTCTTGTCCAAAAGTGCTGATGCTACTGTCAGTTATAGATAAACAACCCCTGCAGTAAGCTCTGGTGATTTGGAAACACACTCCATGCCATTCACCACTCCATCAGCCAGCTCCTGTTCCCCATGCTTAAGGAAATACCTTCTAGGGTTATGTTCTTTTACATGAATCTTTCATTGCTGTTGTATCTGTCATAGTGCAACAGCTGGAATATGCTCTAGCTGCCAAGAAAGATGTATTTATACTTTCCGGGTGTCTTGCTGCAAAACCAGAGAAAGTCTTCAGCCAAGGCACTACCAACTGTAAGACTAACTTACAAATACGGATATTCATCAGGAACTTGCAAAAATTGCAAAGAATTTGTGGTGTTTCAGCTAGCCTGAAGCACTCTAGAAAGCCCTGTGGGGATGTACTTTCCAAGCAAAACTCAATTCAACCCGGAAAGTCTGTATGGGATTTGGGGGTGCCGATCCTGCTTCTGTAGAAACCAATTTCAAAACTCTCATTTAAATGAGGACAGTAAACGGAACAGTACAGGAGTACTGGGCATTAAGACATTGCCAAGAGAGTCTATCTTCCTCTAAAATTAATAGGCCAGTTTGTAAGAAGAAAGCACTGAGGTCAGGTATTTCAGTACTGTATTTTAGTGGCTGATGCAGCTGCAGAGAGAATTTAAGAGATACTTACAGAATCCCTCTTATAAAACTATAGCCTTGTGTGGGGCTTCCTACCATCTCCCCAGTTTATACTGCATCAAATATAACCTCCTCATCCTGTTTCAGGCTGTTTCCTACCTTTGAGGCACTATTCCTCCCTATTTGCAATATGTCTGATTAAAATCTCACTTCATCCAAGAGTACATTCCACACGGTTCTACTCCTAACTACTTTTATCTGCTAATCCTTGTGTTTTGTCTCATTCTGTTTACAACAGGCCAAGAAAACACCCTTCTTCGAGTAAAGAGGGCTTACACAAACATAGCACACTGAAAATCTACACCAGCAGAGAACACCTAAAAAACCAGCCAATCCAACTGGAATCTATGTAAAGCTCTTAGAATTAGAAATAAGAACTGGCAGAGACATTCTCCTATATAGGACGTAAATAAGGATCTATATGACCTTTAAAAATTATTTTATTAGAACATTCATTTACCTTTTATCCAAGTATTAGAAAGTGACAAATGCAACATTCTCAGGTGATAACTCACCTCCCACTGTCATACCTCCTAGAAACATTTGGATTTACTTAGCCTCTCACTCTTGTATACAAGTGTATACAATCTAATCTGGCAGCTGTTCACAGGTCTCTCAAGATAAGGCTCCTTGGAAGATATAGTTATGGCTTTTTCTTTTAAACTGTGCTTTTATCATCTGGCTGGTGAGTGCATATTGGCTGAGAGTTTCTAGAAATTATCACCAAGACCTTCCACTACCATGAGTGCCCAGTGATCAGACCACAGAGGCATGCTTTCACTTACTTGATTGCTTTAGATCTATTCTAGATGGCTGCAGCCTAAAGAACCTCTATTTTTCTTGGGCTGTGTAAGCTACCTCAACCCACAACACCAGAGTGTAGATTCTCACTGCTGAGAATTAAGCAATATGGAACTCAAACTGTTCTACACCTTTATTGGATTAAGCCCAAGATTTGAAAAACCACACACTTAACTGGATGGGATTTATTGATTAACCTGTATCTATTTGGAGAGAAATTTTGTCTACTAAGCAATAAGCATTATATTTATAAAATAACAGGAAGTTTCATTTTAAACAATAAACTAATTCCAAGGGAATTAACTACACTGTCAAGGTACAAGAAGTTGAAATTAGAAAACTAGATTACTGTCAGGAATTATAAGGAAGTCCTGTAATTACGATTGGTTAAAAAGACGACAATTTTCTTAAATAAAAAAAATAATAAACCACATGTTGCCATACTATTATCCCTTTCAGATTAAAAACTCACAGTCCTGTTGTTATTTCATAATTTTCTCTTACTGTTTAATTTCTGAGGTTAATTTATCTATAAACTTAAAAAAATAATGCAATCAGATGCTACCATTCAATTACATATTTTGTACACTGGAAAGCAGATATTCCAATTCAGTATGAAAACTATTCTAAAATGTGTCCTGCTAAACTGTACAACTGCTATGCATCCAATTCTGCAACACTGTGCAAAGAGCACCAAAATTAGCACTATTACGAGAGTCCCCTGGTAAACAGCACTATGCTGGACTCAATCATTAGCTTCAGAGAATAAATATTTTAACCCTTGTCAACTTTTTTTTGATAAGAGATAGTAAGAATGACTACTTCAAATAAGCCAAGAGCCTGGACATAAAAGCTGACAGTCAGGTTCAGTACGGGAGCTTTGCGTCCTTGTCTTGCATACGCCAAGGGAATGTGTTAATCCCCAGGTCTGTTATGGTATCTGCCTCTTGCTTGTTTATGAAGAACTACAAACAAATTTTGTTTCTTTAAGGTACAGAGTGAAAAAGGTTTTTAAAAAAGCAAGCATCTCAAAGTTTCACAGGATTGGAAAATTTTATCCTGTTCAGAATTAATGAACAGACCTTTAAGGGTCTTCTGTACTGCATCAGTGAGAGTTTTCCCACTGGATTTAGTAAACTTTGGATAAGGCTCCGTTAGACTTTGCTTTGTACAGCTACCAACTCTTTGCAAGTGTAGGCATTGATCTCACAGCTGAGGCAGATGATGTCCTGCAGTTAGGTGGAACTTCACCGATGCTCAGAAGTAGCAGAAGACGCCACATCTGGCAATCTACTTTACTCTCCGTGTGTGCGTGTGTGTAATATTAGATCTTCTCTAGATTTTACTAGTGAAGAACCCTCTTTGGGTTTCCTTTCTCATACACTCAATAAAAATTTTATCACCAACTTAAGCTTTTCCTTATGGTTCCCATTTTCTTCACTTGTATTTGGCTCTAGAAGCAAGCTGCTTCATGGCCACACTGCACTCTAGTGGGTTGACAGCTGAGTATAGGTATAATTTAACTATCTGATACTGGGCCAATTGGCATAAAGTCATCATCAAGTAGTTCCGGATGTCAATACAAAGTAGTTGCAATTAACACTGAAAGATGACAATCCTTGCAATTAGTTAACAATAAATTTGTACAGTCAAGAATAAAGGATGGAGACTTCCAGAAATTACAGTCAAGAATAAAGGATGGAGACTTCCAGAAATATCTGCCTTGGGTTCTCTCACAAATGCAAACAAATGAAAACAAAACAAAACAAAACCAAAGCCAAAAATAAAATAAAAATCAAAGACCATCAGCTTATGAAGACTTTGGATAAAAATTCAAATCAGACCAACTAAGTGGAAAAGACCATGGTAGTCTGATTTTCCTTTTTGTTTAAGAGTCAGTTATTAAGATTAGATTTTCTAAGGAGTCTATTCCTTGGAAATTCTTGCAAAATGAAAATTTATAATTATTAACTTTATGATCAATAACAATTACTTAAATGTTGGTATTCACACGTATAACTGTTTACTATTCAAGTATTGTCCAGAGTTTATCCAGCATCAGCACCCTAACTACTGAACAAAATTATCATAAAAGAGAATTCTCTACAGAGAAAGGATTATGCAAAAATGGGTAATCTATTACCAGCTGTAAATTTGTGCTCCCCTTCTCAATGACTTAACAGCAGGAATGTTAATAACTGAATTATTAAACAATAACTGAATTATTAAACACTGCTTTATACATCTGAAATAACAAAAGAAACAAAAGCCAAGAAAACCACTTCTTGCTTTCCACAGGTGATTGTAACAGGCTAGCAATGCTTTCCTGAGACATAACGTCTAGTCCTGCGAGAAGGCATTAAATAGACTGTGTTGACTTAATAAAAACTAAATGATCCCACATGGTTATAAAAGACAAAAAAGGTCCTAGTTAAGAGTACAAGAAGAAAAGCTGTCCCAATTGAGAAGACACAAAGGTTGCCAAGCCTAGATAGAAATCTGAAGTTTTTAATGGGGAATGACTTTTTTTTTTTTTTTTAAAAAAAAAAAAAAAAGCTTTCTCAAATCCAGTTGTAACTTACTTTCTACCACCTGACAAAAACTTGAACATATTCTTTGATACAAAGAGCCTCAATGGCACAAGCAGCATCCATTAATACAGAAAACCAGCTCAAACAAAATTTGATGAGCCAGGACCACCAAAGAAATAACAGTTAACAGGATGACTACACATGTAGACATCCACAGCCTGCAATCTACTTAAACAGTAGAGAACATGTCACCAACTGCGTGATTGTCAGCAGTAACGGATTTCCTATAGCTAGCTACAGTTTATTTGCAATCTTGCAGAAAATAAACCATACTATGTATAGTTCTTCTACATAGCATTTTCCGTTCAAAAGGTCTTAAACCAGTTTATAAAGGGAGTTTTAGGAACAGGAAGCAAGAAGCAGCAAAGTGATACATACTGAAAGTCAGTGATGTCATTCATTTTCCTTGACTCCCTGTGTATTTCAATAGACCACACACACGGAGATGGCTTCGATCTTACATCACGCTTAAATGCAACATGCTGACAAGCAGGGGATTTGGATTGCTTTTAGAGTTAAGAATTTGATGTGCTATTTTTCCACAAATCCAGCTTTGCCTAGAGAAGCTGTTAGCCCGCTGGACCCCAGAGAACACCATACAGAATGCTATCAGAAGTTAAAAGCATTGAAACCAATGAAGTTTCAGTAAAACTCAGAACTGAGTCTGGTAATGGCAACCAGTAGACCAGAACACAGGTGTAGCTTTATTCATACAAGGTAGCACCGAGACTGCAGGGACCCGTCACAGAACAGACAGACACACAGCACTACAGTCACACCTCCCAGTCTTGTAAGTTGTGAGACATACCAATTAACAGCTTCGGGAAATTGGATGTTTCGATATTATGGTAATAGACAACCGATGTGATGGCCGCCAAGAATGCCATCCCAGCCGGCATGTACAGGTGCAAATGGCGTGAATCTGAAACCCTTAAAAAGAAAAAAGGGAACATCTATTAAAATCAACCCCTCTTAGCTATTGAAATGTTTCCCTTTTAATTTATGAATTGTATCCTGTACCCAGCCCCAACGGTAGGATTTTCTAGAATGAGTTATGGGTGTAAAGCTTTCCAATTTTCAATTGGATTTATGCTCCTAAATCACATAGTTGGATTTCAAGTTCCTCCCCTGTGCTGAAAATGAAATGTGTGTACTCCTATTTCCTACTGAAATTAAAATTAGGATAAGCAGCTCAGCTCCAAAATGAGAAAAGTTAATTTAAGCGAAACTAGATTGGGAGCTGTCCATCAAATTATGTAGATAAGACCAACTGACAGCACAGTTTTAAGATTTTCTATAGAAACATTTTGAGGAAATGTTACATTTTCTTTTTCCAGTTTGGGAAAAGGAACAGCACCACAGACAGCATGGGAATTACTTACAGTGAGTTCTGGTTTCAGTGACTGCAAGCCAACAAATAAAACCTACAACAGAATCATATACCCTGAAGTTTTGTCCTACAAAGCAAAGCTCTCCTGACACTTTGCTTCAGGTAGCAGCGCGGGATGTCCTGCCCTCTGCAGCCCTTTGGGAATACGGGAATTGTTGGGTAACGTTGTTGGTTTGTGCAGATGTAGGTAGAATCATGTTTTCCACCGCCCCACTTTCCTTCTACTTGCCATCTTCTTCTCCCCTTTTCTTTCTTTCACAAAAGTAATGGAGTGTCCTGTGCTGTCAAGAGGTACAATTTCCTCTGTCCCCCAACCAGCTCCAGCAGAAAAGGCACGAAGGGGAAGTCCTCAGGACACAAGTGCTCAGGGAAATTCACACCTTGTCCTCTGAACCTCACGGAAAATAAATTAGCACCTCTGGATTTGTTCTTGCTGTGGCAAAAGCTACCTTTGTGTAGTTTGGAGACACAAAGGGGCTGTGCCGTCAGGGAGCTAGAGATCATCACAGGACATCACGCGTATGAGAGCAGAACATTCCAGATGTCTAACGGATCTGCTGGAACTCAGGAGGACCACTTCCCACATCTGCACTGGGAAAGGAAAGCCCTCCCTCACAGGGACATTGTGGTGAACTCTGCAGAGCTGGCTGGAGCCACACTGACAACCTGTGTCAAAAAACACTTAACGCTGTATGTGTATACAGCAAAATGAGAAGAGGTTCTCCAGTCTCTGAACTCCTGTTAATGCCAGGGGTTTTTATACATTAGGGCTGAATTCTCAGCAAGGAAAAACAAACAAAATGAATATATTTCTTCAGGCAGCCTAAGCTTCAGCAGGTAACACTGCAGGAGTGGGAGGTTTTTTTGCATTTATTTATTGCACTGACAGAAGTTGCTGGAATTCCCCTATATAACCATACCTCCAATAGACTGCATCTATTGCTGAAGTGCCAAAGCCTTTGGCATCCAATTGCTGTCAAAAGGACTTACCAACATGATCCATTTTGGTCTTAGAAAGCTGATGAGTCTCAAAATCTGCTTTTATTCACTAGAGCGCTCATTAGGCTGCTGAGAGCTCAGGAGGCACGACTGTGGGTTGGCACTCCCCCAGTACAGCTAGAAGCTTTGATTCTCATCAGGTGACACTTATTACTTAACAGCAGCAGCGTTCTGAGTCAAGTTGAATAGCAAATAAACATAATGAGAGGGATTGCTAAAGAGCAAAATAAGACAAAAAAAAATCAAAGCAAGAGATTTTGCTGTAAGCATCCCACACTCTGATAACTCTGAATAAGCATGAGAAAAATTCCCTTTAAAAAAAACCTGGCACTGAGAAACATCCTATTTATATATGTTTAGAGAAGTTATAATAATAATGATGATATCAGCTTCTAGAGCAGAATACTGCAGTGCCTTTCCTACTGGTTGGTGGATAGTTGTTACATAGATGGCTAAACAGAGGTGTTGTTCTGTTTAACAAGGAACTTCAACTTTATTATAATCTTTGGGTTGCAAATTCGTAACAGTTATGAAAATCAGACCTTTCTTCAGAGGAAGATGATCATAGTCATTGTTATACAACATTAGCTTTTTTCATAATAAATCACTCTATCACTTGTTGCACTTGGAATAAAATTTTCCCCCACAGATTCCTGTTTAAAGACATCCTAAATTGAAAAACAGATGATGGATCCTGCTCATATAATGTGAGCTGCTCTGCTCAAGGTAGCACAAATATCAGAAGAAACTCTATGGGGTGTGAGATAAGGCCCAGCAGATCCACTCCTGTTATCAAGATGAGCAGAACTCAGTTTGCGGGGGAATGGTATGACCTACTGTGCACATGGGAGTTCTGCCCAGTAAGGACTGTGGGACTGGGTCCTTGGACAGAAAACACATCACGAAAATGTCACCATCTGCTTGAATTGTTAGGATTTATCTACGATTACCCTTGGGAAAGATAGTGTCATTGAGCTGAACCAAAAATGATTAAGGTCAGTTGTGCGTGTGTAGATAATTTGGCAAGGTTTGTGGAATTTCTGATAGAAGGTGGGTAGGTTAATCACCAAGAATACAGATTACATGTTTATAACCACAAGGAATATGCTTCTAGATGAGAATTTAGACAGGGAGAAAATACCTACCCCAAACCCTTTAAAACACTCAGCGCTATCAGGGGTGAACACGCACTTACCCATCAGACACTATGCCCTCTGCGATTTCACACACCAGCACAAACAAGAGGATAAAAGTCAATATCCAGCGTAAATTGTGACCAGGAAAATGAAGCCATGTGCTATGATGTATATGTACTTTGGAACTCTGACTTCCCCATCCTAAACAGGAAAAGAAAATTATAAAGAGCTTTCTTACCAACAAGAGTGACATGCAAAGCTCTTGAATACAGAAAAGCATACACCTAGCAAACTAATGTACTAAAGTTGACACAACTGTGCTGTTAAACGTGTGTGTATTTGAATATTTTCAGAACTGTGTTCTCATTGCTTCACTTCATACAGAATAAAAATCAACAATGCAGACAGGACGTACCCTTAAATTACTATACTTTTCGAAAGTTACTGTCAAGCAATTATATGCATTAAACGTTTTTCAAATGTATCAACAACTTAAATGAACAAGTGAACATTTTGACAAACACGCACAAATGCTACAATATGTACACTATTTTTTCTTTGCTTCAGTGCATTTGACTAAAGAATTTACACCTTATCTTACAATTCTTTTTTCTAAAGTAACTCATTCTCTTGATCTAGATAAAAGTTAGCAATACTGAGAAAAGCCAGATAAACAGAGATTAGTCTAAGCGGTCCTCCAGCTGACCCCATTTTAACAGTTGTGCTGTGATTTCAGTTCCAGCCCTTTTCTGACCAAGAGGTGAGTGTTAAGTCGCACAGCACTGGCCAGGGCTATCCAGAGGCCAGGTCCGGCTGAGAAGAACGGTACCGAGCGGTGACAGTCGCACGTATTAAACCACCGGGCCACCTACTGGTAACCCCGCTTTTATCTTACCAAATAACACCGCTGCAGATACGGCGAGAGTTACAGAGCCAGGCACCCCCCCCCTCACCACCCGTACCGAGGAGGGCTGCAGCAGGCGGGCAGCGGAACCGCAGGGAGCGTTATTCCGTAACATAAGACTGACTTGCCGGGTTTTCTGGTTTTTAATAGCAGGTTGATTTTCGCTTCTCACGATGCTAGTCAAAACCTGCAGGGAAATCCTGCAGTCTCCTCCAGCATCCGTCCCGGGGCGGGGGGGGGGGTTCACCTCCAGGGAGCCCCACCTGGGAAAGCCCCGACAGAGGGAACCGGGCAGGGCTGCCCGGGGAGCGGGCGGACCCGCGGACAGCGGCGGGCCGGGGAGAGGCGGTGCCGGAGCCCGCACCCCCCGCACCCCCCAGCCTCCCCGCGCTGAGGCGAAGGGGCAAGGCCCGGTCCGGCCGGGCAAGCGGGAGCGGGCGGACACGGCACACACGGCGCGGCAAAGCGCGGGGGGGAAACGCACAAAGCAAGGCCGGGGGGGGAAGACGACACAACGAGAGAGGAGCGGGGTGGGGGTGCAAAGGAAAAGGGGGGGACGCAGAAAGCAGGGCACAGGCATAGAGGGCAAGGACCCCCCGCAGGCGCTCACCGATGAAGAGGATGGGGAAGGTGATGAAGAGCAGGAAGACGTGCGGCACCACGTTGAGCGCGTCCACGAAGCAGCCGTTGTTGAGCACGCCGTGGTCCACGTTGTAGGCGGTGGAGTTGCCCTCGTCGCCGCAGAAAGCCAGGGCCATGGCGGGACCCTGCGCGCAGCCGGGCGCCGCCTCCGCCTCCGCGCACATCCAGGCGGGGCCGGCGCGGGCTCCGCGGCAGCGGCTCTGCCCGCACCTGCGGAGACCGGCGGCCACGGCCGCCGACCGGCCCCGCCCCCGCCCCGCGGCCCCGCCCCCCGCGGCCCCGCCCCCGGCGCCCAGCCCTGCGCGGGGCGCGGAGGGGCCGGCGGGAGCGGGCGGGGGGGCCCGCGGGGGGAGCCCGTGTGCCCCGGCCGGCGGGACTGCAGGGCAGCCCGCGGGCACCCGACCCGCAGCAAGCCGCCGCCCCCTTTCTCAGCAGGTAACCTTTCAGGCATCATCAATAAGGCACAACACTTTTTTTTAATAAAAGGCACTAAATTAGTGATGACAGAGAGAGGAACTATAGCCTAGAAGAAAAAAAAAAAAAAATTAAACCTGCCAGCTTTCCACGTTTTTCCTCCACTGTGATGAAGATATTACTAGGTTAAATCGTGTAAACAGCTGTACCCTGCCCTCAGAGGAAACTTCACCATCGTATTAAGGGTTGGACTAGATGATCTTCAAGGTCTTTTCCAACCTAGATGATTCTGTATCCCAAACAGCTATTATGTTCGTGCTCTATGTTTTTTTACCCCTTACATGAGTTCAAGTCTAACTTTTTTTTTTTTCCCCCACCCAGACTGTTGCAGCCTGTGGAAAGCACACCATTAATTTGAATGGGTTCCACATCACTCCCTGAGCAATTTTATGTATAGCAAAATAATCTAGAAATCAAGCTTTTCAAACCTTTTTGTCTTGAGTAGAAGTTAGGCTCAGCTAACAAATACCTCCATGGTGGGGGATAATACTGGAAAGTAAAACGTGATGTGCATCACAAGTCTGGACTTGGCTTACATTTCCAAGCAGAAGTTGAGTCAAATTCTGAGATTCAAATATCTCCAGGGATGTAGCCATGAAATACTCAGCACTAAGATTTGTAACCAAATCCTTTACCTTGGAGTTCCTTTTGTTCCCAGTCACACTTATCCATTGCTTAGCTGAGTATTTAATACAGTTTCCACATCCTACAAAGAGAAATGCAAACAAAGAATGCCCACATATCCAGGCTTAACTCTTAAAAATGCAAAAGCTACAAGTTGGCTACATGCCTCTAAGGGAAATGACCCCATAAACGAAAAATTTCCTTGTTTTTCTTTTAATTATCAAGCTATGGATGCTCAACATAACAGAGCATTCGATTTCTAGGACAGAGAGCTCTACTAATAGACTTGAAAATTAATTCTGTCGTGCTGCTTTTATTGATCTTGCTGTGGGACAGGAAGAAAGACAAGGCAATTCTCTGCATGCAACATATTATTTCCTATATATGGTCTTTTGGGGCTACAGCAGTGTGGTTAAAAATAAAAATTAAAAGAATAACCCCCAAGCCAAATCCTCTCTATATGTATTTTCAAATATTAAAGTTACACCCACACTGGAAAGACTATAATTATATTAAGTTTTGGACAGAACTCAGCATTCATCTGAGCTTCTGGTTAAGCTCATCTCTGTTATCCTAATAGTTATTTAATAAACAGTGTGTGCAGTTTACATGCAGATAATTTAAAAATCATTTATATGTTAGTATTTCCGGAGGCCCCAAATAACACAAGGGCTCTGTGTTACAGATGAACAAATAGCAGCAAAGACCTCTTGAGAGTTTACCCTCTAGAGACTGAAATCATGGGGCAAGATTTGAAGGAGGAATCATCATCACCTTCACTGTGATTGGAGAACTAAACACAGAAACTGAAGTTTCCCAAAGTCTCTAAAGGAATCTGGGAACTGAGCTCACATCCCCAGGCTCTGTAAGGTCTCTGAACCTTGTGACCATCTTCCTTTACTAGCAGGTGTCAATCCTGATATTTTTGAAAATATATTTCTCAAACAACAAAACATCAGGAGACTCCATAGTTTGGAATATTTTTTCAATGGTTTTCAAATGCAGTGAGTTAACATGGTGGTTTAAAATTAGTGGTCTCAATCCAGGTCCTACAACAGATGTGTAGGACTGTTGTACCCACTGTGTGAGGTTACACCCTCTGCTACACTCTGTGCACCCACCACAGAGCTAAAGTTGAGTGAGAAGTGTGTCAGCAACCTGAACAGAGAGGTGATGGATTAAACAGAGAAGAGTCTTGAGTTACAAATAACTACTTAATGAAATACTGAAAAAACCCACCCTGACAGAAATAGAAACATTTGGCAAACTGAAATTGGTAAATTGAGCATTCTTAGCAAGAAACACAGATATGCACACACACAAACTCTTTGAAGAACTCACTTTCAATAACAATGTCACAATTTTGTCCCTGCTGTAACAATGAAGTCAAGAGTGCTGAGTTTGAACTAATACTGGTTTTGCTCACTAAAGCAGCAAATGACAATTTCTTTTTCACTTACAAATGGTCAGAGAGCTATATTATTTCTGAAAAGCTTAGACATGAATTGCCTGTGGTGTCGAAGGACCGAATCTCTGAAACCCAGACTATCTTTGCTAGTCCTGTGTCCAGTGGACTTTGGAGCAGGTCACAGAGGAATAGTTTTTTCCTCAAAGCTGCATTTTTGTGAAGTTTTGTGAGAACAAAATTACTTCTCGAAGTACAGAAAAGGCAAGTAACAACAGGAAACCAACAGGTAGACAACTACGTTTATTGGCATGTTGCAAATGCAACTTAATCTTTCATAAAAGTCCCCTTAGATCTTGTTTCCCTCATTCTTTTCTGACTACTTCCATATCACAAGTCATCAGTTTTCTACTTTGTCATTTCAGCATATTTATTAGAAATGAGAAATCAAGTTAGATCCTGGCAGCCACCAGCACATTTAATAGGTGACTGGAAACACTCTGGAAGCACCTTGATTATTTGAAATTGAATTCCAGACAGACAAGGGCAATATTTTTCACTCAAGGAAAAGAATAACTTTTTATGCTTGCCTTAGAATTTGAGTTTGTCTACAGGATGCAGACAAGTTTTGGTATTCGCAGTCAAGTACGGACACTTTGGAATTTAAAACCTAATAGTTGTTTTTAACAGATAAGAATATTCATTTATGTGGAAGCTTTTATTTTTATTTTCTAACATTGTCATTTGTTTCTTATTCCTCTTACTCAGCTGCTTTGCACTGACCTCTCTTTCTCAACAGTGCTATGTACAGGATGTGGTCTATTCCTAAAAATCATATTTTGCTACTGTGGATCACTCTGCAGGTTTTTGCTTGTCTTTGCATCTAGAAACACAGATACAAAAGAAAAATAAACTTTTGAAAGTTCTGAACAGCCACAGCTCATATTCAACTTCAGTTAGTTAAGCATATAAGTTAAGGCATCGAGCAGGAAAATTTTACTTTCCTGTGTATTTTAAAGTCATTAACAGGATCAAGTATCAAAAGGAAATCTTACTCAGAAAAAAGCCTAATAAATGAAATCCTTATTGTGATTTAGAATTTGCCAAACAAGATGTACTGATCTATGACCTCTGCTTCCTATTAAATTATGCTTTTGAGGTAGAGAGAAAAAGCAATTTACATAATTCGGGGAAAGTACCAATCCCTTTCAAAAGCACATTGGGAAAGGTTGAGAGGAAAAAATTGGAGAAAATCACCTCCAGAGAAAACTGTTATTTTATTCTTGTGGAACAAAGAACTCTAGTGTAATTTAACAGAAGATATCATTTGACAAAGCAAATGAAATTTCTTTGTAAAAATTGTCTAAGGTCCTACTAGTAAAAATAGTGCAATAAGCATAATAGCACAGAGGCTCACAGAAATGGCTTTTTTCTCTAAATAAACCTTATTAATTTTTAATTGCTGTCCCTCATTAAAAATGAAGCAAGAACTTATGAGTAAGCATATCTATCTTAGAGTGAAAACAAAATACAATCATCTTTAGGCAAATACTCAGATAAGTGTTTTAGATTAGAACAGCTTATTTTTAAGTGTGTGCCACAAAGCTCCATTGCAACTAATGAATGGGAAGTCTTTTGCATCCACTCGTTACATCACCAAAAAAAGCAGCATACATATTACCGATTCAAATAATCAGTTTGTTTCCCATATTTCACACAGTAAGAATGGTTACCAGCACTTCTTTTCTCCACTCAATCTTCACAGAATGCCATTCTCCTTTACTATGAGGAAGCCATACTATGTTATTGCAGTCCTTGAATACTCTTCAGGCATCTTGTGGCTTCAGCTGGATACATGACCTCTATCGTTAAGTCATTTTATGAAGCACATTTTCCAACATACAGCATGTTTCCAACATTCAGGCAGTTACACTTGCTTTGAACCATCTCCTCTGCTGAACTCTGGCTTCTTAGTTCCATACAGCCAGAGCAGTGCTGACTTGGCAACACCACGTGGCACTTGAAACCTGGGAAAAAAGCTTGCTCTTCTCTTTGCTCACTCTCCTTTGAAATGTTAAACAAGCACTCATGCATTTGGTGATACCTGGCAAAACACATGGTCAATCAACTCATGACTGCAGGCTGTTTCCCTTAAGAGCCTGACCTAAGGATACACCTGATCCTCCGCTGCTCCCCTGTATCACCAGGATTCTCCATGACGAGGACACTGTTCTCCAGGTACAATGCTTTCCTCGAGTGACGGTGCTCTGCATCTTGCTCTCACTAGGCAGAGGGTCTACTGTCACACTCATCAGTTCTCTCTCCTCTGGGCATTCCAAAAGAAGAGACAGCTTGTCATTAAAAGGTTTGCTTTTCCTTTTACCTGCCCACTTATTTACTCCACCGCAGGTCTAATTCATCCTGTAAGTATTTTGAAAGGTAATTTATTACCCCAGCTTGGATGGCGCTCAACACTTGAAAATATTTTAAGTGGAGGTGAGAAATGCAGAGACAACCCAAGCAGCAGTAATTTTTGAAAAACCAGGCCTAAACTGATTGTCTATTTACTCCTGACTATCCTTGTGCATAGATGTACTCTTACAATCTCTGCATGATCTCACTGATCACATTGTACCTTAGTTTATTTTTCCAGCATTTAAAGGGTTATTATTTTGAGTACTCCCTGTGTAGTACTTGTACCTCAAGTGTTGTGTTTTCCTCAGGAGGATAAGTTGAGTGCTGTGGACTAATTCATGCCAAGAAAGGACTCACACACTGGCTCCAGTGTGGTATTCTTCAGCTAATGTTATCTTAGTTATGGATGCAGTCAAATGCCTTTATGCTGCTTGCCTTGTATAGGGACTCTTGTATATAAAAGAATATTTTGCCTGTTTATGCTACAAGAATCACAGGCACTAACAAATAAACACATAACCAGCATTCATTTCTGAAAGATAACAGGGCTAAAAGCCACTGGCCTTTCTAGGAACTCTTCCAAAAAAACAGAAATTAGACTAAAAACTAAGATTTGAATTGTTTCTTAAAAATCATTAGAAACAAAATGAAGCTACCATCTTTCCTTTTCAGAATAGAAAATGGTTTTCTGCTCAGGCACGCTAGTTGATTTGTTTACTCACCACCTGGGAATTGTTACAGGGTATCCTCAATTTATCTAGTGGGTAAAATCAACAAAAAAATTAGAGAGACTCTTAAAGCTATCCATTCAGACTCAGATTTGTAATGTATTTTTCTTATGCCGTTCTTTGACAAAATTTTAAAAAATATTAACAAAAAGGGTGTTGCAGTTTAATGAGGTTTTGCACTACAAATTTTTCTTCTATTTATTATTAATAGATTGCAATGTGGCATTTATTCTAGCTCTTAAAATAAAACAATGACAAAAAAAATCATCACACTGTGAATTGGTTTAAAAAAACCAAAGCTCATGTGTATGCACAAAAATCCAAGACCATTTATTCCCTGTTGTAATTTATCATATAACTTTCCTCTTGAGTTCAATCTACACACAGATTACATTTTGGATTTTCAGAGGCTCAAGGGAATTAAAACAATCAATACTCATACAAAATATAAAGAAAATTAATTTACTAACTTTTTACTTAGTAACTCAACTCCTAGCCAGTGGGAACTTTCTTTTCCCCTACTGTTCTTCATTTTTCCCCTGATGATTTCAGCCTGAAGCTCATTATCTCATGAAGCAGTACAGTGTTGTTTGTGTACAGCAAAGTGCTGTACCTGCATTTGTAGGTGTGGAAGCTTTGCACAGAAATAACTGTGACACTGTTACCCAACAGCAGTAAATCCTGAATGCTCACTTATGGCAGATGGTTCACAGCCTCAGCCTTGGATCTCTGGGTGGTTCATTTCCTCTTGATAGGGGTTCTTTAGGAAGAATCAAGTAGCTTTTGTAAAAGGGCGGGAGAGGGGAAGATACCTTCACAACTCTCTCCAGTAATGGAACTTGGCACTATTCTTTGCCCTCAGGAGAAAAATATTTTTAAAATATTAAATATCCAGAGATCCTGCCCACAAATTTGTAACAAGAATAAGACAAACCAAATACCAAACCCTCAAATCAGTGTGCACTGTAAAAAGACCCTTGAACTGTGCAAAAATAATGCAGCATCAAGGGAGCTAAAACTATTGGCAAGTTTGGGTTACATAAAATTAGAGTTTTTGAGCAAAGAAAAGAGGAAAAATTCTAAATAGGAGCAAAAGCAACTGCCCAGCACGTAACACCATGGCAGTTTGTGAATAACACAGAGAACTTCCCTCGAGGAATGATCCTGCCCTAATATTTTGAACTCTTACCCCACTCTTACAATTAGAAATTCCTTAAATGGCTGAAATAAGGGGTGGGTGGGAGTAGTGAATATTCAGGTTAGTTTTAATGTTACACAGTACATTTACAAGTTGTTTTTAAGAGTGAATAATAGAAACAAGAGCCTTGTATAGCTACAGCATCCTTCAAGTTAGTATGGTAGAGAATAGGTTGAAAATAATGGAGCATTTAAAGTAAAACACTACAGCTAATCTTTTTCCTATACTAGGATTATTTTTGCTGTGAAATTTCTTGAAAAAAAGATTTAGAGGTGGAACCATGTCTAAGATGTATTGGGAGTCTGATGCTGAATGGCACTTATATGCACTATTATCATACAAATGGCAGCAAACAACTCTAGGTATCCACTTCAGTGCAGGATGTAAAGCAGCTGTAGATCTCTCTAAGAACTGCTCTTGGGAAAGTATGAGCTATTGGTAGGAGTATTATGTGCTTAAATAATAAAACTCACATTCTGATTTTTAAAAAAATCTAAATAAACTGTTCTGGTTTAAAACAAAAAAAGTTGGAAATGTTGCTTTTTTTCTGGCAATGATTATAAAGAGAATAAACCCTTTTCCTTCAGAAGTAATTCTCTTTAGCACGTGCACTACATTTTTGCTAGTGGTAACAGAAGACTAAAAATAATGCTTTGTATTGTACATTTCTTTTTAAGAGAAGCATTTTTTTTGTTGTTATAGAAGACTTTCTGAAAAAAAAAATCTGTTTCTCAAAGTTGGATGTTTTCTTTTCGATAGCAGCATATGTTCTATTGTTTCACTCTACAGCATTAGTGAAGAAAACCCTGACTCATGAGCAAAACGGTCAATTTGCAGTTTGCTAAAACTGTAAAAGAACTGCAAAGTTGCACACACGTGTGACTGATAGAGCTAAAATCACACTGAAGATATAATGAGAACTGACAAGTAACATGAACAAACACCGTGTTTGGTTTTATCATTTTCAGAATAAATAGTTTATGAGACCAGTTTATAAAACACAGTAAAGAGAAATGCCTTAATTCACAGGAATTATTTTGTAGAGAGTCTGTAGGAAATAGTTTGCAGTCTCCTTGGTAGGAGAGGGATATCCTAATACAGTCCCAGGTGCTCCTCAGCCTAAGCCCATGGCTCCTCAGCAAGCACCGGGCAGCCACGTGCAGGCACAAAGGCTCTGTGCCCACTTGATACTGCAGGTGGACAAGTCAGAACCACCTATGCAGGGTACAATTACCAGACTCTCATCTTCCCTCCCATATGGCATTATTCCTGATTATTTTCTTTTTCTCATGGTTGTAGGTAGCCTGCCTCAGAATGCTTTCCCCAGGCTATATTTGTCTTCTGTGATAAGAAGGCAATACGAGCTAGTGGGAACTTTCTGCATGTCTGCATTTTAGCAGTTCAAATGTGAAGGGAGATGTCAAGCACTGAGGCGTGGAAGTTTTTCCACATCCAATCATCTGCTGTCTGTTTTTCATGTACAGTGTAACAGCAATGCAGCGGAGACAAGAACAACCACATCCAGCTGGAGAGCACTGACAAGTGATGATTTTCTCATGTGTGCCAGTGATACATCTTCAGCACACGCTCAAAGTAAGTGGGCAGAAAATGTACATTTGCTTTCTACATATTCCCAATCCTGAAACTGGCCAGGGCTTCTTTAACAAATGCTGAACTGCCAATTGTTTTCACGACACCGGCCTTTTCCTCATTTACTTGTATTTTG